>NC_133658.1:193540569-193898814 GCF_037893015.1 Macrotis lagotis | reverse complement strand
AGCAGACACGTAGAGCTCATTCAACACTAAAAAATAAATAAAAACTGTCAGCATAATTGACCATATCAAGGACAATAACCAAAATGACATGAATATATGAATAGATGCAGGAAAAACCTACCTTACTCATTCCTATTCAAAACATTAGAAAGCATAAGTATCAATGGAACCTTTCTTAAAAACAATCAATGGTTTTCTATCTAAAATCAAAAGCATATATTAGCTATAAAAGGGATAAATTTGAAACTTTCTAATATGATTGGGGTGAAGTAGAAAAGTCAATCATCACCATTTTGTGATGCTGTAATAGACTGTAATAGAATAGAAATGCTAGAAATAGCAATAGAAAAAAGAAAAAGAAACTGAAGGAATAAAAAGAGACAATATGAAAACAAAACCATTATCCTTTGAAAGTGATATATTGGCATATTTAGTGAACCCTAGATAATTAAATAAAATTCTAATTGAAGATATCAACAACTTTAGCAAACTTTTAGGATACAAAACATATTCATATAAATCATCATTTCTATATACTACCAAAAACACCCCCTCCCAGGAGAAAGAGATAAGAAGAGAAATTCCATTACAATAATTGCAGATAATATAATTAATCTACCAAGACTAATTCAGGAATTATATGAATTTAATTACAAAACTGTTTTCATAGAACTAAAAATATTCAAACAGTTGGAGAAATGTGAATTGCACATAGCTAGGTGGAGCCAATAAAATGAAATAACAATTTCAACATTTAATTCAACAGAATTCAACATTTGACAAAATTTGACTAAAACTAGGCATAGACCAACATCTCACCTTCTAAACCAAGATAAGGTCAATATTAGATCTAAATGGTAATAATATAAGTATTTTTTGTCACAAAGAAAAATGAAACTGTTAGATTTATAGAAAAGGGAACCATACAAGGGATATTAGGAATTAGGAGAAATAAAATAGATAATTTTGATTACATGAAATTAAAATACTTTTGCCTAAGAAAAACTCATTAAAACAAATTAGAAGAAAAACAGAAAACTGGTGAGAAAATTTACAAAAAATAGTTCATTTCTGGAAAATTTAGAGAAATAAATCAAAGATTTTTTTTTAAAAGAACCATTCCCTAGTGGATATATGGTCAATGTATATGAACAGGTAGTTTTCAGACGAAGAAATAAAAGCTATGAATGTCCTCATAAAAATACTCTAAATTACTACTAATTAAACAAATGCAAATTAAAACATTTCTGATAACCACTCCATAACTATTGGATTGGTCGATGTTAAAAAAAAAAAGGAAAACTACAACTGCTGGAGTAGATAAGGGAAATTCCAACCACTAATACACAGGTGGTAGTTTTAAATTAATTCAACCATTCAAGAGGATAATTTGGAATTTTACCCAAATGGCTATTAAACACTGAATATCCTTAGAACCAGCTATACTACCACTACATCTTCATACTACAGAGATCAAAGGAAAAGGAAACAAATCTAGCTTTATACTCTCTCTCTCTCTCTCTTTCTCCCCCTCTCCCTCCCTCCCTCCCTCTCTTTCTCTCTCTGTTACTTTCTCTTTTTTCCATCTGTCTTTCTCTATGCATATATATATATATATATATATATACATATGTATATATATGCATATATATTTCAACTTTTTTCATGATGGAAAAGAACTAGAAATTGAAGAGATGCCCTCAATTGGAAATTGGCTAAATGAGTTGTGGAATATGATGATAATGAAATACTATTATGATGATCAAATTGATTTAAGAAAAAAAATCTGTGAAGACTTATTTGTACTGAAAATAACTGAAGTGAGTAGAACCAGAAGAATGTACACAGTAAACCAATATTGTTAAGATGCTTGGCTACTCTCTGAACTAGACTGTGATTTAAGAAATCTCAAAGTATGCATGATGAAAAATGCTATCAATCAGAAAGAGAACTGATGATCTTTGAATGCAGATTGAAGTAAATTTTTTAAAAAGATTTCTTCATTTTTAATGTTTTAATTTTTGTTCTCTTTTGCACCATTGTTTTTCATGATCTCACATGTGCAATTGAAGTCAAATTGCTTGCCTTCTCAAGAATGGGAGAAAGGCAGGAGTAAGGGAAATTTTCAGATCTCAAAGTTTAAAAATAATGATTAAATTTTTTATAATTATTTAATGAATTAAATATTGAAAAATTAAAGAAAATTAATGGATAAGTCATATCTTTTATGATCCTTTCCTACAATGTTTCATGTATAGAACATTTCTTAGAGGTTTGACAAGTACCCTACTGCGAAGTTAATCTTCCTAACACTTTGCTGAATTAAGTGATGTTTGTCTCTGAAAGTAGAAAACAAATCAGATCCTTTAAGTTCATCCTTTTTTAAATGGGAGACATTGCTTCAGATCATATAACAAAATTCATTTGTCTACCTCTAATCATATCATTCTCCATTCTCAACCAAAAACAATGCTGTCTATAAAAATAGAAAATGAAGTTTGAATTTGTGGTTTAACAAATAGAACAATTCCAATGTAGAGTCCCTGGAGCTTTACATTACAAGTGTTTTTAAAAATTTTTCCCAAGTCATAGATGACTCAACACTTACTCAACAAATATATACCAATACCATTGTTCTCTCCATAGCAATCATATCTAAAACCTTCTCTTTCTATTCAAAAGGAGACTTATTTTATCTCCTCTTTTCCACAGAACAATTTAAGGAAGTTTCCTAAAAGACATTTTCAACAAGTACAAGAGTAAGTAAGCAGGAAATAAAAATGAGATCTTTTTAAAACATCACAGTCTTTCTTTAAAAAAAAATTTTCATTCTTAATGAATAATTCTCCTCCTTCATTCATTAAATACTCTAGTCAAAGTTGTTTCCTTCAGCTATTCCCAGAATTTGAAATTCTATTTCCAACCTCTTTGGCAGTACAAGCTGTCTACCATGACCTGGATTGTCTTCATCTAAGTTTTTAAGAATTTTTGTTTCCTCTGCAATCAAGATTCAGTGAATATTTGAAAGTTCCTATATGAAATCTTCCCTCATATAAACAATTAAAATTATTCTCTTAATAATAAAATTTTTCTTGAATAGTCTATCTGGGTATCTTCTGAATACTGCTCTTTGAATACTGAACTCTCAGCAGTATTCCCTAGAATGTATTATTTTAATCTGAGCACATTCCATACCTTTCCTAGTGGGAGAGAAATTTTTTAAGAGACTGTTTTTTTCATCCTATGTCCCTTGTCTAGTACAAGGTCATGCACACAATAACTGTCTAATATTTGGTGAATTGAAATGTTATTTAATTGTTTGAATCAGATACTAACTTAGGGAAGAAAAAAGAATTCAAACATAATTAATATAGCATCCATCTATGAAGCACTTATCATTTACTTTTATGCCATTTACTTAATAATTTCTTCAACATTGCTGGGGTTAGGGCCAGGATGCTCCCCTCCATCTCTAAAATATGTGTAAAAATTCTTGACCCTCTTTTACTACTATAGAAGAAATTTGAATTTTTTGTTATTAGAAGATAAAATATGTTGATATTGTATAATACTATACATTCTATGCACTTTTGAGTTTCCAAACGTTTTCTTCATATTGATGTGTTGCCTACAACTTCCACAAAATGCCTCCTAATATTTCTCTTATATTTTCTTATGTTGACCTGCAATATACTGAAACTATTAGGGGGAAAGGTTGGTTTGTAGAAGGATTAACTGTATATATTTTCTAGTCAATTAAGAAAATGCAGTTTAGAATTTTAAATGTGCAGATTGTTCTATTGTTTTGAACTTTCCTGCAAATTTGGTAGAGAAAGCAAAGTAATCTTGGTTTAGCTTATTCTTAATTCAATCATCAACAAAGATCTCCTAAGTTCTTACTTAATATTTTTTTTTTTATTTTATCTACTAGGGAGAATGGAGAGGAAAAAAAGACAAAGGGCTATAAGATAATGTCTCTATTTTTCTGCACTTTGGAGTCTAAATGAGAGAGGATTTCTTCATAAAGGAGAGAAACACTGACATTGTTTTCTAATCATCAAATGAATGTTTCATAGATTTTTCATTCAAAATATCTATGAAATTTATAAATTTATAAAATTTATAAAATATTAGATATATCTAAACTATAAAAATTCATTTAATATCCAGGTTCCTTAAAGAAATAGGGAAAAAAATAAAATTTTGGAAGAATTTTCAGGATCATGGTTAAGATGTGGCAACATAAAAATCCTAAAATTTTACCAATGTCATTTATAGACTTTTTAATCTTCCTTTTGTCACTTGTCCTTAGTACAGTACTGTCTGCTACATAATAATGCTATTAGTAATTAGTATAGTTAAAGTTTTGATAATTCTCAAATGATTTCATCTAAAACTACTAGTTAATTCACAAAAGAAACAGAATTATAGATATTCCAGATTTATGTGATTCAAAATAAAATACAAGGATAAATAAATGCAAAAGAAAATTAAACATAAAAAAGGCAATGAAAAGGACAGATGATTAACCTTATTGACTAGAAGACAGTTTTATGTCCTGCTTGAGAAACACATTCCTTTAGTTGTCTTCAAAATTTAATCTCTATTTACTTTCTTCTTTCAAATTCTCTACACAGCAAATAAAATTCCTTTGAGGTCTCTTTCAGAGGAGAAGCAAATCAAAGCCATTAAGGAGAAGTTCCTTATAAACAGAGACGAATAACCAGTCACTTATCCCCATGAAAGCACAGCATGTGTTTGCTCAACCATATAATAGTAATTTGTACTTGTTTTCAAGTCTTTACCTAAAAATAAATATGTACATGCAGATATAGACATAGATCATATGATATACATGATATAAATATATGTATATATATATATATACATACAGTATTATATATTAAAGAACAATATGGTGGCTCACACGAAGATTAACCTGATTTAGAAATTAAATGATAATAGTTAAGATGTCATTTACCTTTTTAAAAATTTTCCTTTATTATGGTTTTCTCTTTTGTCCTATTCTTTCACAACAAAATTAATGTGGAAATATATTTAACATGATTGTACATGTATAACTTATATCAGATTGCTTGCTGGCTTGGAGAGAACAGAGAGGAAAAGGAGGGAAGGAGAAAATTTGGGAACTCAAAATCTCACAGAAACAAATATCAAAAGCTATCTTAATAGGTAATTAGAAAATAAATAAAATACTATTAAGAAAAAACATTTGACATTTTACAAGCCACTTTATAAATAATATATTACTTGATCCTTAAAACAACTCAGAAGCAGGTGTTGTTATTTCCATTTTACAATTGAAGAAACTGAGGATGAGGGGGTTAAGTGATAATATTTGATGTATTCTGATGTGATCTATGTCTATATATACACATTCTTATATTTAGGTAAAGACTTTTTTCTTTGCATGGCAATGGAGTTAAGTGACTTTCCCAAGGTCGCACATCTAGGTAATTATTCAATGTCTGAGGTCAGATTTGAACTCAAGTCCTCCTAACTCCAAGGCCAGTTCTCTATCCATTGTGCCAACTAGCTATCCCTAGGTAAAGACTTTTGGGAAAAAATACAAATTACTATTATATGAATGAGAAAACACATGATGTACTTCCTTGGGCATAAGTGACCCACATATCTATTAAGTGTCTGATAAAGAAGTTGAACTCAGGTTAGCTAGATGGCACAGTGGATGCAGAACTGGCCCTGGAGTCAGGAGAACCTGAGTTCAAATTCGACAGCAGATGCTTAATAATTACCTAGCTGTGTGGCCCTGGGCAAGCCACTTTACCCTATTTGCCTTGCAAAAATATATAAAAAAAATTGAATTCATCTTCTAGGCTCCAATTCCAAAATTCTTGTCTTTTATTAAGCCACCCAATAAATACATACAGCATGCTTTTCCCTAATATGTGGTGACAAAAATAATATACACATAATTCATTTTAGGTCTGATTAAAGACATATGATCTTTCTGATAGAAAGTCATAAGATGCTTATATCCAGGATACAGTGGTCTTCAACAATTCTCCACCCAAAGGACAGTCAAGCAGCATCACCAATCCCTCATCTATGTTACCCATAGTCAGTTCCAGAAACAAGGAATCAAACAGTCAAATGCATGCATTCTGTCTTAGTAAATTGAGTACCTTAAGTAGACTAATGGAGGATTGCACAGATTTCTAATACATTAGCTCTTCTTTTTCTCTAAACAAAACAGAAAGGTACATTTTACAGCTAACCATTTTAGGTTGACTGCCTTCGAGACAGTTTAGTGATATTAAGTGATAAAGGTATTATGCAGATTTAGCACTTAGAGAAAGTAGTAGATGGATATAGTCAAATCTGAAAGCCAACAGTAACTATTAATCTCATAGTAAGCACAATATTTCTCAGCTTCTCAATTACTCCCTAGTTGTCAGCAAGGTACTTAAAGGAGATTAACCTTTTCATGCCACTTCAGACATGGGGATATCCAGTCATATAAACAGCTAATTTTTGCATCTGGGGTAATACAAATTGTTTTCAAGGATAGTAGTAAATAAGTGGGAACAATCTAATAGGAAAAAAGTGAAAGTCAGGGCAACAGCAGATTATAGATTCATGGTGGGATGAAGTAGGCCATCTTGAATATCCTATTTTATCTGATTTTTTTTATGAAGTAGGTCTTATATGAAATTATTTCTTCTACTGATGGACTTAAACATTATCAGTGCCTTCTAGGGTTGGTTACATGAAATTTTAAGCCTAAATCACTTTGCTTTTGGTATAGCTCTGGTGGTAGTTATATATAAAAATTACCTAAATGAACAAATACTCAATATATCCAAAGAAAATATTCTTTAAATCAATATCACTGTGATTTTCATTTGAGCACACTTATATGCCTATATAATGGGAGCATCCAACATTTAAAAAGCTGCCATTTAAGTAGCCATTAGAAAGTATATATTCAAAAGGTTGAATGTATGACTAGCACAGAAGTTACATTCATTCATTATGTTGGAATGATTTAGATAAAAAAATAATTAAACACAAAGCCGAGGAGATAAAAACATTAGTTCTTCTATCACTCTATCTGTGTCTGTCTACACATATGCATATACATATATTCATACATATATACACATATGTGTATATGTATATACATATGAATAGAAAAATAATTTGAAGATTGATGGAATCCAATATAATCCCATGGCCAGGGAAGCATATGCTTGTTTTATGTCTTAGTGCTCTTTGAATTATAAAATGAATATTTCCTCAAATAATGCAGACATCTGCCACATCAGTGACTTCTTTTAGTCATAGTGTGTCTATTTGTTTGCTTAGTCACTAAGGGGCTGAATCATTTCTATATATCTCTCTAATCATCTAAGAACAAAATAAAAAATTCAGAAAGTCAAAAAAATCACACTTCAACAGTCACCAGCAAAGTCATTTTTTCTCAATTCAATTCAACTTTGACAAAAGTCCAAATGACATTCTTCTCTATCTAAGCATTCAAAACACAGCCAATTGTCTCAACATTATCAAGAAAATACCTTTAAATAATTTTTTAAAAGATCTCATTTCATATACCAGGTGTGCTCTTAATTAGTATTCAAAACTTCTGAAAATACTACTTCTAAAAATAAAGCCATTAAATCCAGAAAACTTTTTTCTTGAGAGAGAAAATATGGATGATATAAATATAGATTTTGTACTAGGTAATCAAACATTTGGGAAAAATAAACAGCCACATGTTTGTCATATCAGTAAGTCATGAAATTGTTGACTATCATTTTCAGTTTTATAACATTTATATAAAGTGACATTCATCAGACAAGCAGCAAGTTTTCAGAGCCAAAACCAAATTTATCAATCAAACCAAAATTCCACAAAGCATAAACAATATGCTCACATTAAATTAACTGAAAAATAAATAACTTACCTTCATAAAGGGCTTTAAAACCTTGAGCACTCACAGCAAAGTCTGTAGTGAACCAGAGAGTAAGTATAGAGCCTGTGCTGACGATAGATGATGGCAGCTGAAATCCAGATAACCTAAATAACCAAAAAATTGATAAGAATGGAAATTAGGAAATCATGCATTTATTAATGAAGTAACTTAAAATTTAGAATTCTAGCCTGGTATTTTTGTGTATTTTTCTTATATTTTGTAGAAATAGTTATTGAACCATAGATATTAAAATGACATTTCCTCATATGACAGGTGTGAAAATTGAGAGGAAGAGAAAGGAGCTCAAGTTTACATATTTAATGGTGAAGGAATATCTTATAATTGACTTTAGGATAGCTGAAGCTTTTTTCTGAGTCAAAAATATCTATTTTTAACTTTCTTGAAAGGAAATATTTCTCAAATATATTATAATCTTGAATAATTTCTTTAAAAATAGACAATATAAACTGATAATGAATGCTTGAAGGATGTAATTATGATTGATAGTTCATCCTCATGCTTCAGAATTTTTCTTTGGTCTTCCTTTATTACCAGTAAATTGCCTCTCATTTTTCACTTTTATTTTGTCCTACCATAACTTACCTTAACCCATTTTAATTTTTGAATTCTTGCCTGTTACAGTGAGATAAACCAGATAGCCAACACTGAAGGGTATGATAAAGAAAAGCCAACAAAGCTCAAAATAAACCCAAAACACCCGATTTTAGTGTCTATTTCAGACAGCTATTATGAGTTGCCTCCAAAGTTTGAGGTGATGTTATGGAGGGCATAGGCTATCGGAAATCTCTTTTCCAAAAAAAAAAAAATATTGTATTCTGTCTTCTTCAGGTAAATCCTTTGCCAAGATAAGAGCTTTATCTCTATTCCACAGTAAGCTTTAATAATCACAGGCAAGATTTGATCAATTTTCCTTATGGATTCTGAGTCAGAGCAGAATACCTAGAGAATATGCTGAAGACAGAGGAGATGTTGAAAGAAACTTACTTTAAGATTAATCCTCAGTAGGAACAATTCTGGCTTACTGGCACAGTTAATTCTACTATATATTTATTATAGTTTCTACAAGTAGCAGAATCAATGTTTTAGAGCCATTCAATATGGCTTATTATGTTCTAAAGTAATCTAACAATGGATTAATAAAGAAAATGAAAGTTAAATATTTAACAAAAATGAAAATGCCACCATCATATATAAACATCAGATTAATTCACCCTCATGTTGTAAATAGAGACAATTGCATTATTTTTCAAGAAAAGCAATGACATTCTATCACTTAATAATTCTTCTGAATACAATTCTAGATTTAGATGAACAGATCTTGCTGTCCAAATAGGACAATTATTATTCAGAGCACTTAGAAAAATCAAGCTAGAATGATTAAATATTCTGATAATTATCAAGGATAAAAACAAAATTTCATATTTCTTCTTTCTCTTCCCTCCCTTCCTTCCTCACTCACTCTCTCCCATCATTACTTCTTTCTTTCCTTCCTCTCTTCCTCTATTGTCTTTTTTTCTTTATTCCTTTCTCTTTTTTTCTTTTTTTTTCCCCCTTTTTGGTTGTATTTCTTTGGTTGTATCTCCTATTGTGGATGTTGTTTCAAACTAATTTATTATCTAAAATTTATCATCTTAAAATTATTTTCTTCCATACTATTTTTTCAAAGCCTTAGTTAAGTGCAAAAAACTGGTGGATTTTCAGCATCTATCATATAGGCCCAAAATAAAACAATTTGTTCCACTTTAATAATTTTCAATAATAATCCCTAGATTTTTTAAGGACATTAAAATGTAATAAAATTTTTATAAGAAATAAGCAATAGTAAAATATAATTAAGTAACCTGAATAGTGAGGAAAAATAATTATTTATGCTTGTGATTTTTCATGAAACTGGAAAACCCACATTACCCTCACTGAGCTTCTTTAATTCTTAAGATGACCAGGAGTCCTCAATTAATCTAGAGAAGTTCAACAAATGTGTTTTGTATATCTGGAACATTCTCATGACTGTTAAGCTACATTGCACAAATTATGACTAAAAGTACCATATGGATATGAATTTTCTTTTTTTTTCAAAAAAGAGAATCAGTTATGTCACTAGGATGGGAGTCAATGGCACCTGAATTTTGATTATGTTGTAATTCCACTGAGTCTTACTGGGTTCCTATATGGTACAATGTCAAAAAGAGACCTCTGATATCATATTCTGGTACGAGATATAAAGATACTATGATAAATCTATGCTATGATGAACAAAGCCATTCTCTCTCTCTCTCTCTCTCTCTCTCTCTCTCTCTCTCTCTCTCTCTCCACACACACACACACACACACACACACACACACACACACACAAATATTTTTCTTATGGAGCAAACTAAGTTAGAATTTCATCTATTAGTTTCTCATATTTAAATTGATCAAAAATACTCTACTTCCTTCTTCTTCCCTTCCCTCCCCTCCCCCTCCCCTTTCCCTTTTTCCCCTTTCCCTTCCCCCTGCCCTGCCCTTTCCCTTTCCCTTTTTCCCCTTGCCCTTCCCTTCCCTTCCCCTTCCCTTCCCCTTCCCCTTCCCCTTCCCTTCCCTTCCCCTCCCCTCCCCTCCCCTCCCCTCCCCTCCCCTCCCCTCCCCTCCCCTCCCCTCCCCTCCCCTCCCCTCCCCTTCCCTTCCCTTCCCTTCCCTTCCCTTCCCTTCCCTTCCCTCCCTTCCCTCCCCTTCCCTTCCCTCCCTCCCCTTCCCTTCCCTTCCCTTCCCTCCCTTCCCTTCCCTTCCCTTCCCTTCCCTTCCCTTCCCTTCCCTTCCCTTCCCTTCCCTTCCCTTCCCTTCCCTTCCCTTCCCTTCCCTTCCCTTCCCTTCCCTTCCCTTCCCTTCACCATGACTCTAGCCTCACTTTCTTCATTTTTAAAATTATTCTAGATGACCTCTTAAGTCTCTTCCAACTTTAAATTTGTTAGCTTCTATTCCTATGCTATCTATGTGACTATGGGCAAATTATTTGATATCTTCATGTCATAAATCAATTACTATAAGTTGAATATGTAATTCTATAGAGAGAATTATAATTCTCTATATGCTATAGAGAGTTATAAAGATAGTGCCTATTTTCATAGATAGATGTAGATACATCTCCAGGTATTCCCTATCCTGATGAAATCACAGATGCAATCCCTTTTCATCACCTACTAGATTGAATGACTTAGGGGCCTGACCTTGAAATTATTTCAACTAGATTTCACTGAAACATAGATTAGACATTAATCTTGAGGATACTGATGATATATAAGCAAACCAATGATAAGTGAACTTTGCAATTACGATTCAGCTAAATGATCAGACCCAAAGATAACATTAACAACTTTTTGCTACATCTCCATTGAAATACTTGAGAATTTACAAATTATGTGAATAAAAATATTTATTAAATGGGATGCTGATAAACTTTAACGATAACTCAAAATTGGGAACTACATTTTGCAATATATTCAGGATCTGGCCCCACCAAAAAACACAAAATACTTTTTACCCCTTTTTGTTTGGTTATTTGATAACATTTGGTTATAATGATAACATTTAGTAGAGATTAATAAAAATTCCTAAAAGGGTTTATAAAAGGATTTAAAAACTTGACTTCATAAGTACAACTTAAGGAAGGAAAAAGGAATGATAAAGGACAAGACTCACATGTTTGACTAGATGATGATCACTGAGGTTCTGGTTCTACTTGCCTTGTGATTCTATGAATAGTAAACTAAGTCAGATAAAAAAATTCAAGTAAATTTAGAGTTCATTAAGTAAATCAAAGTTTTTAGGACTTAGGAAGGGAGAATTTCATTGTTCTATGGACAATATCAATTCCATCTGAAATATTTTCATCAGATTTGGGTGCCACATTATAGGAAAATAGCTGATATGCTGGAATGTATTTCATGATTCTATCATATTGAGTTCCAAGGAAGAATAGATGCTTAGCTTGGTGAAAAGAAGACACAGCTATGCCATCTCTAATTATGAAAATGCAGTGCTAGAGACAACCTATAAGTTTTCTGACTAAGCATCTTTGGTCATTAGCAAATACTATGAAACACGAACTGGCATTTTTTTTCTTATTTTCTGGACAAGAAAATGAGGGAAATAGTGTTAATGTAGATTACATTTAAAAGTGGGTCATGTGAACATTTTATTTTTCTGGAGAGCTTGTTGTTAAATATACATCATACATTCCAGATTACAGAGATATCATGTGGAAGAAATGTTGAACTTATTTTTCTATGAATACTAGGTGGAATTTGCAGAGATATAGATTTAGGTTCAATGTAAGTGAAAAATTCTTAACAATTAGGGAAAATGAGCACTCCCAAACTGCCAACAATTAAAAGACTCCCAAAATGCAGTGAGTTACTCAGGAAATTTCAAGTTCTATAAATTGTGTCATTCAATGGACCATTGAAAAACTTGGAGATTCTTTTTTTTGTTTCAATAAGGCAAAAACAAAAGGAGAAATAACAGATGTTTCTAATATTTGAAGAAATTGGAGAAATTGGAGAAGTTGGATCACATATAACTAGAAGAAATGAATTACAGAAAGGCAAGCTTCAGCTCAGAATAAAAATAAACTCATAATTAAGAATGTCTGATAATGTAATAGACTGGTAAATAATACAATATAATCCTATTCTCAATCCCTGGCATTGAAAATATTAAAAAAAAAAAGAAAGTAAATGACCATCTGTCAGAGATGCCTTAGAAAAAATGATTTCACTGAGTAGGAGGCTAGAATTCATCCATATATGATTTCTTTAAGTTTTAAGATGTCATATGATTCTTAATTCTAGAATGAATGTCATATAATGCTAAACCACTCAGTTCCATATTTCTATTCTAGCTTGTTATCATTAACATTTACAAAAGCATTCTTCCAATATCCTCACAACATGTGTTTCATTAAAAGAGATACCTCATTGGCTTTGGAATTTCACCTGTCTCAGTAATTGTTCATCCACTGAAAATAACACAATAGGAATACGTGAACTTTAATAGGTGTAGCTTACCTTTTATGCCAACCCAATCCTCCATCTCTCATTGTTTTATGTGATTTGCTAAGCATCTCTATAAATCAGAACAGTACCTAACTATTTCTGTAGTGACCAAATTGAGCAAACCATGGAAAGGGCTTTCTCTTCTCAGAAAAATAATTCTAACAAGAGATTTATAAAAGGATATGACATAAAGGTTAAAATTATTTTTGCTACTTTCTAAATGATTACAATTCACAAGTTAGTAATATTGTTGACTTGGGGAATGGAGAAAAGAAGAGGAGAAAGAGAATAAGCTTTTATATTGTATCTAACATACACTGAGCAATTTTTTAGACAAAATAACCCTGTGATAAGTGATGTTATTATCCTGATTTTTCAACTGAGGAAGTGAGGCAAACAAAGGTTAACTGACTTGCCCAGGATCACACAACTAGAAAGAAGCTGAGGTCTAATTTAAGTTTGGGACTTGTCTAATTCCACACTCAGGAATCTATCCAAAACACCACCAGGTGTCTTGTAGAATAGATTCAAAGGAATGATTTATAGAGGCCAGGCTTCAGGTAAACGTTGGAATGGATGTTCTCTAAAGTCCATCCAAGGTCTATGATCCTTTGACTCTTTTTCTGTGCTTTTATATTGCTTACTATATATATATATATATATATATATATATATATATATATATATATATATATATATATATATTTATATATATATATAAATATATATATATAAATATATTTATTTCTATACAATACTTTCAAAATTATCCTGTTTATGTGGGTATACCTTTGAACTTCTTTCAGCTCTCTTCTATAAATTTTAAAAATGTTTCAATGGACATCCTTTTTTTTCATTTTTGGCATCATTATTGCTAATCCATCTTTTTCCCCCCCATTATCCATTCCCTATCAAAAATAAAGGAAAGTAACAAGTAAATATTATCAAGTTGAACAAAACCACACAATGCCAAATCCAAAAAATATGCATTTCCTCTTTGCTTTGAGTTCATCTTTTTTTTTTGTCAAGAAGCAAATAGTATGTTTTACCCAAGGTTATGTAGCAATAGTGGACAATTGAAATTCTTAAGAGTTTCAGAATTGGGGGTGGAGCCAAGATGTCTGCCTTAAGGCAGCATTTCCTGGGAACTCCTTCACCCTAAACTCCAAATAAACATACAAATAATGTCTCTAGCCAAAATTTAGAGGGGCAGAATCCATAGAAAGACTCAGAGATACATTTTCCCAGTCCAAGATAACTTAAAGTTTCCACAGGAAAGGTGTGTTTCCCCAGGACTGAAGGCTGAGAAAAAAGTCTAAGCCACAGCACAGGGCAGTTCAGCACAGCATAGCCCAGCCCAGCCCAGCCTAGCCCAGCCCAGAGAACACCAGCAACAGTTTGAAAGGGTGGTGAGAGAATTCTGCTACAGCACAATGAGTGTGGAGTGAGGAGCACCGGCCACAGAATCTGCAGCAAGAATCAGGAGAAAGCAGGCTGCACCCCCAGAGATGGTAAGGGAAGTCTGCAGAAATTTCTCTGCTCTCCCTGGGGTAGAACTCTGCTGTTTGCCACACTCAGATATTGCAGTTAGGGCTTCCATACTAAGATAGCAAGATCCTTCCTTATAGTCCCAGGGCAGAGGGAAGTGGGGGGGGGCATCTGCATATCAAAGCACAGACAAGATATCACAAGACCCTGGAGGAATAAAGGTCTCAGTGGGGTGTCCACCCCCCAAAGCCTTGGAAGTGATATCAAGGACTGAGGAAAAGAATAAACAGAAAAAGGAGAATCTGACCATAGAGAATTACTTTAGTCCCATGGAAGATCAAAACACATACTCAGATGATGACAAAATTGAAGCTTCCATATCCAAAACCTCCAAGGGCAATAGAAAAATGGGCTCAGACTATGGATGAGCTCAAAAAAGACTTTGAAAAGCAATTGAGGGAGATGGAGGAAAAATTGGGAGGAGAAATGAGAGTGAGGCAGAAAAATAATGAGAACCAAATCAAGAGCATGGAGAAAGATATACAGAAATAATACTGAAGAAAATAATATGTTTACAAACCAGTTTAGGCTCAATGGAAAAAGCAAAACAACAGGCAAATGAGGAGAAGAATGCCTTAAAAAGCAGAATTGGCCAGCTGGAAAAGGAAATAAAAAAACTCTCAGAAGAAAATAGATCCTTCAAATGCAAAATGGAACTAAAAGAAGCTGATGACTTTGCCAGAAATCAGGTAGAAATAAAACTCTTCCAAAAAAGCCAAAAATTAGAAGAAAATGTGAAATATCTCATTGGCAAAATAACCAATTTCAAAAGCAGATCCAGAAGAAATAATTTAAAAATTGTTGGGCTATCTGAAAGCCATGATCAGGAGAAGAGTCTAGACTTCATTTTTCAAGAAATAATACAGAAAAATTTCCCTGAGATCCTAGAAGCAGAGGGTAAAATAAAAATCAAGAGAAATGACTGGTTACCTCCTGAAAGAGATCCCCAAAGAAAAACTTACAGGAATATTATAGCCAAATTCCAAAACTCCCAAATCAAAGAGAAAATTCTAAAACTTGCTAAAAACAAACAATTCAACTACTAAGGCTCCATAGCCAGGATTGCACAGGATCTGGCAGCATCTACATTAAGGGCTTGTAGGGATTGGATTATGATATTTCAGAAGGCAAAATATCTTGGTTTACAATCGAGAATCAACTACCCAGCAAAATAGAACATGCTCTTTCAGGGGAAAAGATGGACTTTCAGTGAACCAAGGGACTTTCAAACTTTCTTATTGAAATGACCAGAGATGAACAGAAAGTTTTATCTCCAAGTACAGGACTCTGATGAACCATAGAGGGAGTGGAAGAGGAAGACTAAGTATGAGGAACTTTATGATATTGAACTGTTTGTATTCCTGCATGAGAAGAAGATATTAATAACTTGTATGAACTTTCTCATTTATAAGAGCTGTTAGAAGGTGCACATATATGTACATATATGTACACACACACACACACACACACATATATATATATATATATAGAGAGAGAGAGAGAGAGAGGGAGAGAGAGAGAGAGGACAAAGGAAGGAGGGGAATATAATGATATAATATAGTAAAAAGATGGAGTCAATGGGTGATAAAGGAAAGTACTGGGAGGAAAGAAAAGAAGATGAAGAAGAAGCTAAGAAATTTCACAGATAACCAAGAAAAAGATTTTTTAATGCAGTGGAAAAGGGGTAGTCAAGGGGGAATGAGTGAGCCTTCATTCTCATCAGAAATTGCTCAAAGAGGAAATAACATACACACTTAATAGGGTGAGGAAATCTATCTTATGTTAGAGAAAAATAAGAAGAAAGGACAGGATAAAGGGGAATGGGGGAGAGAAGGGAGGAATAGGTGATAGAAGAGAGGGAAGGTAGAGAGGAGAGGGTACTCAGAGTCAACACACTTTTGGACATGGTCAGAATGAAAGGAGAAAGAAAACAGAATAAATGAGAGTGGGGAGGAATAGAGTGGAGGTATAGCTAGAAATAGCAACTGTGGGAAAAATATTGAAGCAACTTCTCTGGTAGACTTATGATAAAGAAAACAACTCACCCCAGAGACAGAGACATTGAAATCTGAACACAGACTGAAGTACAATTTTTTTCTCTCTCTCTCTATTCTTGAGGTTTCTCATCTTCTTGGGGGGGGGTTATGTTTACTCTTATGTTCACTCTTATAACATTCAATTTACATCAAGGTATGGTACGGAAACAAGATAGAGACTATCAGACAGCTTTCTGTGGGGGGGAGGGAAGGGAGGGTGGGGGAAAGGGTCTTGCAAAAAATGATGGATACATATTACTATTGTATATAATTGGAAAGAAAATAAAATGTTAAAATTTACAAAAAAAGACTTTCAGAATTGTTATTCTTTACAATATTACTTACAAGCCAAGATTTTTGGACATCAAATTTTTGTGGGAAAATCATATTCCATTGCATTTATATATCACAATTTATTCAATCATTCTTCCACCTAAGGGTACCTCTCTTTCCCATACTTTGATTCTAATTCTTTTCTCTCTTTTTTTTCACTTTTGGATTTTTAAAAATTTAAACTTAAATAGAAAATAAGAAAAAAAATTTCCATGTATGGAGCAAAATATAAGAGAGGGTTCATTATATAAAGCAATAAATTTCCATTTCAAGAAAATCTATATAGGAGGAATAAGAGGAAAGGAAAGAGAAAAATATAAATGGGGAAAAATAGCATGGAGGAAAATACAGAATTATTGATCTTTTTTTTATTTTTTAGGTTTTTGCAAGGCAAATGGGGTTAAGTGGCTTGCCCAAGGTCACATAGCTAGGTAATTATTAAGTATCTGAGGCCAGATTTGAACTCAGGTACTCCTGACTCCAGGGTTTGTGCTCTATCCACTGCACCACCTAGCTGCCCCCCAGAATTGGTAATCTTAACTGTAAATGTAAATGGGATGAACTGTCCCATAAAATATAAATGGATAGCAGAATAGATTAAAAAACCAGAATCCTACAATATGTAATTTACAAGAAACACATGTGAAGCAGAGAGATACACACAGTAAAAGGACAGAGCAATATATATTATGCTTCACCTGAAGTAAAAAAAAAAAACAGGGGTAGTGATCCTGTTCCCAGATAAAGTAAAAGCAAATAAGATATTAAAAGGGATAAGAAAGGATATTACATCTTTTTAAAGGGAATCATAGGTATTGAAGCTATATCATTATTAAACATGTATACAGCTAGAGGAAAAGCTGAATGAATTACAGTAGACAGTAAAATTTTAATAATGGGTGATCTCAACCTCCCTCACTCAGAACTAGATAAAAATCTAACCACAAAATAAACAAGAAAGAAGTTAAGAAGGTGAATGAAATCTTAGAACACTTAGATATGATAGACTCTGGAGAAAATAATGGGGAATAGAAAAGAATGTACCTTTTTCTGGACAATGCATTCCACCTATACCAAAATTGACCATGTACTAGGGCATAACAACCTTTCCATCAAATGAATAAAGTCAGAAATAATAAATGTATACTTCTCAGATCATGATACAATAAAAATTACATATAATAATGGGTCATGGAAAGGTAAGCCAAAAACTAACTTGAAACACAATAACATAATTTTAAATAATGAGTGGATCAAACAAAAAATCATAGAAATAATAATTATATCCAAGAAAATGATAGTAATGTGACATCATATTAAAATGTATGGGATGTAGCCAAGACAGTTTTGAGGCAAAACTTTATATCTCTAAATGCTTATATAAATTAAAGAGAAAAAGAGGAAATCAATGAATTGGGTATGCAACTAAAAAAGACAGAAAAAGAACAAATTAAAGATCCCCAATTAAATATCAAATTAGGAATTCTGAAAATCAAGGGAGAGATTCAAAAAATTAAAAGCAAGAAAACTATTGATCTAATCAATAAAAGTAAGAGTTGATTTTTATCAAAAACATATAATTAATGGTTAATCTGATTTAAAAAAAATAAAAAAGATAACCAAATTACCAGTATCAAAAATGAAAAGGGTGAACTAACAACCAATGAGGAGGAAATTAAAGAGATAATTCAGAGTTAATTTGCCCAACTGTATACCAATAAATATGATAACCTGAATGAAATGGATGAATATTTACAAAAATACAAACTGCTCAGATTAACAGAAGAAAGACCATACTAAAATAGTCCCATTTCAGAAAAAGAAATTAAAGAAACCATCAATAAACTCTCTAAGAAAAAGTCTTATTTAAAAAAAAAACTATTGGAAACAATTAACAAATTCAGGAAAGTACTGGGTATAAAATAAAATCCACATAAATTATCAGCATGTCTATATATGAACAACAAAGTCCCAAAAGCAAGAGATAGAAAGAGAAATTTCACTTAAAGTAACTGTAGACTAGGAATTTACCTCCGAAAATAAACCCAGAAACTGTATGAATACAATTATAAAGTACTTCTCGCCGAAATAAAGTCAGATCTAAATAATTGGAAAAATTTCAATTGCTTATGGTTAGGTCAAGCTAATATAATAAAAATGAGAATTCTATCCAAATTAAATTGCTTATTCAGTGCCATACTAAACTTCCAAATAATTACTTTACCAAGCTAGAGAAAAATAACAACAAAAGATCAAGCATAACAAACGAATTGAAGGAAAAAAAATGTAAAGGAAGGTGACCTACCTCTACCAGATCTACACTATATTATAAAGTGGCAGTCATCAAAACTTCTTGGTACTGGTTAAGAAATAGAACAATGAATCAGTAGATTAGGATAGATTCAAAAGAAACCACAGTAAATTGCTTCAAGAATCTACTATTTGACAAACCCGAAGTGATTAGCTTCTAAGATAAGAATTCACTATTTGACAAAAATTGTTGGGAAAACTGGAAAATAGTATGGTAAAAACTAGCCATAGACCCATATCTTATACACACTATGCCAAAATAAGGTCAAAATAGGTATGGGACCTAGACATACTGGGAGACACCACAGACAAATTAATAGACCAACAAATACTTTATCAGATCTATGGGAAGGGGACAAATTTATGATGAAACAAGTAAAGAGTACATTTTAAACTGTAAAATGGATGATTTTGACTATATTAAATTAATTTTTATCACTAATAAAATCAGTGCTGCCAGAATTAGAAAGAAACAATCTTTACAACTAAGAGTTCTGATAAATGTCTCATTTCTAATATATATACAGAGAACGGCATGAAATTTATAAGATTGCAAGTCATTCCCCAATTTATAAATGGTCAAAGAATATGAATAGACAGTTTTCAAATGAAGAAATTAAAGCTATAGATAATCATAACTGATTGAAGAAATGTGAATTAAAACAACTCTGAGGTATCACCTCACACCTATCAGATTGGCTAACGTGACAAAAAAGAGAAAATGATCAATGTTTGGAGAGGTTTGGGGAGGATTGGGATATTAATGCATTGTGAACTGGTGAGATTGTGAACTGATCTAACCATTCTAGAGAGAAATTTGGAACAATGCCCAAAGAGCAATAAAACTGATCATACCCTGTAACCCAAAAATTCCAGTCCTAGGCCTGTATCCAGAAGAATTCATAAAATAATAGAAAAAGTCCCATATGTTCTAAAATATTCATAGCAGCTCCTTAGGTAGTGGCAAAGAATTGGAAATTGAGGGGATACCCATTGGGGAATTATCAAACAAGTTATGGTACATGAATATTATGGAATACTGTTGTTCTATAAGAAATCATAAATGGTCATACTCTAAAGAAGCATAGGATGAATAAGAGAATCTGATGCTGAGTGAAGACAATAGAACCAAGAAGAAAATACACATTAACAACATTGTGAGATTATCAACTCTGATGGATGCAGCTAGGACAACTCTATTAGACCAACTATGAACAATGCTATATCCATCCAGAGGACGAAAAACAATTTTTTTTACATTCATTTTTTATTTATTTTGAGTTTTACAATTTCCCCCCTAATCTTACACTACTTTCATTTTTAAAAAATATCTTTTATGTATTTCTTTCCCTTAATCCTAATTCCTCATACTGATAATGACTAAACTGTAAACACTTTAACTCAAATGTGTTTGTATATATACAAATGTTTGTTTACCACTAATGAGAGGGGGGAGTAGGGAGGGAGGGTGGAAGGAAATTTTGTAACTTTAAAATATACATAGGCATATGGATAAATGGTGAAAATCTTTCACAACATGTATTTGGAAAAATAAAATATCAATAAAAAAGAAAGCCTATATAATAAACACTCTACATCATGTTCAAAATTGCCCATCTATTCTTTGATTTCTCATAGATTTTCTTCTATTCTCTGTTTTGCACTGTTTACATTGTTTCCTTACCCACCACCCTAGTACAGCTACAATTAAGCATGGATACAAATGTACATATATGCATACACACACACACACACACACACACACTAAACTTATACATATATACTTACTCATACACATACACACTCATATATAGATATGTAATAAATACACACACACACAATCATAGAAATCTATATATTTGGTTTGTATGTCTCTCATTTTTATTACATTTTCTGAAAGCATCAACCTCTTCTCATTCTTCGAATTTACTTCTACTCACCATGTTGCCTTCTTATTCTTTAACCTACTTCCCTTCCAAGAATCCCTTTCTCATAGACATTGTTCTATAATCATTTCCCCACTGGTTTATACATACTTCTATATGCCTTCTTACCTTATTCCTTCACCCTCTAACTCAGTACCCTCCTTATCAACCCTCTTATTATTTC
The DNA here is from genome assembly GCF_037893015.1 of Macrotis lagotis. NCBI lineage: Eukaryota > Metazoa > Chordata > Mammalia > Peramelemorphia > Peramelidae > Macrotis > Macrotis lagotis. Next base: position 193,877,464 of record NC_133658.1, on the reverse strand, counting down.
TGATTTTTTAAAAAAACTTTTTACCCTTGTCTATCTGTCTGTCTGTCTCTCTCTCATTTTCCCCTCTTTAATGGACTTCCAGAACTATCAATCATGCTTTCCCATCTAATTCCTCTATACCTCTGTATCAATTCTTCCTCTCACACCTCATTTGTATAAAATGATAAATATTTTTGTTGCATCTTATTCTACTCAATTTTACTTTTTAGAATTCTATCCTACTCAACTCAGGTTTTCTTACTTCACCATCTTCCCAGAATCCTCTCCTTTATTTATTATCTACTGAATTATCCACCAGAGTCACAAATGTGTGCTTAATGAATGAATGAACCAGGGAAAAAAAGTTAGGGAAGAAAAGGGAACAAGTCTAACAGTAAGAAATCAATTCTGTTGTCAATGAATAAGTGTAGTTTATGTCACTTTGAACATGTCCCTGTCTTTCTATCTTTTTTCTAGTTGTATTCCTTATGTCCTGTAGAATCTCATTAACTATATCTTTTACTGAAAGAAAAGCAATTCCCTTCTCACATCTAGCTATCAGCGTAAATGACAGAGCACACCTGCCAGAGATGAATGATTGTTAGGTAACTGAGAAATGATTTGTGGAATTCCTTTTATTTTCTATGTACATGTTCACTCTACAGAAAACATGAGATTCTGAATTGAACAAGTTTATTTCTGCTTCCATTTCTCCTGAAATTGCTAGGATGAATTGCATTTGGAAACATCCAAAATAGTTTGTTGTTCTGTATCAACCAAGATACCCAAATCACTGTCAGAAATATAACAACCCTAAATACTGTAAAGTGGTGATTTTTAAAGGGAAGAAAAATAAAAACAATTCCTCATAGAAATTCTGAACAGAAAAAAGTCCTGTGTAGATAGAATTATATTATGAGGATTAAATGGTAAACTAGATCACTCTTAAGCATATTTCATACTCAATTCTCAGTATTTTTATCCCCATACCAACTACACTGCTCTACATTATTAATACCCAAATAATGAAATAGATTTTAGTGTTTTACATAAATATGATTAATATTTTATTTTTTTGTCCATAAGAGAATAAAAGGGGCATTTGAGACCATAGAAGTCCAATGATCTTATTTATAGATGAAGAAAGTAAGGAACTGAAAGATTACCAAGGTTCAAATTCACATACAGTAAGTGGAAGTCCCAAGATTTGAACTAATATTATCTGAGACTAAATCCAACATCCAGCACCATACACAAGGGGATATTTTTTAATACTGCAATACTAAAAACAAACAAAACAAGCAACAACAACAAAATATAGAGTTCCAAACTTCAATAAATAATTTTCCTATTTCAAATATAGAAATATTTTTTAAAAATCATCTATTTTATTTATTTATTTATTTATTTATTTATTTATTTATTTATTTATTTAGTTAGTTAGTTAGTTAGTTAGTTAGTTAGTTAGTTAGTTAGTTATTTTTGCAAGGCAATGGCATTAAGTGGCTTGCCCAAGGCCACACAACTAGATAATTATTAAGTGTCTGAGGCTGGATTTGAATTCAAGTACTCCTGACTCCAGGGCCGGTGCTCTATCCACTGCACCACCTAGCTGCTCTAGATTAATATTAAAATGCAAAATACTTTCCAATCATTAGTTTGTATGGTAATATATATTATTCCACTGATTAGTACATGTAGCAGTAGAAATTGCCTGAGGTTTCTCATGGAGTAAGATCATTTCTAGCATATTGTTTAGAGGGGTCTTAGCATGACTTAGAGAGGGAAAAACATTCAGATGTTAGACCTGGAAATTGTTTATATAGAAGATGTTGTACAGGGGCTAAAATATATTATTTAATGAAAGTACAGAATATTTAGCAAAAAGTGAGTTGTAAATCCTGAAAACTAAATGATAAACTCATTAGAAAAATTAAAAAATCAGAGATAGAATCACCTTTGAATGTAATGGTACAAAGTAGAAGATTACCTGATTTATCTGAAAGTAACTAATAACTATGAGGACTTAAAATGGATGATACAAATTTGCAAACTCTCTAAATACCATAAAGAAGTAGAACCCTGATCCTTCAATATTTAATACAAGTTTAAAGGTTTAACTTTGAAGTTAAAATGTAACTATGATCAAAACATTTTCTCTGGGTGCAAATAAACATATATAGATAAATGTTATATATATTTACATGAATTCATGTATGCATGGATGCATGTATGTATATATGAGTTATCATAGACAATAGCCATAATTAATTCTTATGCCCATGTCAATACCCTAAAGCCAACTTCATATTTGATGATATTCATGAAAATAGAGTAAGAAACATGCAACCAACAAGCACTTATGCAATGATCATCTGATGGGGGGAACTGTAAGAAGGATGGGGAGTTAAAAAGGTTAAAAAATATATCTATTGCAACAGGTAAGACAATAGGTGAAGAGGAAATAATTATCCTAGTGCCTTGAAAATGGTTGTTATTGACAAGGATTATTATATGATATTCAAAATATTTGTTTTAATTAAAATATTTAAGTGTTTAAATTCAAATTCTTGCTACCTAGGGATTAAGTTCAATTGTCAATTTTTCATGCACTTTATATTTTGATGGTTTGGTATGTAACCTTAACATTTATTTCCTAGTCTTCAGCTCTTGGTTTTGAACCACAGAAAAGTTCTTGTGATTTTAAACAGTATACATATGTGTATACATATATGCATGTACTATATATATGTGTATATATATATATATGTGTGTGTGTGTGTGTGTGTGTGTGTGTGTGTGTGTGTGTGTGTGCAATACATATATACATATATATGAATTTCTTAGAACCTCAGTCCTTCAATGATAACTTATAAATGCCTGATTTTCAATGATCAGTGTTTAATCAATTGAATCAATTTCTTGATTTCAAGATAGTTATTTAGTTTGAAGATGAAGAAAAACCATGAAATACATATAAGGTACACACAAGTTTCTTCAACAAATCCTTATTTACTAGGAGCAGGACTCCTTATAATGTGAAAAAAGTACATTTAGGAAATTGCATTACCTTCAGTAAGAACTTATTAATTTATGTGGTAAATTATAATATCATTAAATCTATAAATGACGTAGGTTAAACAAGATTAATTTATCCACAGACTCTACAGTGAGACCTTTTGAAGGATAACACTAAATTTTTGAGATTGACAACCTAAGTGATAATTATGCTCTTCCCAAAACAATTTGTCATTAACACTGTTAGAAATTGAAAATTTGGGCAGATATAAGTAAATCTGACACAGAAAGGAATTCCTTCATTGAGGTTGCTCATTTCTACATATTCAGAAAGGAAGTATTTTAGTAAAATGCTTCATTTGGAAAATGAATAGAGATTTCAAGATAGCATCTTTTAATGTAAAACAAATACAATATCAAACTAAATAGAAATGTCCTAAGGATATTGCGAAAATGCCCCAAGAGACCCCAAATCCACCTGGGAAGAAGTTTATGGAAACAATTTTGAATGGAGCATTCACTGTTCATGCTGATGCTTGATGGAAAGACCCTTCTTGTTTGATATTCCTTTAATTGGCTGCTTAGTCAGAGTTCATTACTTCTATTAGAAGAACAATTCCAGTCTATTAGGCCTTATCTTCTCTTTGTGGTAAGGTGAAATTATGACTTTCTTATTTCTGGAGAGATAATAGTGGGCCGTGGCTTCCTTCAGAAGATCAGTTAAGATGTGGTTGGCCTTCTAAGTATTTTTGAGATTGACAAGTATTTGTATGCTTTCCTTTGGTAAATATACGTTTTGAGAACAAAATGGCAGTTGTTTTTTTCCCCAAAACACTCAAGAATATGCATATCATTTACTGAAACAATTAGTAATACCACCAAAAGGGTTAGAGAGAGAGAGAGGAATAGAGGCAAACCAATAGAGAAAGAATCTATTAGAAAGAAAAGTACCCACTTCATGTTAAAAATCATATTCTCAGTGGAACTAAAATATGAAATAGCAACACAATTTTAATAGATTTGTGCATCTCAACTGATTTTAATTATTCCATGATACTTCTTTAATAAACTTTATCTTCAAATTGCCTGCCTCATGACTGGTTTACATTTGTATTATTTTTATCTCACCTCTTTTTTGCCTCATACCTCCTCCTAATAGCTCTTGCTCTCTTCTCCTTCACTGGAGAGGACCAGTAAATTTAAGCCCAAAATAAGAATCGATTCCATGAATCTGAGTTATGGGTGGAATTAAAGCAGCAGTGGCCAAGATTTCCATTTGAAATAAGCAAGCCAAGAGCAATGAATCCAAGGCAGCCTCTGAGGACAGGTAAATGGAAATTTATGATGGTCACCAGTTTCTGCAGCCTCAGACTGGTGATACCTATTGAACCACTGTGCTATATAAATATCACATCACTTTACACTCTTTTGTATTCCCTTCTTCTCTATTTCTGATGTTTGATTACTTCAATATCAAGTGGAAGGGTTAGAATTGAATGATGTTAGGTCTGGATGAAACCTAGGGTATTAGTCAGTTGAAATCCTTATCAGTGAAGAGAATAAAGAATTGAAAAGGGGAAGTGACTTGCTCCAATTATTTATTAGAGGAGTCAGGACTTGGATTTAGGGGTCCCAATTCTAAAACTATTTTCACTTCTATCTGTACAATTTCAGATGTTCTTTTGTTTAAAACCTAATTTATTTCTCTAAATAAGGACTAGAGACTTGTCCTGTGAGTTCATTGTTATGGTATCCTAGCTTCATGGGCAGTGAGGTGGCACAGTGGATAGAGTGTCAGGCTTAGAGTTAGGAAAAATCATCTTCCTAAGTACAAATCCAGCTGTAGATACATAACCCCATTGACTCAGTTTCCTCATCTGTAAAATGAGCTGGAGAAGGAAATCACAAAACATCTCAATATGTTTTCCCAGTAAACTCTAAATAGGATTATAAAGAGTTGGAGAAGACTGGAACAACTGAGTGAGAAAATTCTCAACTTCAGAGATGGAACAGTAGTACTTATTTGATGGAGCAATGTGTTACCATGGACAAATAATCCAACACCATATAACCATCTAACTGCTGACAAGACCCTAAATGCCCAGTTAAAATGATCTTTGAGAAAGTAGAATTAATCTGTTGCTAGGACCACACTCATCCCAGGATCATCTTGACTCCATGGGAAAGCATCAGAATTATGGCAAAGGCATCACTCTGCTTGTTAAAATAATGATTATATTAATTTATTAATAATTATTATTACAAAATCAAAGTCAATAGGTAAATCCCTCGATACTAATCAATTTTATTCATAAATATAACATTTCTTCAATTCAAGTGAAATCAGTTCAAGTTTTCAGATTAATATTTATTTAATTGCTATTCAGAACATTTTGTATAAAATAGTAATTTTATAAATGTAAGTAGCTCTTAGTTTGGAATTCATTTAATCCACACAGAATGGCAACAGATATATAAGTTATTAGTCCATGAGAGTTGGGGTGTACTGGGGCAGGATTGAGCCAAGATGGCAATGTGAAGCTAGCATGCTCTTGGAGGTTTTCCTACCAAAGATAAATGAAGCCTCTGCTTTGACATTCAAGCTCCAAATACCACCAAGAAAAAGAGAAGATTCAAATAAGTTTTCAACAGTATACATCATGGAGGATCTTCAGCGAAGATCTGTCTCTTTGGGGGAAAAGGGGAAGTAAAGCCTAGGAGGCTGGAAAACAGGAAAATCAATGGGAGGCTTTCAGCCATAGTGCAGTCCAGGTTCCAACAGCCTGACAACAGCAGAGATCTGGGCAGTTAGATAGCAGGCCAGCAAAGAGGGTCCTAACCCCCAAAAGTATGAACCCTGGGAACACTGGGGCAAAAGAAAGGCCTGGGTTGGGAACAAACCACTGCTAAGTCAGAACCTGGACATAAAGTAGGAAACAAACCTTTGCAAAGGCAAATCGTGGGCTACATGGGCAACATCTTGGCCAATAACAACTCGGGGATCAGACCCTAGACCCAGTATGAGAAACTTGGATCTATACTTCCTATACCCCAGGAGCAGAGCTAAAACAGCAAAAATGAGCAAAAAACTAAAAGAGCACTCACTATAGAAAGCTATTTTACAGACAAAGATGATAACAGTGTCATGTCTGAAGAAGAAATCAGTGAAAAATCACTCATGGAAGTCTCAAAACAGTCTATGAATTGGGCTCAAATACAAAGCTCATAGAAAAACTTAAAAAAGAATTCAAAAAACCAAAGCGAGGAAGATGATAAATGGGGGAAAAAAGAAATGAGTGTCATGCAGGAAAAGCATGAAAAATTGTTCAACACCTTTAAAAAAGAAACATAATTCTACATAAACTATTTTTAAAAATAGGAGTTCTGCCAGACTCCTTTTATGACAACATGGTGCTGATACCTAAAGCATGAAGAACCAAAACAAAGAAAATTATAGATCAATATCCCTATTGATCGCTAAGATACAAACATCTTAAAAAATTTTTTAGCAATGAGACTGCAGCAAGTTATTACTAGGATTAGATACACCATGAATGGATAGGATTTATACTAGGTAGGCAGGAATGATTCAATATTAGGAAAATACTCAGCATAATTGAACATATCATTAGCAAAAGCAATAGAAATCGCATGGACATCTCAATAGTTGCTGAAAAAACCTTTGATAAAATACAACATCCATTTCTATTAAAAACACTAGAAAGTTTAGGAATAAATGGAGTTTTCCTTAAACTGATACATGGAATCTATCTAAAACCATCAAAATATTATATGTAATTGGGAATAAACTGAGAGCATTTCCAAAAAAATTCAGGGTTGAAACAAGGATACCCATTATCACCATTGCTATTTAATATAGTATTAGAAATGCTAGCTGCAGCAATAAGAGATGAAAAAAAATGAATCAGAATTGGCAATGAGAAAGCAAAACTCACTCTCTGCAGATGATATGATGGTATATTTAGAGAACCCGAGAAAATTATCTAAAAAAATTCCTTGAAACTATTAACAAATTCATCAAAGTAGCAGGACATAAAATAAGCCCACATAAATCATCAGAATTTCTATATATGAACAACAAAGCCCAAGAGCAAGAGATAGAAAGAGAAACTGCATTTAAAGTAACTGTAGACAACATTAAATTCTTGGTAATCTACTTCCCAAGATGAGCAGAAACTGTATGAACACAATTATAAAGCATTTCTCATCCAAATAAAGTTAAGATCTAGATAATTGGAAAAATGTCAATGATTAGGTTGGGCTAATATAATAAAAATGACAATTCTACTAAAATTAAATGACTTATTCAGTGCCAGACCAATCAAACTACCAAATAACTATTTTGTTGAGCTAGAAAAAATAATAACAAAATTAATCTGAAGCAACAAATGTCCAGAATAGCAAGAGAACTGATGAAAATAAATATAAAGAAAGGTGGACTAGTTCTACCAGATCTAAAACTATACCATAAAGCAGCAGTCATCAAAATTGCCTGGTACTGGTTAAGAAATAGAATAATGGATCAATGGATTAGGATGGGTTCAAAAGAAACCTCAGTAAATGACTATAGTCATCTACTTCTTGACAGACCCATAAACATCAGCTTTTGGGATAAGAACTCACTATTTGACAAAAATTGTTGGGAAAACTGGAAAATAGTACAGTAAAAACTAGGCATAGACCCACATCTCACATTTTATACCAAAATAAGGCTAAAATGGGTAGAGGATTTAGACAAGTGTGACAACATATATAAATCAATAAATCAAGAAATATCCTTTCTTTCAGATTTATGGAAAGAGGACAAATTTATGACCAAACATGAAATAAAGTACATTATAAACTGCAAAATAAATGATTTTGACTATATTAAATTAAAAACGTTTTGTACTAATAAAATCAATGCTGCCAAAATTAGAAGGAAAGAAGAAAGCTGGGCAACAATCTTCATAAATAGGAGTTTTGATAAAGGTCTCATCTCTAAAATATAGAGAGAATTGTATCAAATTTATAAGGTTACAAGTCATTCCCCAGTTGATAAATGATCAAAGGATATAATAAACAGTTTTTAAATGAAGAAATTAAAGCTATATATAATCATATGAAAATGCCCAAATTATTATTGATTAGAGAAAATCAAATTACAATAACCATGAGTTATGACCTAACACCTATCCGATTAGCTAAGATGATAAAAAGGGAAAATGATCAAGGTTGGAGAGGTTGTGAGAAAATTGGGACATTGATTCATTCTGGTGGATTTGTGAATGGATCCAAACATTCTGGAGAGCAATATGGTACTATGCCCAAAGAGTAATAACAATATTCATTCCCTTTAATCCAACAATTCTAAGCCTATATCCAGAAGAAGTCATACAAAATGGAAAGTCCCATATGTTCCAAAATATCCATAGCAGTCCTTTTTGTAGTGGCAAAAAAATTGCAAATTGAGGGGATACCCATCAATGGGGGAATAGCTAAACAAGTTATGGTATATGAATACTGTAGAATACTATACTATACTATAAGAAACCATAAATGGTTAGAATCTAGAGAAGCATGGAATGAGTTACATGATCTGATGCTGAGCGAAGGGAGTAGAACCAAGAAAACAATGTACACATTAATAACAACACTGTGAGAGGATCAACCTTAATGGAAGCAGCTCCTCTCAGCAGTTCAGAGAGTTAGGACAACCATTTCAGACCAGATTTGGAGAGTGTTATCCCCATCCAGAGGAAGAAAATGAAACAAAACCCCCTTTAGAATCTGAACACTTTATAAAAATTATTTCTTTCCCTTAATCCTAATTCCTCATACTGAAAATGATTAATCTGTGAACATGTTTATCAAAAATAGTATGGACAATGTTAACCTGACTAATCACCTCTGAGGGAAGAGACTGAGAAGGGTAGAAGAAAGAAAATTTTGTAACAAAAATATTACAAATGCCTATGGTTGAAAATTGAAAAAACTGTCATAATATGTTTTTGGAAAAATAAAATATCAATAAAAAGAGATTTGACTGGCAGTATTGAGATGTTATGGATTTTCCCCATAGTCATACAACTAGCATGTATAAAAGATTGAACTTGAGCTCAGATTTTCTTGGTTCCAACATTCTGCTTTGCCATCTCTTACTTGATTTTGCTGCTTTTATTTTATTCAAAAGATTTAGAACTAGAAGTGATTTCAAAGTTCAGCTACTTGCATTCTCTCATAGCAAGGATGAGGAAATTCCGACTACAGTTGGCATAATTTAATGTTCGTCATCCACAATTTGCTATATTTAATAAGTCTAGTCTAAACTATGTATAGAAGTGTTAACCATTTTTTTCATCATGTCCCACTTATAAGTGAAAAAAATTCACTTCATTCATTTTCAGTTATACTCTTTTAAAACAGGTAAAATTTATAAAATAGAATATTCATCACCTACATAAAACAAAAACCTAGGTTGACTTCTCATTAGTAATTCATATATGTTGGGACATATTTTTCACTTTTCTTATTAACTTGAAGACGACTCACAAAGGGGTGTTACATTTAGATTATAAAAGTAGTAAATAATCTTTTTAGCCTGTCAAGATATATTTTGATTCTTATTGTCATGCAACAAATTAGTTATACTTCCCTGTCATGTCATTTTACGAGTCTTCCTACCTTGTGTATCCCGTCTCTCACTTCTTAATCATCTCCCAAAGTAATTTTTCTAAAACTTAGGTATAATCATGTCTTCTCTCTGCTCAAGAAATGCCTTTGGCTCCCTATTATTGCAAGGATAAAATATTACCTTTTCTATGTCATATAATGCTTGTTATAATCTAGTTCCTTGTGGCTTTTCTGGTTACCTTTTATTTTTTTACTCTCTCCTCCCCTCCCTTCCCCAAACATTCTCTGTGAGCTGGCTACAATGTTTAACTTGCTGTACTCCTACTTGCTATGCAGTTTTATGTAGCTTGCACACTACATTTCATCATCAATTTACATGCTTTTGCAATGGTTGTTTTCTATACCTGGAATGCTTTCCAACCTCTGCCTTTTACTTTTCCTTGATTCCTTTAAGATTCAGCTCAAGGGATGGCTAGGTGGTACAGCACATAGAGCACCGGCCCTGGAGTCAGGGGTACCTGAGTTCAAATGTGGCCTCAGACACTGAATAATCACCTAGCTGTGTGTCCTTGGGCAAACCACTTAAACTCATTGCCTTGCAAAAAAAAAAGAAAGAAAAGAAAAGAAAAAAAAAAAGATTCAGCTCAAACACTACCTTCAGCAAGGCTGCATTACCTCATCCCCAGCTGCTATAGTTTTTCTCCTTTGAAATTAATTTTCACACATTCTTTATATATCTTGTATATATCTAGATAATTTACATGTTTTTCTATCATTTGAATGTGACATCCTTAAAAATGAAAATTTTACTTTGTCTTTTCTTTGTATCACCAGCACTTAAATACTTGCTGAGCTGACTTTCGTTATAACCCTATGGATTACACAGTATCTGAAACAGGAGAGTTTGATAAATGCTTGTTGACTGAATAAACAGCTGTCTGTAACCTGTATTTGATAAGATTTGAAAAGAATGTCCTTTTCACCCAATGACTGGTAACTCTTAAATGGTATAGGGTCAAAGACAGATACAGAGGGTACTCTACTAGAGATCTTTTCCCAAAAACATTAATGACTATTCTTTGCATTTGATTTTTCAACACATTCTTTATCAGTATTAGTGTATGAGACAAAAATCTAAGTAAATGATTATAAACATTCTCCTGATCTTCCAATTTAGTAACTTTATGTTAATAGTTTCTAATAAATTGTTCTTGATGAATTCATGGTGAATTTTTGTTACCACTACTTATTTCCAAGAATTCAGGGCAGTTTCTGGATCTTGTCTCTAAGATCAGAATCTATGCCACTATTATTATCATACTTATATAGAACAACTCTCTAACAACAAAACTGAAATGAATAATTCCAAGGCTTACAAAGTGCTTACTAATTCTGTCATTCTATAGTGACACATAGAAAATATATGAAGTAGGTATTAGGTTAATTTTATCTTCAATGGGTACTACCCATTTTCCCATATCGCACAAATTTCCTATATCTTACAAATATTAAATATTATATATCAAAACAGTACCTGGGTCCATAAATAAAGCAAGAGGAAGAGAGAGAATGAGGAGGAAAAATGTCTGTGTGTGTGTGTGTGTGTGTGTGTGTGTGTGTGTGTGTGTGATATTCATGTGTTTTGGAAAATCAGTTTTAAATTCATCCTAGTGTATTTCAGTTTTTAAATTATGTTTTGTTTTGTTTTGTTTTTATGACTTTGTATAAAATTTCAAAATTCAATTCATGGTCCCACTAAAGAAACTACTTTGTAAATGAGGAAACTCATTTTAATCTTGGATTGGAGATCTAGTGTGCTTTTTCTACTATACCATCTGTAATGTGCGTTATCATCACTTCACGGTTATTTTTCAGAAAGATTTTGCTGTATCTTAAATTCATGTGAACTTCTAAGAATCAGGAAATCAAGAACAATTTAAAGTTTTTAATAAAAGGAAATATCAACATGACTTCAATTTTTATCCTATCTATCCATCCATGTATCTATCTACCTATCTCCATGTCTACCTTTCTATCATTTATTAGAATGAACTAGCCTATTCCTTATCTTTAACATTTCTTTCAGGTTACTCTTGTTCAAATAGGATCACAAGAATTATCTCAAGAAAGGATCTTACAGACTATTATGCCAAGAATCTCATTTGAAAACCTACTAAATAATTCAAGTTCCAGAAGGGGGAGTTATATGACCTATACCAAAGGTAGATGACAGACTGGCTAGCCTGCTAAAAATTAAGTTTAGATGATTACAGCCAATGAAAGCACAGAGTCCAGGATTTGGCCAGTATATCAGGATTCAAGTCATGTTGCTTTTTATCTCTTCATTTGATGAACCTTTTTTGGTTGTTTTTGTTTTTTCTGGGACAATGGGAATAAGTGACTTGTCCAAGTTCACACAGCTTAATCAAGTGTCTGAGGTTACATTTCAACTCAGGTTTTCTTGAATCCAGGGCTAGTGCTTTATCAATTGTGCTACCTAGCTGCTCCTGATTGATCTTTGGAAGATAAAGAATGAACTTCTGATATCAAGCCAGTTTTTAAAGGATGAGCTGAAAAAGTTAGTACAAAATCCACACTCAGTATTCCAAAAAGCAAAACCTAAAGTCACAGAAGCAGTCTCTGACAACTCAGAAGCAATCATAGCAGCAGTCAGATCAATGGGGCGGCTGAATTTGAGCCAAAACTTTGTGTTTCTTATGAGATAAATACACCAAGCTATTGATGGCCAGCAGGATTTGGAAGTAGCAGCCAAGGACATTAGTCAAAGCAAGTACTTACTATAATCAGTGTAAAATGAATTATATTTTAATCTCTTTAGCAACATTCATACTGAGAAGTCACGATGCAGTTCATCTTTCAAATATGAAAGTTTATATATTGCATGTTAAAGATGTGTGACAATGAAGGGGGAGGCAGTGATAAATACAATGTGAACCAGATAAATTAATTTCATTTTTTAAATGTGGAATTCTCAGTGCTATTCAAGAAGAATAAATTCCTTTTGAGCAGTAACACCAAGAACAATAGTAAATGTAAAGGCTTATTTTAGATCACAAGTTCTAGCTCATAAGATCATATACCTGACAACCTACATTGTGTCACAGGAAGGAATCAGAAAATTTTCCTAATTAGAAATAAATTCCTCTGTATTAAAGTTTTCAAAATGAAAATGCTTACAAATTAATAAGGGAAGCTCAGTGTAGGGAACACTCTGTTGATATTATTAGCTCCATACAACAAAGCTATCTATGATAGTATGGTAGTTTCCAAAAATGGGTATTGTGGGGTAGTCATGCCTTGAACTCACTGGATGCATGATTAATCAGTTAGAATATGAGACAATACATTGCACACTACCTCCCACTTCCCAGTGGCAGCCAACAGAGAAACAACTTCAGCAATACATTCCTATCCATAATCATTAACATTTCCTCATTTTGAGAAAATTTGTAACCAGAAATCTATAGCTCATTAATACTGAAAACAATAACTTGCATGTATATAATGTTTTAAGGTTTGCAAATTGCTTTACAACTATTGCTCTATTTCAACTTCTCAATGAGTCTTATGTAGTAAACATTGTTATTTTTCTCATTATGCAAAGGAGGGAAAAGGTTAAATTTTTAAATGACCTGCCAACACTACACATTTAGTTTGAGGTAGGATTCAAATTCAGGTTTTCCTGACTCCAGGAGTTGCACTCTATTCATTACACTACCCAGACTCCAGGAGCTGCACTCTATTCATTACACTACCCATCTACCTTCTTCCCAAATCTATCTGTCTCTCAACTTCCTTAATTCTACTAAGTACAAATGTGTTCCAAATTTGAAGTTATTGACAATGCCCAATTCTCAACCCAGAATGCCTGATCTGCTATCAAATCCTGTTGTTTATATCTCTACAAAATTCCTCATATCTGATCCTTTTTTTCCACTCACATAGTCACCAGTTGAGGGCAGGCTCTCATCATTCCCCATCTGAACCAATAAAACAGACTCCTAATAAATTCTGCCTTATCTCTCCTTATCAAAGGAACCCTTTATGTAGTTGCTAAAATGATTTTCCTAAAGTACAAGTCTGACCAGATCATCTACATTTTTTTAGGAAAGTGCATGCCTCTCCATCTACTCTAAGATAAAACATATCTCATTCTTCTAATTATCTGCTGTATGTGTCAACTCTAAGATAAAACATATCTCATTCTTCTAATTATCTCTTGTGTGTATCATAATAATGTTTGTCCTTCATTTCCAAAGAAATGAATCACATCAGGGAGGTGATGTCTTGACAAGCACTTGTATTGAATTTGAGTTAAGAAGGTGCTGTGCTGAGTCACGTGTCTCACTTTCTTCCCCAGAGCATCTGATCCAGTAGCTAGATATATATAGATATATATCAGGATAATTGGTGATGACCCTGGATGTGAGGTAATCAGGGTTAAATGACTTGTGCAAGGTCACACAGTTGATAAAAGTCAAATGTCTAAGGCCAGATTCAAACTCCTTTCTTCCTGACTCCAAGTTCAATGTTCTATCCACTGCACCACCTAGCTGCCCATGTGTCATTAGGTACATATTACTTGGCATAGTAATACAAGCATATATATATATATATATATATATATATAAATGATGATAAAATGATTGATATATGTGTGATAAAAATTGTTTAGAACACAGACCTCAGACAATACATTGAAGTCAGTTTAATTCACAGGCACTTTACTCAACACCTGCTATTATGTATCAAGTATTTGGTAATGGGAATACAAAATTTATCTTGTTCTCTAGAATTTACATGGTGTGTATATGGGGGAGGGTGGTGTATATATGATATCAATATATGGAATATATTTAAAAGGGGAGTCATTGGATCAGGGGAAATAACTTAGAAAGGTGAAGTACTATATCAAATATTGTATAGCATCTATATCAGAAAAAACTAAAGGAGAATGAATTTGTGTGTCTCTTTCAAGAAAAAATAAATGTGATTTTTAGTATGCAAATAACCAAGGAAATAAAAAAAGAGAAATTGAAAGTTAATTTACTTGATATACATTTAAGGCATTTTCAATCAGTTATCTTTTTTCTTTTCTGTATATATCCTTCAAATATACAAAATGTTCACATTAGAAGGTAAATCAGATTAGCGGTTCTATTTTCCACAACCAAATTTATCCAACAAGTATAAATGCATTGAGATTGAAGACAATTTTTCATCTTGTCACATATTTTATACAAAATTAGGATACTTTCTTTTATCTCTCTCCCTCTGCCCCTGGCCCTGTCTCTCTTTTCCTTTTTTTCCCCTCCTTACCTCTGAGAATGTGTGCATGCATGTACAATATAAGATATGCTATAATTTCTTCATATTTTCAGAATCATCTAAATAAGTTGTCTGGAGAATTCATCCCGCTCCCAACAGTCATCTGGGATTTTTTTGTTTTAAGTATATTTTTGTTATGCTCCTTTCTCCTTTTAGAATATGACTGAAGTACCTATAACTTCTCATCTTTGATTAACATATCATAAATGGCCAGATTTGCTGTTTTTCCTGTCCATTATCGAGTTTTGTCTATTTTAAGTTAAAGAGATGGATTTTTACAGTACAAAATTCAACTTGGAAGACAAAAGTAAAGTTCCAATATAAGAAATAACTCAAGTGAAGCTGGATGAAAAATATTTCCAAAATAAAGGATTCTCTCCAGAGAAGCACAACACAGGGCTCATTTTACTACTACTGCTACTACTTGTGCTTCAAAGAATGAAGGAGACCACACCAACCAATCAAATGATTGGAGGTGTGAGGTGCACAGTTATGTGTATTATAGTGAGGGGTATAGTAAGAGGCATATTTTCACCTGCCCATACCAGAATCAAACATCCCATTGCTGATTTTTTAGGAAACCAAACTAATGGAGATGTCTTAGAATTAGAATGATTTCAATTCCTCCTACATCAGTGAGGTAACAGCACTTCACAATACCTGGCAAGCACACGTCTGTATTATGTGGCAATATATGGCAATTTGGTACATCCTAACCTGCCACTCAATGGGCTAATCGTCACATGGGCTGATTATCAGTGAGATCTTTCCTCACAGACATACTCTCTCTTTGAGTTGTGATAGTCAGATCTTGGACAATGTAAAATCATTTTCAAACCTGGTGCAACAACCTGGCACATCCTAACCTGTCACTAGATAGACTAATTGTCAGTAAGGTCTTGTGATGATTGGAGATGTTACAGTATTACAATGTGCTCCAATCCCATAGAACACCATTGTACATTCCAACCTGCTTTTTGATATACTAATCATCTGTATGATATTTCCTCTCAGATCTCTCATCTTTCATTGTGGATGCTGGGAACTACAATGGTGACTACTGCAAACCTTATTCAACAGCCTGGTATATCCTAACCTGTCTCATGATAGGCTTGTGATGGAAATCAAGAAATAGAATAGGGAAATGCTCTCTCTCTCTCTCTCTCTCTCTCTCTCTCTCTCTCTCAAAAAGTTTTTGAAAAAAACACTAATTATTAAATTTAGCCAAGGACTTGATGGTATTATAATGAGATTTGATATATGTCCAGGTCATCTGAAATAGAGGCACACATATTGAAGAAATTATGGACCTGCTTCCGGGAGAAAACATAAATATGATCTTCTACCACATGAGTAGAAGCACTCTCTTTCCAAGAAAACATACTTCATCTTTAAAATTTTTTAACAAGATAGTTTCTCTGTCGCTGTCTCTGTCTCTGTCTCTCTGTCTCTATCTCTGTCTCTCTCTGTCTCTCTCTGTCTCTCTCTCCTCCCTATCTCCCCCTCCTCCCCTCCCCACCTCTCTCTCTCTCTCTCTCTCTCTCTCTCTCTCTCTCTCTCTCTCTCTCTCTCTCAATATCTACTGGTTTCTATCAAACCACTATCTACTCTTGACATTAGTATTCATGTACTGTACAGGTGAAGATCTACCTCTCTAACTTCCCCTTTAGGGAAGTCCTAAGCAAATTTTAGGTGGAGTTCACAAACATGGAAGATGTTAACAGCCAGAAGGCCAGCAGGAAAGCCCTAAGAAGTCATGGTTCCAAAACAAAAATGCAAGGGGAATTCTGAACTTGGAATTTGGTAGGATATATAAGAATTGAGCTAAACTATTGATCTAATGCCTTTTAATTAATGAAAAGATGATTCTGCCTCACACACTTAGGGGAGGATATTTGCACATTTGCTAATATTATGGCTTTGAATTTAATATTCTTTTGTAAGATTAACTATTAAGTGAACTGAATTGGGGTGCAGAGGACCCACAAATTAGGGAATTGTTGTTCCCCAAAGGGAAGCAATGGAAGAGATTAGATACCTTTAGCTTCTGTTCCAGTACCCAATTAAGGGTACTGGAGATCTGTATGGGAGGAGTGAAATGTAAAATATTATACTTCAATTAATAGAAGCCTACAGTAGTAAATTATTTTTCATTAATAATACCTCTTTCCCAAAGGTTCAGCTATGCTTTCATAGATACAGAATAGGAGGGGACGTAGGAGACCATCTTATCTGAGTGCAACATTTCATACATATGGAAGTTGTTGACAGAAACTTTAACTGATGGTGGTTAGGATTGTACAGTTACTATAATAAGTGACAGACAAGGTGTAGAAGCTGGATTCTTGATACTCCAAAGTCAGAGTTCTTTCCCTTTGCACTATACCACCTTTATTTTATTGTATTTTTGTTTCTAAGATGAAAACATTGCCATGGACACTTTTTCTCTAAGGAGTAATTATAGTTTGCTTTACTAAAAAAAAATTCTCTTACATCATTTAAGCTGAATTTTCAAAGGTATTATCCAATGCTATAGGATTTTGTCATTTACAAAAATAATTATATATATATATATATATATATATATATATTCACTAATTAGTGTATATATACACGTATATATATATGTATATATATACATATATATATATATATATATATATATATATTTCTGTGAAGCAATTTAATTTAGATAGAGCTTGTAGTTCATTCTCCTTAGAGAACCACACAATAAAAAGGCTGTGAGGAAATTAAAATGTATCATTGCCTATATCACAGTTATATAGCTTATTTCCTCCAACACCAACAAATGAATATCAAAATGATATGATGGTTTAATAAACTTGAGACAGCCCGATTTGTGCTATACAAAAATTTGTACCTTAGAGAGTTCATTTTCCCTTTAAAAAACTGCTTCTAGGAAAAGCATAAAAAAAGAATTTTCCCTATCCAAATCCATTCTAAACAATTTTTCTAAGAATTATTCAACTGATTAGCTTTCTCTCACTATTATAACAGGTTATTTTGGGAATATTGTTTTACAATTACCCAGAGTCTGTGATATGTCTCTTGAAATAGAAATCTAAACAGATCCCCCCCAAGCATATAAGATTCTCCTGACATGGTCTTGTTATGACAATGGTTAGAGAAATATTTTATAAATTACATTAAAACATTAACATTGTTTTCTAGCACATCATTGTGATCTCAGAGATGTAGTCCCAGATTAGGCTTGTCCTTTTTCTTAAAACTAATTCATTTTCTGCACAAAGATTCACATCTATAAATTGTTCTTTTTACGTTTACAATTCATTAGTGGCATTTTAAATGCCAAAATCTCTTTACATATTTTTTCACCACTATCCTTCTTGACTATGTTTATATTTGAGTAAACCATGACGTCTTCTGCGATAACTTTGTGCTTTGGGGTTCACTGAAGTGAATAGTTATTTTATTTTTTCTCATATATGAAGTAGATATTATATAGTGTTGGTTATGAAGAATGTTGTCTATTCTTGGATGAACTAGCTCAACACCTAGGCCTCCATTTTTCTAATATGTAAAATGAGAAAATGCAAGTAAATAATTTCCAGTGTTTTTCCAATTCTATGATTCAGTGATGTTCAAGACTTATTATGGAAATGATTCATAAAGCTTTATCAAACAATATACATACTAGAATCACTTTTATGGTGAAAAGAGAATGCTTCTTGAATTGCTATTTACTTATCAATTTTGTGCCTAGGAAGCAACAATAAAATAATTAAATGGAACTCATCATGCCTTCACACTTTGTTCCAATGCCACTAAGAAAATTTCACCTGCCTCTTACCCATGATCACTGCATAACTGCATCAGGTACCCTTTTTATAGCAGAGCCTTAATACTGGGGTAGTAAATGGTTCATAAGAGTCCTACCTGCTTTTTTTTTCATTTTAGGTGAAACAGATTGAGTTTTGCAGGATTTTTACTTGACTTATTCTGGAGGGGAGCACAACCATCTGTCTACTCATTCAGGTTTTCTATATTACTAATATTTTTTATTCCTGGGTGTATTCAGTCAATTGTCAAGTCTTACACTATCTACATCCACAATCTCTTTCTCATCTAGCTCCTTTTCTTTGTTTATATAATCTGATCAAACTAGCCCAGATCTTCATCAGTTGAAGTATTGAAATTTTTTTAAACCATCACTCCCTCCTTTAAACTCTCTTTCCTCTTTCAAACTGCATATAAATTCCCCACTTATTTTCCTAAAACATTACTGTTGCTGATATTACTCTCGCATTCAATAAACTTCAATGATTTCCTTTAGTTAATAGGTCAAATATTGATCAAATGATGGAACATATATCAATTTTCTTTAACTCATTCTTTTTAAAAATTAGTTGAATATAACCTTTATTTTTCATTATAATTTTAATTCAGTAGTACATGTATATAACTTATAAATGAATAAAGATATATGAATTAGTATTTTGTGGTAGTTTTTCCTTTTTTTTAGATGGGGTATATGATCTAAAAAGTTTTATGGTTCTAATCAACCAAACTTTCCAATATTACTTACAAAATTTCAAATATAAAAAGAAAATTAAAAAACATGTATCATTAACCAGTAATGGGGAAAAAAAGAACTAGAAAGAAGCCAGAACTTTTAAACTGTGGCTGTCAAAATATATTCCAAAAAAAGAGATTACTAGCAATATGTCCCAAATACACCAAGAATATCTCTTAGTAATAATAATTTGTGTTTTATATAAATTCAATGCCTATTTAAAATTGTGATGTGGAACATTTTGCTTGACACAAGACTGAACTTATGTGAACAGGAATGATACATAGCTGAACTTCTGTGGTATTAAATTTTGCATAATTCTTGTTCCACTCTTTTGAGAGGTGGTATTTCATTGAAGATATGACAGAAAGAGATGATTCTATGTAAAGGAAGAAAAAATAGGAATGAAAAAATAAATAATTTAAAAATATTTACAGGCAAATGAGTATGGATAATAGGAGACTAGGTAATAAAATTAGGAAAAGAATATGGAACAGATATGACTAAGTTTGAGAGACTGCTTGAATTCTTTTCCACATCTCAGAAATGGATTGCTAGAAGTCATATTTGCTTTTATAAAAAAGGACAATCTATTTCATAAGGATATGCAAAATTTTAAAATCTGTGAGTACTAAAAATGGCTTTGGTCAAACAGGTTCTCAGGAAACTGAGCATAAACCAGAATGACATAAAATTAGAGATACCTTTCTAAGAAAACAGAGATCCAGTGCATAGAAGTGAGTTATTCAAGGCCATGGAGTCAGTTAGTGGATAAGCCAAAGGGAAAGCAGCAAATGGGAGATACAAATGGAGGGAAGGAAAAAGGAAAGAAGGAAGGAAGGACAAAGGCAAGGATGAAAGGAGGGACAGAAAGAGAACAAGAAAACTGAGGAGAAGGAAGGAAGAAAGGAGGGAGCCAAAGAGAGAGGGGAAAAGAAAGGAGAGAGGGAGGGAGGCAGGAGTGAAGGAAGTAATGGCAAAGAAAGTAATAAAGAGGAAAGGAGGAAGGAAGAAAGGAGAAAAGGTAATGGGAGGAAGGAAGGTAAGAGGAAGTGAGAGGACAAGAAGGATGAATGAGGAAGGGATTAGGAGAAGAAAAGAAGAAAGAAAAAATAAAATAAAATTTAATTTCTAGGTACTAGAGATTAAAAAATAAAAGTGAGATAGTCCCTATTCTCAATGTATGTACATTTTAACAGGGCACAAAACAGAAACAAAAGAATGCTGATTAACTTTGTCCTTAAGAGGCACATGCTTTGTGAGTGGAGTCAGAGATCAAAGATATTTAATACTTTCTCCAAAAATACTGAGTCAATTACATTCCCAGTTTTATGTGGAATGGGAATGGTGTATGCATTCAACATCAAGATGGTAATATAATGAGAGAAGACACTAATTTTACTGAGTGTTTAAGATGGAATTTGAATCATTGCAGGGTAACCTCTATATAGTATTTTTTGATTTAACATTTACTCATCGATCAAAACATTTTAGCCACAGAGCAGAGTATTGGGACTGAATATGTTAAATGGGGATAGCAGTGACTTGGGAGGGAAAGCTTGGAGGATCTCTGGAGATCAGATAAAGAGGATGGCTATTCCTGGTTAAGGTGAGAGAAACTGAACCAGTACAGATGTCTAGGTAGCTTCTGGTTTTATGTAGACAATGGGCAGCTAGATGGTACAGTGGATAGCACACAGCTCATAGAGTCAGGAGGTCAAGAGTTCAAATCCTTCCTCAGACACAACTCTTACTAGCTTTATGACCTTGGGCAAGTCACTTAACCCCTGATTTTCTCACATACAGGATCATCTCCAGTTGTACTGATTCATATCTGGCCACTGGAGACAGTTCTGGAAGAGAAAATGTGGTTGCTGGCTTAGCACAGCCCCTCGCCTCACTCAAATCCAGGTCATGTGCTTCTCAAAGCATCAGCTCCCTGATACCATAATCTTCTTCAAGAATGAAGGACAAATAAGAACAAAATGGATCCAGGATTTAGACATAAAAAAACAATATTATAAGCAAACTAGAAGATCAAGGAGTAGTTTACCTCTCAGATCTATGGAAAGTCTGTGACCAAGGAAGAGATAGAGAACATCATTCAAAACAAACTAGATGATTTTGACTACATTAAATTAAAAAGATTTTGCACAGACAAAACCATTGTAACCAAGATAAAAAGAAATGTAGTAAATTGGGAAACAATTTTTGCAACTCGTATTTCTGACAAAGGACTCATTTCTAAAATAGACAGAGAACTGAGTCAAATTTTCAAAAAAAAAAAAAGCCATTCCCCAATTGACAAATGGTCAAAGGATATACAAAGACAATTTACAGCTGAGGAAATCAAAGCAAACCATAGTCATATGAAAAAATTGCTCCAAATCATTACTTATTAGAGAAATGCAAATTAAAGCATCTCTGAGATACCACCTCGCAGTCTGACCATTATGACCAGAAAAGACAATGATCATTGTTGGAATGGATGTGGGAAATCTGGGACACTAATACATTGTTGGTGGAGCTGCGAACTCATCCAACCTTTCTGGAGAGCAATTTGGGATTATGTCCAAAGGGCAACAAAAATGTTCATATTTTTTGACCCAGCAATACCACTCCTGGATCTATACCCTGAAGAAATGATGAAAAAGGGTAAAAACATCACTTGTACAAAAATATTTATAGCAGCCCTGTTTGGGGTGGCAAAAAATTGGAAATTAAGTGAATGTCCTTCAAATGGGGAATAGCTGAATAAAGTGTGGTATATGTATGTCATGGAACACTATTGTTCTATTAGAAACCAGGAGGAATGGGAATTCAGGGAAGCCTGGAAAGATTTGCATGAACTGATGCAGAGTGAGAAGAGCAGAACCAGAAAAACGTAGTATACCCTAACAGCAACATGGGGCTGATGATCAACCCTGATGGACTTGCTCATCCCTTCAGTGCAACAACCAGGGACAATTTTGGGATATCTGCAATGGAGAATACCACCTGTATCCAGAGAAAGAGGTATGGACTTTGAACAAAGACCAAAGACTATTACCTTCAAATTAGGAAAAGTAAAGTGTTATATCATTATGTAATTTTACTATCTCATACTTTATTTTTCTTCCTTAAGGATATGATTTCTCTGTCATCACATTCAACTGAGATCAATGTATAACATGGAGCCAACATAAAGATTAACAGATTGTCTTCTCTGGGGGGAGGGGGAGGGAAGAATGGGGAAAACTGTAAAATTCAACATAAATAAAATCTTTCTTTAAAAATAATAAAAATTGGGGCAGCTTGGTGGTGCAGTGGATAGAGCACCAGCCCTGGAGTCAGGAGTACCTGAGTTCAAATCCAACCTTAGACACTTAATAATTACCTAGCTGTGTGGCCTTGGGCAAGCCACTTAACCCCATTTGCCTTGCAAAAACCTAAAAAAAATAATATAAAATAAAACAAAAAATAAAAATAAAAAATGTAAGGTAAAAAAATAATGAAAGACAAATGAACATTGTAGTAAAAACATAGAACTAAGGTCAACATACTTCTGTTCTCTTCTGCCCACTTATCCTTCTTTTAAGTTACCAGTAGTGTGCTTTAGAAATGTTAAACAAAAAATTTGTGCAACATTTCCAAGTTTAATTTGTATCATTAACATTGTTGTATCATGTTCTTATGTTTAAACAATTGACAAAATACTAAATAAGACTCTCATTTGTGGTGTTCTTTATGTAAAAGCTTACTTGGAAAATTTAACCTTCAGTTCCATGAAACATTTCAAACTAGATCCAGTAGACTCTTATAGGATGAAGACTTCATTTCCCAAAATCACTTAGAGTCTCAGTTAGAAGGAGATTTCAGAGGATACCTATTCCAGTTTGTTTGTGATCAATAATGCCCTTATACCATACCAAGAATTACTGATCTTCCTGAGAATCTAGATTAAAAAAAAGCCTGGAAAAATTATATTTCAGGAAATTATCCAAGAAAACTGTCCTAATATACTAGCTCAAGAAGACAAAATAAGCCTTGAAAGAATATATAGAAAATCTCCAGAAAGAGACCCCAGGATAAAAACTCTAAGGACTTTCATAGCCAAATTGCAGAATTCTCAAATAAAGGAGAAAATATTGCAAGCACCCAAGAGAAGCAATTTAACTATGGAGGAAGCATAATCAAAATTGTACAGGACTTATCATCTTCAACATTAAAGGATTCAAAGGTCTGGAATATGATATTTCCATAGCAATGGACTTTGGATTACAAACAAGAATTTGCTACCCTGAAAAATTCAGCATATTCTGTCAGGGGGAAAAAATAGATGTTCAATTAAATGAAGGATTTCCATAATTTCCTGATAAAGAGACCATAACCGAAGAAAGAATTTAATTTTTGAGTACAAGGTTCAAGAAATGCATAAAAAGGTCAACAGAAAGGGGAAAAACAACAACACATATTAGTCAATGACAAATGTTAGTCAAGAACATCAAAATTTTCCTACAAAGAAAAAAATACTTTGAACTATTTGAGAATTGTATTTCTCTTAAGATAATTAAAGGACTGAATACAGTTGAAGAAATTATATTGAAAAGATTTAGGTATTGTTTGTTTTTGTCCTTTGTTAATAAAAAAGATCAGGCACCTCTCACACTATGAGAGAGGTGTGTCATTTTGTTAAGGTACCTTAATAAAAAACATTTTAATCACTCCGGACTAAGTATTCTCTAGTCATTTATAACAATTTGAGGACTTGTCTCAAGATATTAATGTAAATCTCTTTTCTTGATATATTCCAGGAAGAACACAAGAAAATAATGCATGCAAATGGCTTGATTTTTAAGCCCACTTTCTAGGTGTTCTTTGTTGGGGAAATATCTCAAGAGATTTCTGAGAAGATTGGTCCAGGTTTGGAGCCCAGAGTGATTAAAATGTCTGAGAGTAGAACAGAGGTAAAGTGGAAATTTGCAGGGTGGCATCAGTAGTCAGAACCACCCTGGACAGGCTGAGAAGTCCTCCAAGTGGGAGAGCAGTCTCTAAGGAGAGACCAGAAAACAACTGGGTGCTCTCAAGGAGCAGGATTTGGGTTCGCTCTTCAGGAATTCCCATGTGGCTGGTAGCTGGAAGCCAAGGAAGTCAGAAGGAAGCTGATTGAATCCTGTGCTATGTGAGTGAGTTTGAATGTTCCCAAGGGAGTCTGTGTGTTTGTTTTATGCCCTATCTTGTCTAAGTGTCTTGTCAGGCATTTTTGGGTCTGGGGACTCAGCTTAAGTTTAAAACTGGGGATGGTGGTGAATCTGCGAGTTGGGCTGAGGAGTTTCAGAAGGAGGGGGAGAAGGAAGTGGGTGCATGGTGGTCCTCACTTGGAGAGCATCCCTTCCTTCACTGAGCCAGTGGCTGTGTTGGTGTGTAGAGTTTAAGAGGAAAAAAGGAGAGGCAAAGGGGGTTAAGTGACTTGCCCAAGGCCACACAGCTAGGCAATCATTAATTGTCTGAGGCTGGACTTGAACTCAGGTACTCCTGACTCCAGGGCCGGTGCTCTATCCACTGTACCACCTAGCTGCCCCGAGGAGGAAGATTCTTAAAGAGAAAATGTCGTGGTTTGGGGAGAGCATGGAAGAGAGAAAGAACTTTGAAGGGAAAGAATGGGAACCTATAGAAGATTCCTTATCCTTATGAGTGTCTGGGAAAGAACCTCTGCTTTCTCCCTGGGCTGGGGGAAGGGGATGGTAGGTTGGACATGTGGTAGTCTTGATCCCATCTGCTATCTTGTTAAGACTTGAACTCTAAACTGAGTTTACCTGAGAGCCCCAACATCCATGGAGGGGGTGGGGGAACAGGAGGGATATGTGATTGGGAAAGGAAGAAAATATAAAATCCAGGGGTTAGGAATCACATTTATTAGAAGGAAATCATGTTTAATGAATATCCTTGGCTCTGGCCACATGGCGTAAGGGTAATAACCCTCACTATTTTTAAGATTTCTGAATAGGAGTTTGGGGAATCACTCTAAAAGTTTTAAAAGTGTTACATTCTGTCAAAGTTTGTACAGAAGAGGAGGTATTAAATAACTTAGATTGTTAAAATCAAACTATTTTAACACTTTTGTAACTATTGCAATGAGTTAAGTGGCTTGGGATTTTAAACTTTACTGTAACACCTTTTCATTAAAGAAAAGTGGTATTGGTTTAACTAAGAAGAGAAATACCTATGTTATCAGGAATATTTACTGATTTGTTTCGGGGAAAAGCTCTAACTCATTTTAATTTTAAGCCTAATGCTAACAATTGTAGTTTTATTTTGAGAGCTTTTGGAATGTGAATACTGGATTCTCTGTATAAGATACTATAATGCTTTTATCAAATTAATTGTTGAGAAGTTTAGTTGTAATTGCAATGAGATTTTAAATGTATCATATATATGAGATTGGATTCTGAGAATCTGGGTAAAGAGGTCTGGAAGACAAAAGTGTAAAGATAGTGGGATATTAACTTGGCTCTTGTTCTAAGAGAAATGAAATGTTTAAACAAGAATCTTATGTTTAATGTATATTAACAATGTCTGTTTAATTTAAAAAAAGTCAAGAATGTGTACTTCTCTCTTGGAAACTGTAGGCAGCTGATGTGGGGGGGCTCTGAACAAATAGCAATTGTGTGGTACCACTGTAAGGTAACTTATTGATGAATAAGATATATTTATCAATTATGTGATATTGTTTTGTAACTGCAAAGAGATATTTCAACATATTTTATGAATATATGTTACTTAAATATTGTATTGCTGAAGCCTGGGATTAACATGTGAATGTTTTGAAGGGCAATAAAGGAAATATCAAAAAAAATGACTCCTTTGGTGAACCCTGTGGGTTGATGAATAATGTAATAATGGAAGGACTGCTTTGTACAATCTAGTAATGTGTGTTAATTTTATTGCTGTTTTGTTATATTTTAGTTAATAATACATGTTGGAAATTTAAAGCCATTTAAGATGTTCTAATAGTTTTAAAGAATTCTGAAAAATAATTTGTATGTAAGGGGGGCAGCTAGGTAGAGTAGTGGACAGAGCACTGGTCTTGGAGACCTGAGGTCCAGGAGGACCTGAGTTCAAATCTGGCTTCAGACATTTAATGATTACATAGTTGTGTGAACTTGGGTAAGTCACAACCCCAATTGCCTTGCCAAAACAAAAATAATCATTTGTATGTTGAGGATGGCTAGTAATTAAACAAGTTTATGAATATTTTGGATATATATATATATATATATATATATATATATATATATATAATTTCCAAAGTTGTGGTTGTTTGCTTTGGAGTAAAGGCACTTTTGTAATATGAGGAAGATAAACAAGAGAAAGATAATGTAATATTTTTCTGTGACAATATTTAACTTAGGCAATCTCCTAGAGAAAGGAGGCATTTATTTGTTGTAAAATACAACAGTCTAGAAGGAGGATTTTCTAGAAAAGGGAAATCTGATACACCATCTTTACTTAGAGATAGAGTAGATATGATTTCAGACAATGGAATGTCTCTAATTAAGAGGTAGATTAGGCCTTTAGGACTCACTGGAACTTCTTTTTTTTTTTTTTTTTTAGGTTTTTGTAAGGCAAATGGGGTTCATTGGCTTGCCCAAGGCCACACAGACAGGTAATTATTAAGTATCTCAGGCCAGATTAGAACTCAGGTACTCCTGACTCCAGGGCTGGTGCTTTATCTACTGTACCACCTAGCAACCCCTGGAAGATCTAATTAGGTAAAACAACTATTTTAGATCATGGGACTTTTAATCAACTTTCTCTTTTTTATGTCAGATACTAGGATGGTCAGTAAAAAAGTACAACTGGGTCAATGTCATGTCCTTAGGGCCGGGAAGCCATTGGGCTAAAGGATATGTAGCCGAAGTGGCAGCTTCTCAGTATGGTCTGGGGTTGAACACTTTTGACTTGATTTTCCCAAGATGGCATTTGTAGTGCTCATTTCAGCAGCACATATACTAAAATTGGAATGATACAGAGAAGATTAGCATGGCCCCTGTGCAAGGATAACATGCAAATGTGTGAAGCAAAATAACATTTGGATAATATCTCACCTGGAAGAATTAATCTGGCCTAAGACATTTGACCATGCACATGACCTCTGCCTGGACACTGACATTCAATACTTATATCAATAAAAGAACTTTCCTTTAATGTCCTGGATCTTTATAGTGACTAAGCAAACCTAATAAATAAGTTTTAGGTGAATTGGATTTAATAGCCAGATAGGTTAGGTGAGTGACTCTGACAACTGCTATCAGCTATATGTTAAGATAGGAATTAAGTTTCCTTAATTTTTATTTAGAGGGGATATTTAGGTAAAAAGAATGGGAAATTCTTAGGATAATTACAATTTGAAGGCCTAGTTATTTTGTTTTTTTGTTTTTGTTTTTTTTTTTTGCAAGCAAACAGGGTTAAGTGGCTTGCCCAAGGCCACACAGCTAGGTAATTATTAAGTGTCTGAGACCAGATTTGAACCCAGGTACTCCTGACTCTAGGGCCGGTGCTTTATCCACTGCACCACTTAGTGGCCCCCAAGGCCTCGTCAGATAAGTATATCATGAAAAGGAAAATCTATGATATATTTGGGAATATTTTGGGAAGAAAATTCATTTTGGTAAGGATGATTGAGTCATTATTGTAATGAGAACAAAAGTCTAAGATTGTTTTATTTTTGAACCATATGCTGAGTAATCTTTGAACTAAGATGATTGTTGAATTTATATGTCACAAGTTCAATTCAATGTGATAATTCTCATTAGGAGTTTGCTCATGCAGTAAAACACTAATGGAAGTTTATTTTGTTAAAGTGAAGTATGTGCATCAATATGGCAATAAGGCAAATGTAAATTGTTATAAGCTCCAGAAACTCATTGTTTTGTCGTAAAAAACATGTGTTTTGGTCTGAGTAAAATGTTAAGCAGTTTCTTTGCTAGAAGACTAGATCTCAACAAGTCACCAGAGTTGGAGAGGACTTTTTAAAATCAATTCAGGAGATACAGAAGGACACTGAATGTCTCCAGGGGAGAAGAGAAGAGAGGAGAGACACTGGACCAGTTGTTTCCACCATCTCTAGCCTATGTGTGCATTGTTTGTCTATAACTTCCCCCTGATTCTGTAAGTGTGACACCCCTTCCTTTGCCTCTTTCCTTATGCAAAGGAGGAAGAGAGGCAGGGTGAAGATATTCTCCGTTGAGAGAAAAAGAGAGAGATTATTGAATACCACGATAATATCCTACATGTCTGTATATCCTATCTAGGGATAGTTCTATCTAGATCTGATCTAGACACGGGTATATTAGTAATTGTAGGAGGAGAATCTAGCTGATAGAAGTCAATGCCCATTCTTTTGGTGTGGTGGTAGTCCACAGCAGTTTGAGAATTGTCCTTGGGTACCAATCCCCCTGGATCTGGCTTAGATTCTCAGTTCCTGGTCAGAGGCACACTATGGCACAGGACTCTGATCTAGAGAGATATACCAAGTGGCATATGACTGAGTCATATGTTCAGGGTGACTATAGTTTATACCAGTCTGGCCAGGACATTTTCCTGGGGAGTAGCAAATATCTGGACATATCCAGAGTAGGGTACATATATTTTGGACTGTACAACTTAAAGACATATGTGACTGAGACTCATGTGAAATTTAATGATGGTACCTGAATCCCTTGCAAAGATGCTCAAACTGGGGGACTTGTTAAGGGAAACTGATTATGAGTTAGTATGGACTAGCAAGGAAGGTGCGGAAATGACCATTTGCAAGAAAAATAATTTAAGGAACATCACTAGATATATTAGCTATTCTTGGGGTTGGTCCAATGGCACAAAATCAGGGAATCTATTTTGATCAATTTTGGAACCAGGAAGACCTGTCTAAAGACATTGGTGTAAAAACTTGCCAGTAGAAAGAGGTACAGCAACTTTGGAAATGTATTTAGAGGATCAGAAATGACTTTAGGGAAGAGGGTGGAGGTTGGTCATAAAGAGATTAGGAAGTGATCATTACTTAATCAGTACTTTAAATTGAGGGTTTTAGTACAACAATTGGGATCCTAAAGGGACAGTGAGAGAGTATATTTGATACTTTGGTTGGAGAGGGTTGGATATGGTTGGAGTCTTACAGAGATGGAATGAGAGAGTACACTTAGAGGGACTGACTGGACATGAAAAATTCATGAAGAGATTTTGGTTTTTTGGTGCTATGGCTACAATTGGATGGAATTCCTGGGGGTTAAATGGTTCATGAAATGATTTAGTTTTGCATGATGCTCATGAGGACTGTGTGTCCATAGAGGGTACTTTGAAAGGGGTAAGGTACAAATTCATTATAATTTGATGTAATTCATTATCCTTGAGAAAATGCCTTTTCTAATGAAACAGAAGAGGGGAGGGTACTTTGTGACTAGGAGGTAATTTTAAGAAATAGAGTAATGTTTCAATAGATTAGAATAGGTACAAAAGAAATAGTAGTGAATGACTATAGTAATATATAGTTTGACAAACCCAAAGACATGAACTTTGATAAGAACTCACTATTTGATCAAAAACTGCTGGGAAAACTGAAAAAATAGTAAAATAGTATGGTAAAAATTATGTATGGAATCACATCTCACACCATATATCAAAAAAAAGGACAAAATAGGTACAGAACTTAGACATTAAGGGCAATACCATTAAGAGAAAAAGAAATACTCCAACTGTTGGATTTTTGGAAAGTGCAGAAATTTATTACCAAACAAGAAATAGAGAACATTATATATTGCAAAATGGATGATATTGACTATATTAGGTTAAAATTTTTTATGCTAATAAAACCAATGCAGTCAAGATCAGAAAGCTGGGCAACAATTTAGATATTGTTTCTGATTAAAGAATCATTTCTAAAAGATATAGAGAAATGAATCAATTCATTCACTATGATAAATGGTCAAAGGCAAGGCGTTTTTCAGATGAAGAAATTAAAATATATATATATATATATATATATATATATATATATATATATATATATGTAGTCAGATTAAAAAGTGCTCCAACTCATTATGGATTAGAGAAATGCAAATTAAAGCATCTATAAGGCATCAAACCTATCAGACCGGCCAAGATGACAGAACAGGCAAATCATCAATGTTGGGGAAATTGGGATGTTGATGCATTGTTGGTGGATTTCTGAACTGATCCACAATAAAACTGATCACATCCTTTTGATCCAGCAATATCAACCTATAACTAAAGATATCCTTTTCTCTGAAAGAGGATTGTTTTGTCTGGGACAAAACAATCCTCTTTCAGAGAAAAGACCACAGAATTTGAATGCATACTATGTTCACATTTTTAAAACTTCTCTTATACTTTTCTGTCCTTTTTCATTTTTTTTTCTTTCCCCTTAGTTCTAATACCTCTTTCAGAAAATGACTTATATGCAAAAATGTTAAACAGAGATGTATATGTACAATTTTCACTAGGCTATCAGGAGGGGAAGGGAAGGAAAGAAATATGATAGAAAAATGTGGAATTCATAATTTTACACATGAACAAATGTTGAAAAATTACCTATTGCATATAATTAGAAAAATGAAATAAAAATTCAATAAAAAAGAAAGTAAGCATTTCTAAGCATTTGGCAACTAGTTGTGAGTTGCGCTATTCTGGGGTACATTAAGAACATTGTCAATAATCTTAATTCTTAAAATACATTACTAAGGAATAAGTACAATATTCAACATTATCTGAAATGCTTAAAAAGACCAAGAAGACTATGACTTTCCATGGTTTTGGACAGTAGTTATTTGTGTGTCTGTCTGTTTGTGTGTGTGTGTGTCTGTGTGTGTGTCTGTGTGTGTGTGTGTGTGTGCATGTGCTTGTGGTGTTATCCTCAGGCTGAAAGTATAGGAACTACTCACAGGCATAATACTATTACTGAATGGGATAGAAGCTAACTGAATAAAATACACCGTTAAAAATTAGAATTGGGGGCAGATTCCAAAATGAAAACTCCAAGGAAAATTGTAAATAAATTGCAGAAATATTAGGTCAAGGAGAAAATATTGCAAGCTGCCAGAAAGAAATAATTAAATTATCAAGGACTCACTGTCATGATTACATAGGACCTTGCACATTCAACTTAAAAGGATAAGATATACTGGAAGACAAACGAGATTGGATTACAACCAAGAATCAATTAACAAACAAAACTTAGCATAATCATTCTGGAGAAAAGATGGATATTCAATAAAATAAGGTACTTTCAATCTTTTCTGATAAAAAGAAAAAACCGTGAACAGAAAATTGAATCCTCAAATACAAGAATAAAAAAGTAAAAAGGAAAGAAAAAAAATAATAATTCTAGTAAATCGTGATAGTTTCATTTCAATTAGGATAGTTAGAAAGACTATTCTTAGAGGGCATAGGTATAGGTTGATTTTGATGTGAAGATATTTAAAAAAAGAAGATGTAAAAAAAAAAGAATCAGGAGAAGAAGAAGAAGACTGTAGAAGTGCTTATCCTGAAGAGGCACAAAGGACCTATTATAGCAGAGGGTGTGAGAAGGAGGGGAGAGGGTGAGCACTGATTGAATCTTACTTTCAATGGATTTGTCGCAAAGGTGAATAATATACACTCCTAGTTGGCTTTAGAAGTGTATACTTGTGGTGGCTAGGTGGCATAGTGGATAAAGCACTGGTCTTGGAGTCAGTAGTACCTGGGTTCAAATCCGGTCTCAGACACTTAATAATTCCTTAGCTGTGTGACCTTGGGCAAGCCACTTAACCCCATTTGCCTTGCAAAAAAAAAATCTAAAAAAAAAAAGAAGTGTATACTACCCTAAAGGGAAGTAGGAGGGGAAAAGGGAAAGAAAAAAGGGGAAACTGATAGAAAAGAGGGTAGATTGAGGGAGGTGGTTGCCATTTGTAATCATGACTGTGAATATGAATAGGATAAAATCTCCCATAAAATAAGAATGGATAGCAGAATCTTACACTATATTGTTTACAAGAAACATATATGAAGTAGAGATTCATACAGAGTAAAGGTAAAAGGATGCAACAGAATATATTATGCTTGTTACAGTAAAAAAATTAAAAAGAGGGGGTAGCAATCTTGACCTCAGAACAAAGCAAAAGCAAAAATAGTTCTAATTAAAAGGGATAGGGAAGGAAGCTACATCTTCTGTAAAGGTAACCTAGGCAATAAAGTAATATCAATACTAAAGTTATATGCACAAAGTGGTACAGCACCCAAATTCTTAGATGAGAAGTTGTGAGTTTAGGAAGAAATAGGTAATACAACTATACTAGAAAGGAACTTCAACCTCCCTCTCTTAGAATTATATAAACCAAATGACTAAATAAAAAGAAAGATGTTAAGGAGGTGAGTAGAATTTTAGAAAAGTTAGATATAATAGACCTTTAGAGAAAATTGAAAAATAAAGGAAAAGAATATACCTTTAGCATCTATACTAATAATCACCAAGTCTTAGGGCATTAAAAACCCCACAATTTAAATTTTCAATGCATCTTTCTAAGATCATGATAGAAATTACATGTAATATAGAGCCATGGAAAGATAGATTAAAAATTAATTGGAAACGAAATAACTTAATACAAAGGAATGAATGAATTAAATAACAACCCATAGAAGCAATCAATAAGTTCATCCAAGAGAATGACAATGGAGAGAAGATATACCAAACTTATGGGATGCAGCAAAAGCAGTTTTTAGGGAAAATTTCTATCTCTAAATGCTTACTTATTTAAATAGAGAAAGAGGAGATCAACCAATAAATTGGGCATGCAATTAAAAAAAAAGTTAGAAAAAGGAACAAATTTTAAATTCCCAAATAAATGCCAAATTAGAAATTCTAAAAAAATCAAAGGAGAGGCTAATAAAATTGAAAGTAAGAAAGTTATTGAACTACTAAATAATGATTTTTTTTAAAAAACAAGGGAAAAAGACAAATAGACCTTTGGTTAATTTGATTTAAAAAAAGGAGACAAACCAAATTACCAGCATCAAAAATGAAATGGGCATATTCTGCACCAATGAAAAGGAAATTAAAGCAATAATTCAGAACTATTTTATCAATGTGGATGCCGATAAATATGACAATCTAAGTGAAATGGATTAATGTTTACAAAAATTTTAATTTTTCAGATTGGCAGAAGAGGAAAAAAATTACTTAACTCCATTTTAGGAAAAAAAGAAACTGAACAAGCCAGCAATGAATTTTTACTTAAAGGAAAATCTCCAGGATAGAAGGATTCACATGTGAATTCTATAAAGATTTAAATAACAACCAATTCCAGCATTTTAAAAATTATTTGGAAAGTGAGGTTAAGAAAGCTTCCCAATAAATTTATTTTATGACACAAATATCATACTGATACCTAAACCAGCAAAAGCCAAAACCAAGGAACAAATTATAGAACAATTTTCCTAAACAATATTGATGCAAACATTTTAAATAAAATATTAAGAAAGAGATTACAGAAATTTCTAACCAGCATAACACACTATGCCAAGTGGGATTTATACCATGAATTTAAGACTGATTCAGTATTAGAGAAACAAATAGAAAAACTGACTCAATAATAAACCAAAAATATTACATTGTTATGTCAATAGATGATGAAAAAGTTTTTATTATAATATTAGCACCCATTCCTATTAATTGAATTGGAGAGCATAGGAATAAATGGAGTTTTCCTTACTGGATAAAGTTAGAAGCATTCCCAATAAGATTGGCATAAAACAAGGATTCCTATTAGCACCATTCTCATTTCATATTGTAGGACAGTTAACTAGTGCAGTGGATTGAGCACTGGCCTTGGAGTCAGGGGGACAGGAGTTTGAAACCAGCCTCAGATATTTATTAGTTGTGTGATCTTGGGCAAGTTACTTAACCCTGACTTTCTGGCATCCAGGCCATTTCCAGGTGTCCTTATTCATATCTGGCCATGGGATCCAGATGGATCTGGAGGAAAAAATGAAACTGATGACTTAGTCCAGCATTCTCTCACTCTAATCCAGTTCATGTGTTTATCTACCTGATGTCTTGGTTTCCTTCAAGAATGAAGGACAAGCATTATTATTATATTTTAAGAGAAATGTTGGCTTTAGCAATAAAAAAAAAGAAATGGAATTAGAACAGACAGTGAGGTATCAAGAGTTGCTTTTTGCAGATAATATATGCTGGTATAATTAGAGAATTCTAGAGAATCAACTAAAAAAACTACTTGAAACCAATAACAAATTTAGCAGTTGATGGTTATAAATTAAAACCACATAAATCATTGACATTTCTATAAATTAAAACCCAGCAGCAAGAGATAGAAAGAGAAATTACATTAAAAATAACTGTAAACATTATAAAATCTTTGGGAGTCTACCTGAAAAGACAAATTCAGGAACTTTATGATTGCAATTACAAAGTACTTTTCTCACAAAGTCAGAGTTAAAGAATGGGAAAAATATCAATCTTGTTTAGACCAAGCTAATGTAATAAAAATGAAAGTTCTATTTAAATTAATCTGCTTATACAATTCAATACCAAACTGCAAAAATGTTTTTTATAAAGCTGGAAGAAACAAAACCAAAATTAATCCAGAACAAAAGATCAAGAATATCAAGGAAATTGAAGAAAAAATATTGTGAAGCAAGGTAGCTAGCTGAATCAGATCTAAAAATATATTATAAAATGGAAATTATCAAAATATCTGGTACTAGGTAAGAAATAAATTGGTGAATCAGTGAAATAAATCAGGTTCATATGAAAAAACAGTAAATAGCCATAATTATCTGTTGTTTGATAAACCCAAAGACTACAGTTTGTGGGATAAGAACCCATTATTTAATGGAAAATGCTGGGATATCTGGAAAATAGCATGGCAGAAACTGGACATAAACCAACATCTCACATCCTATATCAAGATAATTTCAAAATTGGCCTTGTGGTTTAGACACAGAGGATAATACCATAAACCAATTAGAAGAGCAAGGATTTGTTTATCTTTTAGATTTATGGAGAGGAGAAGAATGTATGACCAATCAAAAGAGAAAGAACATTTTGAAATGTCAACCAGGTAATACTGATTATATTAGGGTGAAAAGTTTTTGCACAAACAAAACCAATGCAACCAAGATTTGAAGGAAAGCAGCAAGCTGTGAAACAATTTTTAGAGCCAATGCTTCTGATAAAGGCCTCATTTCTAAAATATATTTTAAAATCACTCAAATTTATAAGAATACATATTCTTTAACTGATAAAAAGTCAGAGAATATAAACAAGCAATTTTCAAATGAAGAAATTAAACATTGTCACATAAAATATGCTCTAAATCACTATTAGAGAAATGCAAATGAAAACAAATCTGCGGTACCTATCAGATGTTTAATATGAAAGTATGACAAATGTTTACTTAATACATTGTTATATTCTTTTACAATTATATATTGTCATTGCTCTATGGTGCAGTGGATAGACAATTGGCCCTGGAGTCAAGAGGACCTTATTTCAAATCCAACACCAGACACTTCATACTTATTAGCTGTATGACACTGAACAAGTCACTTATCCAAATTGTTCTAGAAAAAATCAAAAGCAAAAAAAAAGTATATTGTTGCTTATAGAGCAAACTCCCATCTACTTTGTCCTTCTACCAAAGATTTTGGGAAAAACCTAAAAGTCTATGATATTTTTAAAAAGTTTGATTCCAATTTATCATGCAATATATTTATTTATTTTCTACAAGTAGGAGAAACAGGATTGGATGAAATTCTAATCTGTTCTTAAAGGAAATTTAAAATTCCACATTGCTGAATAATAATAGGGTATTTTAATTACAGTCATAGAGCATAGCAGCAGATAGAGCACTGAATTCTAATTCAGATACTAGGTATTTCTTTTAGTCTCTTTCTGTTTCAGTTTCTTTATTTGTAAAATGGAGAGAATAATAGAATTTAACTTCCAGAGTTGTTACAAGGAGAAAATGAGAAAATATTTTTCAAGCTCTTTAAAAACCTTAAAGTGTTAAGTGCTAATTACTACTTCTACTACTATTAACTGTTGATAATGAAAGCTACCTCAACTCCAATTGCTACACCCATTAGTCCTATTTCTACTTCTACTACTAATGATATATATTAAATTACCTAGCAGTGATAGAAACAACAGATAATTATAAACTTCTTTTTAAATTTTTTTTTCTTGAAAAATCAACATATTAACTAAAAAGAGACTAATGGATTTAACATTACAAATTGAAATTATTAGAAGATTTTACAGAAGTCCATTTAGGGATGTGTTTGCCTGATGACCAGGCAAATCAATTCTCCTCCCTGGACCTCAGCTTCCTCCTCTGAAAAATGAAGGAAGAATAAATAGGGGTGGCTAGGTGGCGCAGTGGATAAAGCACTGGCCCTGGAGTCAGGAGTACCTGGGTTCAAATCCGGTCTAGACACTTAATAATTACCTAGCTGTGTGGCCTTCAGCAAGCCAGTTAACCCTAGACCCAGAACTTCCAATTCTAGGTCTATATCCAGAAGAAATTATTAAAAAAGGGAAAAGTCCTACATGTTCCAAAATATTCATAGCAGCTCTTACTATAGTAAGAATTAGAAATTGAGGGGATGTCCATCAATTGGGGAATGGCTAACCAAGTTATGGTACATGAATATTATGAAATACTATTGTTCTATAAAAAAACTATAAATGGTCAGACTCTAGAGAAGTATGGCATAAGATATAGTATCTGATACTGAGAGAAGGGAGTAGGACCAAGAGAACAATGTACACAACATCATTGTGTATTAACCAGTACCAGGCAACTTTGATGACTACTGCTTTATAGTATAGAGGTAGAGGTAGAGCTAGGTCACCTTCCTTTACATTTTTTTCATCTGTTCCTTTGCTATTCTTGACTGTTGTTCCAGATGAATTTTGCTATTATTTTTTTCTAGCTCAGTAAAGTAGTTATTTGGTTGTTTTTTTCTTTAGTATTTTTTTTGTGTATCCTTTACAAAGCTGCTAATTTGATTTTCATGACTTTCTTGTATTATCCTCATCAATTTTTCATCCCTTACTTGTTTTTCAAAATTCCCTTTTGAGTTCTTCAATGTCCTGAGATTAATTCATATTTTTTCGGCAGGAGAGATATTGAATGTAGTAGCTGTGACTTTGCTATCTTCT
This sequence comes from Macrotis lagotis, assembly GCF_037893015.1. Lineage (NCBI taxonomy): Eukaryota > Metazoa > Chordata > Mammalia > Peramelemorphia > Peramelidae > Macrotis > Macrotis lagotis. The sequence continues at coordinate 193,839,713 of NC_133658.1, read as the reverse complement.
TCTAAGTGCGTTTTGCACTTCCTTGCCACCATAGTAATTTTCCATGTCAGATTTTTTTTCTATCATTTGCTCATTTGCTTAACTTTTAACTTTTTGTAAAAGTGGGGCTCCATTTCAATGTAGAGGACACACTTGCAAATTTTTGTAGTTTTATGCAGCTGTTTTCAGAGATACTTCTGAGGACCTATACATTTTCAGTTCTTCCAAGTTAGTATCCCTAAGAAGAAATGTTCACTAATTTTTTAGTCTGTGTTCTGATCTGTGAGTGACCATAGCCCCTCAGTTTGTCCCTGGGACTCTAAGGAGGATGTCCCCTCCACTGTGGCTGACACCCATCTCTGTTGTGCCAGTGTTCCTCCTCACCCTAGGATTGCCACCCAGGACTGTGACCAGTATCCTAGTATTCTAGGGCAAAGCAATAATTCTGCCTCAGTACTAGCAAAGAGACCCCTGCAATTTCCTTTGACCTGCTGTTTGAACCCTTACAGTCACTGGGCAGAGAACTCTGGAGGCAGCCACTAACTGCCACAGTTTATTTTTTTTATTTATTTTTTTAGGTTTATTGCAAGGCAAATGGGGTTAAGTGGCTTGCCCAAGTCCATACAGCTATGTAATTATTAAGTGTCTGAGACTGGATTTGAACCCAGGTACTCCTGACTCCAGGGCGGTGCTTTATCCACTACGCCACCCAGCCACCCCCACAGTTTATTTAATTGTTCTGAGGCTTCCTTCTCTTTGCTGGCCCAGGGTTTGTACTGAACTGATCTCCTCACTCTCCCTGTTGCAACAGGTCCTTTATAAATAACCTAAGTTATCTTTGGCATCGGTGAACTGAGAGAACTAGAAACTGCCACTCTTGTCACTGATTCAGTCTCCTGGAGGTCTGCCCCTGATTTCCTGGGGCTGGGAGTATGCTCCTCCCTCACCCTGGCATAACACACATTTCCTGTCCATATGACAAGCTCTGCTACTTTAGAATTTATTTAGAATCATTATTTTGAGGTATTTGGAGGGCTTTTGGGGGAGTATGCCTACCTTTATGCTGCCATCTTCCAATCATTTTCTTTTAAAGTGAAGAACCTCATACACCGAAAGGTTAAATAGTTTTCCCACCATCATATAGTGTTAAACCTGGGACTATCATCCTATCTTCCTCTTTCCCTCCTTTAGACCTTTTGACATTGCAGGGCAAAGCTTAATTAGGGGCAAAGCATAAATTGCTGGAGTGACCAAGTTGGATCCACTCTTAAAGAATTTAGAGTTTAAATGCAAAAGACACAGCTGTCCTTTAGTCTCTTAGCTATTGCCTGTAGTCAGGGACACAATATGAAAATCCTTGTTTGATTCACTCATTTTCCTTTTCCTCTTTAACCCATCAGGAGTTGGGGGAAACCCTGCAGTGGCACATTGTACATAATCACTCCTCTATCATTTCATACCCACATTATCTCATCAAGGAATTAGTATTTACTTTGAGCTCCCTGGAGCCTGAACTACTTACACAAACTCTTGTAGCCTTAAAACTCAATTGAGATTACCTACAATTACCTGCAAATATTTGGCTACAAATGAAATGTATTCAAATTAACTACCATCTTTTTAAAAAGATTCTTAAGAAGAAAAGAGGTTGCCTCATAATTCAAGATCTGTTCTTTTTTTTTAAAAAATTAAATATTTTATTTGTTTTTCTAATCACATGCAATGGTAGTTTTTACTAACCTTTTATTTTGCAAGGTTTGAGTTTTACAGTTTTTCTCCCTCCCTCCTTGCCCTTCCCCCTCTCTCCTTGACAAAGAGCAATCTGATAAAAGCTCTTTATTTATAGCCCTGCTAAAGATGGATCAATATTGAGCCTGTTATGAGAGAAGAATCAGATCCAACCGGAAGAAAGAAAACATAAGAGAGAAAAAAATGACAAAAGATATGACAACTTTTAAAAATTGAAGATAATAAACTCTACAGATCCTTCTCTGGATATGGATGGCATTTTTCATCACAAGTCTTTTAAAATTATCTTTGATTTTTGTACTGCTGAAGTGAACAAATCTATTATGGGTGATCATCACCCCATTTTGTTGTTAATGTGCCTTTTGTTCTTCTGGTTAGGCTTATTTCATTCAGCATCAATTTATGCGTCATTCCAAGTTTTTTTTGAAATCCTGTCCCTTATGATTTCTCATAGAACAATAGTGTTCCATCACATGCATAAACCACAATTTGTTCACTCATTTCTCAAATGGTGGCCATCCCCTCAAATTCCAATTCTTTGCCACTACAAACAGAGCTGCTATGAATATTTTTTTTTGTAAATGTGGGATTTTTACCCTTTTTTCATGATCTCTTCAGGATACAGATCCAGTAGAGGTATTGTTACATCAAAGGGTATTACACATTTTTATTGCCTTTGAAGACCTTTTCTTTAAAAAAGCATTAAAAAAATTAAAGAATGTCTTGTTTTAGTCTATATGCTATCCTTTTAAAGTCTTTGGGTAAAAAGTTTCATCAACATTGTACAATGAAACATTGAATCCGTGTATTTGTTTGTATGTGTGTGTGTGTGTGTGTGTGTGTGTGTGTGTGTGTGTATCTATATGCCTATATTGAATATATAGAAATATATGTGTGTGTGTGTGTATATGTTTTCTGGTTTTAATCCAGTCTCCTTATAGTTTGTATTTTAGCATTTCTTTACCAAAAGTAAAAAACAAAATAAAAATATACACACACACACACACACAAAACACTTGGTTTTTATCTTCCCATCATTCCTGAATAGATGGTATTTTGATATGTTGCCCTAGTCCTGCAAAACTATTCATTGCATTAAAACTTTGTAATAAAATTATGTAGCACATATTAGTATTTATGGTACTAGAATTGGACTCAGAAAATTATGCCTTTGACATTTAATTGTTGTGTAACAATGGTTGCAATTTTGCCAAACCTTTTTCTTCATTTATAATATAAGGGAGTTATATAACTAGACTTTGAACTTCCTTTCATCTCTTAATCAACTTTTCCAGAATTCTGAGAATTCAGTCCACCAGAAAGGGTCATTTCTTTTTTATACAATACATAGAAGGGTAAAATAATTTGTCAAAAGCTTCACATGAAACAAATGGTAGAAGTCGGATTCCATACCCATTTAATTTCCTATTGTATATGTTCTACCTCTAGGATGCTTCCCATTACCTGGTGTTCAAAGGCTTTATTGACATTAATTGGGAATTAAAGGATTTTTTTTAGGCATACATTAGTATCTAATTGATAGTCATGATTTAGCAAGAAATCAAACATTTATGAAGCAATTACTATAAGTAAAATTCAATGAATAGCTCTTAAGAATGTATAGAGAAGTGTAAGATGCTCTTGCTGTGTGCATGCAATTTAAAATATAGTTAGGAAGATAATATGGCACAACATGAAACCACAATTGATCTTATAAACCATTATGTGAGAAGTAAATGCTGGATAAGTGAAATGTAAATAATGGAGAGATACTGCAATTATATATAAATATGTATATCTATCTATCTATCTATCTATCTATCTATCTATCTATCTATCTATCTATATATTTATTATGTATGCTTGATAGAATACAATCTCCCTGAATGCAGGGACTGTTTAAATTTTAGCTCAGTAATTTCAGTATAGTTCCTGAAATGAGCTAGAGGTTTAACCAAATATTTTTGATTACTTAATTGTAGAATTAAGGATTAACAAGTCTACCCACCTATACTGTATGACAGCAAATATATTAATTAATAAAACAAATAAAGAAAAGATCCCAGAAAGTCCTTCTGTCAGCAGACATCTGGTTTACTTGAGAAAGAAAGAGATGACTTTCAATTATAAAACTAAGATAATGGAGTCAAAATAGCTACAAAAGAAGTTTTAAAGAGAAAAAAAGTGAATTGCATTTAAGTTCCCAAAGAATTCCTGGAATAGTTAAAAAATGAGTTTCAAAATCAAGTAATGATGGTAAAGCAAAAAATATATGTAGAATTGAGTGGGAAAAAAGAAAATTATTAAAAAAGAGTTAATAATTTGGTAAAAGATGTACAACTTCATTGATGAAAATAATTCCTTAAAAGTACAGTTGGGGGCAGCTAGATAGCACAATGAATTGAGCACTGACCCTGGAGTCAGGAGGACTTGAGATCAAATTTAACTTCAGGCATGTAATAGTTGTATGACCTTAGACAAGTCACTTAACTCCACTGCCTTGCAAAAAATCATGCCCTGCCCCCCCCAAAAATAAGTACAGCTGGCCAAATGGGAAAAAAAAAGTAGAAATAAAAGCTCACTGGAAAAAATTGCTTAAAAAATAAAATTGGGAATGTGAGTTAATGATCCCATGAGACAGCAAGAAGCAATAAAACAAAGTCAAAACAATAGAAAAAAATAGAAAACTTGCAAAATTTTATTTAAAAATTGACCTGGAAATTAGATAGAAAATATATAATTTAAGAACTATTGCACTACATGGAAATCATGATAAAAAAAATTCAAGACAATATACTTCAAGTAATTATAAAGGCAAATGGGGTAAAATAGAAAATGAAAGGAACCCACCACCTGAAAGAGAACTTCTCATAAAATGTCATAGGAATACTAAAGCCAAATTTGATCCTTGACATTGTGTGGAATATTTCCTCTTAAGAGTTAATGTTCCTAGTAAAGTCCTTTCAGGGTTAAACATTATTGAAACAAAGACAGACTATTACTTTTAGACTATTCTTAGAAGAAAGAGGGAAGGAGACCTTGTATTCTCAGTCAGACACCCTCCCGACTCTATTAGTGAGGGAAATAGTGGAATACTTCCAGAGAAGAGAACTTGCATTCCTAGTTAGCCACCTATTTGGTGATAGATTGGAAGAACAGTAGACTGCCTTCTCTTGTTTGATGATAAGTACTAAGAAGACCTTGCATACTCAGGCATTAATTCATTTAGATAGACAACAAAATGTCATTAGAAATCTTCTGATATCTGATATCTGGATGGTGAGGTAATATTCCATGAAAACATTTCATTCTTCTCTTTGTTACTGGGGTAGATTTTTGCCTAAAGATTGTAACTCTGAAAACCTTAACCAATCAGGTTGGAAGAGAGGGGGCTGGTGGGGTTGGGAATAGTGCTAGGCCATATAATCTTGCTTGATTGTCACCTCAGGGCGGTTCCTTGATCTTCACTACCTTTGTGAGACTTGGAGTATGCCCTTTTCTCAAAAAAAGCCTAAATAAACTTTCTGTTTTGCTCAGAGGAATCTCTATTTTTTGAAGTGGATTTTTATCCCACACAACACCCAAGTCAAAAAGAAAATATTGCATTATATTTAATATTGAGCAGATTTTATAATATTTAATTTCTTAAACTGTTAAGCAATATCACTCTAAAACCAAGGTTAAAATTTATTAGCAATGATGAAAAACTCAAAACCTCTCACTAAGATCAGGGTTGGAGTATGGATGTTGACTACTCATTCAATTTTGTACTAGAAAAGATAGCAATAGTCATAGGACAAGAAAAAAATTGAAGAAATAAAAATGGGAAATGAGGGGAAAATAATATGCTTTGCAGATGTAATCATAGTATACTTTGAAAATCCTAAAGAATCCTAACTAAAATAATTTTCAGCTTTAGAAAATTTGTAAGATATAAAATAAATTCAGATAAATGATCAATTTTATATTACCAACAAACTCAGAAAGAAGAAATAAACAATAAAAGATTCCATTTAAAATAACTGAAGACAACACAAAGAACTTGGGGGTCTACCTGCCAAATGAAATAGAGGGATTATATAAACATAATTATAGAATTCATTTTGCACAAAGAAAATTAGATCTAAACAACTGGAGATATACTAATAGATCATTAGTAGATGGTGCTAATTTAAAAGTGAAAATTATACCTATTGATTTAACAAATTCAGTGCTTTACCATTAATACTATCAAAAACATTTATAAAGTTGCAAAAATAGTAACAAAGTTCATCTGGAGGAACAAAAGTACAAGAATTTCAAGGAAATCAATGATAAAGAAATTCGTTTTTTAAAAAGGGTGCTAAGCAGTTCCCAATTTCAAAATATTTTAATAAGTGGTAATCCTCAAAAAAGATTTTGTATGTGATTAGATATAGAGTGGGAGATTAGTGGTTTCTCAAACATTAGATTAATATCGTCATTTGCTACTGTGTATTATGTACCTAATCTGTATCTAAACCCTAACCGTAACCCTAACCCTAACTCTAACCCTAACCCTAACCCTAACCCTAACCTATTCTATATCTTCATCAAGACTTATGGGGTAAGAACTAACAATTTTTTTTAGGTTTTTGCAAGGAAAATGGGGTTAAGTGGCTTGTCCAAGGCCACAGCTATGTAATTATTAAGTGTCTGAAACCGGATTTGAACCCAGGTACTTCTGACTCCAAGGTCAGTGCTTTATCTACTACGCCACCTAGCTGCCCTAAGAACTAACAATTTCACAAAAAATTCCTGGAAACAAATGGAAAACAGATTGTCAGATATTAGACATAGAATAAACTCTTAAACCATATTCCAAGATAAGGTCAAAATAAATAAATGATATGAAGATAAAAGGTGATATAATTAGCAGAGCTTGGAAAAATATACCTATCAGTTTTGTGAACGAGAAGGCTTTATGACCAAATAAGATAGAAATTTAAATAAAATTAGAGAACTTTTACTTAAACAAAATTTACTCAGCCAAAATTAGGAGGATTGACCAAAAACCCAAATTGTAGCAAGTTTCTGTGATAAAGGTCTCATTTCTTTTTCTTTTTTTTTTTTTGAAGGTAATTGAAATAGTGACTTGCCCAATGTTACAAAGCTAGTTAAGTATCTGAAGGCAAATTTGAACTCAGGTCCTCTCTACTCTAGGGTCCAGTGCTGTATCCACTTTGCTACCTATCTGCCCTAATAATTAAGCCTTCAGAAGCTGATATTTCTATGTGGTGTACCATCCAAGTGCTAACCAAGTTTGACCCTACTTACTTAGCTTCTGGAATCAGATGAAATCTAGTACATTCAGAGTGGCATAGTTAAAATTTCTTGACAGAGGGAACTGAATCAAATTTATAAAAATAAAGACCACTTCATAGTTGATAAATGGTTACAGGATATGAACAAATTTTAGAAGAAGAAATCAAGTTTTTTCAATAGTCATATTTAAAAAATTCTTTGAATCACTATTGATTAGAGAAATACAAATAAAAGCAACTTTGAAATATGTCAAAATGAATCAGATTGACTACTATAATGACATATTGCTGGGAAAATAACAAATCCTGGAGGGAATATGGAAAAATTAGGACATTAATGCATTGGTAGAATTGTCAACCAATTCAACCATTCTAAAGAAGAATTTGTAACTACACCCAAATGGCTATAAAACTATGCATACTCTTTGACCCAGCAATACCTCTATAAGATCTATATCCCAAAGATAGGAAAGAAAAGGAAAAGGGACATATTCATAGAGAAATATTTATAGCAGTTCTTTTCCATGGTGACAAAGAATTTGAAATCAAGGGTATGCCCATTGATTGGGGAAGGGCTAGACAAGTTGTGATAAATGATTGTGATAAATACTAATATACTATTAGTAATCATGAGCAAGCTGGTTTCAGAAAAGCCTTGGAAGATATGTAAGAACTATTAAAATAGAAAATAGTATATTAGGAGAATATTGTACATAGTACAGCCAGGAGATTGTACATGTGGGAAAATATTGTAATCAGAAACAATATTGTAATGATGATCATCTGAAAAACTTAGTTTCTCTCTTCACGTAATGTAAATTTCTCTCTTCAAGAAAAAGATCTAATTCAAGAGGATGCAAGATGAAAAGTTGTCCATTTGAAAAGAGCACCAATGAACTCCGCATGCAAATGGAAGCATACTTCAAAATTTAGTTTTCTTGTTGTTTTGTTTCTCTTTTTTTTGAGCTGTATAGAAATAGATTTTGTATGACTTCTGTAATCAATATTTAACTACTTTCTGAAGGAGGGAAAAGGGAGGAGAGAAGGAAATAATTTGGAAATCATTTTTTAAGTGATTGGGTTTTTTTTACATATAATTAGGAAAAAATTGACTATATAAATAAAAATAAATGTTTCAAATAGAGTATGACCTTCATCCATATATCAAAATCTTTTAAGATTCTTTCAAAAAGATAAAGAGTAATAAATCTATTCAGTGAACCTCTAATCATAAATAGGGGAAGCACTGGATATGATGATGGAAGAGATTCAAGCATAGACCATGAGTTAAAGAACTCCCTATAAATGGCAAAGGTGATACAGATATTACTTTTCACAGATTACATTGTTCTGATTGATTTAACTCCAAAATATAGGAGCACCTTCCAGATGAGATGTCATTATTCAAAAGGAATTTAACAAACAGGAGTAGAATTGGCTAGATTACTTTCAGGAAATTGTGAAATTCTTTTAAGTCTGAACCTAAACTTTCCATGAAAGCAGAGAGCTCTTTTTTTTCCCACATTAACATTTTACTATTGTTGTTATATTATGTGACTGTGATACATAAAAAAAGAGGCTGAGGAATTTAAAATGAATCATAAAAAGGACAATTGAGGTCACATATCTCAGTAGGACTCCCATATCTAACCAAGAGAGGGAGAAATCACAGAAGGCCATCTTAAAGCCATTATATCATAGTAAAATAAGATAAAGTGATGAGGCAGCAATAGTAAGTGATAAAAGAAGCTATAGTACTTCATTAAATCTAGTTTTTACAATAGCATGAAAAAGTAACATAAGATATTACGTGGACCCTTAGAAAAAGAGTCATAGTGGAATAGTCTACAGCCTCAGAGAAAACTTCAATATTTCCATTCAGTGAGATTACAGATTCATTTTAATTCAATTATATCACTGAGATAATGGATCTTAAATCCTAGAATTTGACTATGAATATCTATCCATAATTTCAATTTTTTGTTTTTTTAATTTTGTTTTAATATATTATATTAGCTCTCAAGTATGCAGACATTGAAAAAACCCTTTAATCTTCTTTGGGTGTTTTTGACTGACCAGTGGATATTTTATTTGGTCAAATCTAAATACTACCTCAACAATAAAAGGATGGCATTTAAATGGTATTTAAAAGTTTATAAAATGCTTCACATATGTTACTTTGAGTTTCATCACAGTTGTTTTAGGAAGGTAGTAGTATTAAACTTTACAGAAAAGGAAATTGAGGATTGGAAAGAATGTAGTCATAAATTATTAGAGGTCTTCCCTTCCCTAGTTTCAGTTCTACCCTGATTTCAAGTCTGGCATTATTCAAATTAAGATATACATATTACATACATACATACATACATACATATATATATATACATTATATATATATATTAGCAAAAGAAATGGAGATATTTTCAAGACTATTTCTTGATACTTGGGTCCAAATTCACTTTGAGCATCTTTTAATGTACACAGATACCTTTATTTCTGATTTGGTGACAACCCATTTAAAAATGCAATTTCCAAAAGCAGTTGACATGATCCAAAAGCCTCATACATCACTATAGAAAGTCAGTTCATGAAGTGATGATGATGATGATGATGATGATGTTTATTTTTTCTTCTCAAAGAAGACTGTGACATCAGGGAGGTGATTTGAGTGAGGGGCTGCTGTGCTAAGACACTAGCATCACTTTCTCTTCCAGAGTCATTTTGGACCAATGGCCAGCTATAAATCAGAATGACTGGAGATAGTCCTAGATGGAAAGCCTTCAGGGTTAAGTGACTTTCCCAAGATAACACAACTACTAAATATCTGAGGTCAAATTTGAACTCAGGTCCTCCTGACTTCAAGGCCAGCTCTCTATCCACTGTGAAATCTAGTTACCCATGAAGTACTCCACAATAGGAACAATGAATCATGGTCACAAAGACATTTGAATTTTATGATCTATAGGATAAATGAAGAAGAATAAAAGAACAATTCGATATGGATAAATGCAGCAAATACAAAGGTATTGTACAGCAAGTCTTCAGATATAGATATTTCAAGTTCTCCACTAAATTTATGAGTTTTCATAGCTACATGATAACTTGCTCTAAGATAAAGAAACACATTCTCTTTATTTAATAATGGAAAAATTTTAAAAAAGTTTGTCTTATAGTTTGGAAATTGACTCAATTATTAGAATGATTTTTTTGTTTATTTTTTGTTTTGACTTTTGCAAGGCAATGGTGTTAAGTGATTGTCTGAATGTTACATTGGGATTAGCCATGCAAAAAAGTTATTTTAAAAAGATATTATGTTCAGTACTCTGACAAATTGTATTTTGAATTCTTTGTTGAAGTCTATTAATATATGGGATCCATGATTCAATCTTATGAAGGAGGTAAAATCATAAAGGAGACTTTCATGATTATTTCTATAGTTCCTATTTTTTTTTTAGATTCAAAAACCTTTCAAGTTTTTTGAATTAATCAAAAATATTACATATGCCAAGTGAATTAAAATGGCTATCTACTACTCCTTAGTCAAGATTTTATTTTAGAAGGACTTTTTTTTTTGCCAGAAGCAATTTGTGTATGTGGGCATTCTTGGCTAGCTTTTTATCTTTTATGTCAGTCTTTGTTTTTCCCATTCACTAGGAATTACTAAATCACAACCCCCCTACTAGAAAGGCAATGTTTCCTTTTAGGTGACAACTCATACTAATATGAGACTAATCATAATTGAGGCAGTGGTGGATCTGAACAAAATCTGTAAGTAACTGTACTGAACTTTCTCCATTATTTTTTTGTATTCCTGCTTCACTGGAGGGAAGGATTATTTTTTTTTATATTTCCCCATCATCTTTTAGATACAGAAAAAGGTTATCTGGCAAACTGATTTCCAGTTTCTAATAAGTAGGTGCATGACCACAGGCAAGACAAACTTCATCTGTTATAATCTATTATTCCTCATCTAAAAATTATTAAAATGATAGTCACAATCACTTAGATAGCTTAATTTAAAAATCTCCTCATTATTCCTATTAAGTATGGGGCATTCTGGAGATAACGCTAATTATACAATTTTCCTTACAGGGTTATTGGAAAGAAAATAATTTGTAAATATTAAAGCACTATAGAATGGTTACATCCCATAAAATAATATGAAGAATGCTAGATCTATAATTTAGGAAATAATTTAGTTCTGTTCTACCTCTGATGTTTCATATCAATGTAACCAGGAGGATCTGTAAACCTCACTTTTTTCATCATTCAAAAGAGGACTACTATCATTTCTCTCATGAGATTAATCAAAGCATCAAATGAGATAATATATGTAGAGTTTTAAAAGCTTTAAAGTAGCATAAAATCACACTGATTATCAATTTCACACTATTATTATTAGCTCAATATGCACCCATTTACCCTTCTGCATTAAACAACATTAATAACTATGTCACCAGAAACATATCAGAGAGGTCCACTGCTTTACTCACTTGGATAGAAGTAAGGAGTCAAATAGTTTAACCCTCTAATTTTAGATAAGAGGTAATAAGTTGAGAGAAAGTAAAGGACTAGCATAAAATCAGATAATCAGAGGCACAGCTTGCGATAAAGCATCACTGACAGATTAAGGAAGAAGGGGATTTAGAGGAGTGGATTTTGTTGTAGGAGCAACTCCCCGAGAAAGACTAAAACATTTCACTTTAACCTATTCTGTTTACTTGTAAGACCAACTCCCTAGTGAATCTCCTTCATCTTCAGAAAATCTATAGTCAGCATCATTTTATTTTAATTTTGTAAAAGGTAATGAAGAAATTAATTCCTAAACTAATCTCATAGCAATTCAAATATCATGGGTTTTGTCCCTGAGTGTCTTTTAATAGCTTGATTTCTTAATTCCACTTGGAAGCATAACCTCTCAGGCTCAAATAACTTCTGTGGAGATTACATGAATACTAGTAATTCCAATCACCCCTTCCAAATTAAAAAAATACATAGTGACAAAAATATGATTATACTTTTGCAGACCACTATCTTAGAATATGCATAGGTAAATGAATAAGCCTTATGCTTCAGGAATTTTCACAAGTTTTTTTTTTTTTTTCCCATGAGCAACTAGAACATGCACTGGATTGAAATTGGGAAATTCCACAGCACTTAGAAAAGTTCATCTTTTTTTACATTCATTCATTTACTCAGTTTTGCTATGTGATACAAAATTTTAAACTTGAACATACAATGAACTGAGGAACAATGGAAAGATGAGAGAGGAAAATAATGGGCTAAGACAAATTTCTCATAATGACTTATGTTTGAGAAGTGGCTTAAAAGTTATCATTCTCTTATTTATTGATTCAATCAATGAGCATTTGCTAAGTGCCTAATCAGTTCCAGCATTACAACACACACTGGGTACAATAATTATTAAGTGCATACATTATTGAACACTGGAAAACTCAAGTATTGCAGCAATATTTGCACAATATCAAGTCTTCACTATATTGGGTTGATCCTATATGAAAAAAAAATAGGATCACAGACTCATAGTTTTTGAGGCATCAGAGTACTTAAAAACTGCCTAGTCCAACCCTATCTGTATTGATAAGCATTTCTAGATTTATTGATATCTATTCTACTGCAGGTAGTGAATTCCAAAACAGCTGTGATGATGGATTCTTTGGAAAAGTGAGTGGAGGCAAATCATCCTTTGGGACTGCAGAGTTTGACTGCTATGACCTTGAAATAGCCATAATAAATTTTATATTTTGCTCAGTCAATTCTTTTTATGCTCTCTCACAATCCAACTTTAAATCTCTTTAGTTAATTTGTCTATTCCTTTCCCCCCTGACTTCTTATACCTTTTTACCATTAGTTTCCCTAAACCTTTTGTGGAGTCGGTAGGTTCTGCAGAGACACCAACAAGTCTGATACAGTCACTGATTTCTCTTGAATTTCTATCAGTGAATCCCTATCAGTGAAATAATTCAAGAAGAAAAAATATGGCCATCTAGAAAGTTGTTACTGTTTTGAGGGCATTCAGTTTTGGGTAGGAGGTCACACAGAAAGACCCTTTTAAAATGAATCATATTTATTTTTAAAAATTATACTAAAATGAACAGAAGTTAAGCTGACATTCATAATGGATTCATTTTTTTTGAATAGGAAAATATTCCCATGTTTCAGTTAGAAATCACAATTTGGTTGCTAGACTGATGGAACTACTCTTGGAATATATTTGGAAATTCATATGAGGAGCATATGAGGTGTGAGAATCTTAACTCAGTCAAGGGATCAACTAGTTCTTCATTTGAAAAAAATGAAGATTCTGAAGAGGTGGGTGGTGGCACCACCTCTAAATAAAGATATTCAGAAATAAAACCAGAGCTGGTTAAAGGTTAACAGTTGCTGCTACAACAGATGACAATGAGATCAGAGAATTTGAGTGTTGTGATGGGGACCAGGAGGAAGTTTAGAGGTAAATTAAAAAATATCATCCAGGATGCTGAAGAGTAGAACAAAGAAATTATGAAGTTAAAAGAATACCAAAATATTCTACGAGAAAAGCCAAAGAATTTAACAGTAAAAACATAATGTTCATCAGTAAAGATAGTTTTTGTTATGTAACATGCTGCTTGTTTAAAAAAAATACTGTAAAACTGAGAGTGATGCTTTTGAAGTATTTCTTCCTCCTACATCTTGGACTGCTCCTTCTTTGTTATATCAGCTGGTTCCTCCTCCCTTTTGGCTTTTCATCTTCATTTTAACTGTTGGTATCTCTAACAATATTGGCGACCCTATTGTCTTCTTCCTCTGAACTCTTTCCTGCTTTGATTACAGTGATTCAGGGCTGAAAGTGATGCTATTTATTTTTTTAAATTATGTTTTATTTATTTCATTAAATAATTCTGAATTACATGTAAAATCAACATTTTATATAAATTTTGAGTTTGAAATTAACTCCCTATATCCTAACAATCCCTCCATTTGAGAAGGCAAGTAATTTTATATTGATTTTACATGTGAATTAATGCAGATCATATTTCCATATTAGTCATCTTGACAAAAAGAACTTTAGAATTATTTTTAAGTTTGTTTAAATCTGCATTCAGAGTTCATTAGTTCTCTCTCTGGAAATAAATAGTATTTTTTATCATAGGTCTTTTGGAATTGCCTTGAATCATTATTTTGTTCAGAATAGCTAAGATTTTCACAGTTGATCATCCTTGCAATATTCCTTTTACTGTGTATGTTCTACTTGTTATACTTCATTTTGCATGCATTCATATGTCTTCTCAGACTTTTTCTATGCATCATTACTTATACTACAATAGTATTCCAAGAGAGATGCTTTTTAAACAGTCAACTTTAGAAAAAAAATCTGACTCAATTCTTAATGCTTAGTTCTTTCTTTTATATTATGTATTAATATTAAAGTTAATCAAGTTTTTGTTTCCATTTAGAGACTATTAGAGATTAACACTCTCCCTCTCCCCCTTTCTTCTTCTCTATTCATTCATTCTCTTCTCTCTCTCTCTCTCTCTCTCTCTCTCTCTCTCTCTCTCTCTCTCTCTCTCTTTCTCTCCCCACCCCCCAGTGAAATGATTAGGATTCCCAAGTTCCTAGAGCTCTGGCGAATGCCAACATCTCTGTCTATGGATATGTTCTCTTTAATATTGGGTGGCAAACCATCAGAGTTGATAATCTTCCAACACAGGATTTTAATATGTTTAGTCTTTTATAAAAATTAATTTAATTTTTTAATTTTTAAAAATTTTCTTGAATTTATTTACACATTACCAAAATATTATTTTTGCAAAAATAAACACAATAGCCCCTCCACTATAAAAATATAAGCCCTCATGAGAAATAAAGTGAAAGAAAGAGAAAAAAATTGTGTTTCAGTCTGTTCTGATACCATTAGCTCTGTCTCAGGTGAATCACATTCTTTATCATAAGTCCATCATAAAAGTTACTTCTATATTTTTCCACAGGTGCTATTGCTGGTTGTAATTCCCTCCATCCATTCCTCCACACTACTATCTATTATATTTTCTCTCTCCTTTCACTCTGTCCCTCTTCAAAGATGTGCTGTGGGGCAGCTGAATGGTGCAGCATACAGAACACTGGCCTGGGTCAAGGGGCCCCAAGTCTACATTCCACCCAGAGACCCAGCAACCACCTGTCCCTGTGGTCCCAGACAGGCCACCCAATCCAACCACCTTGCAAAAAGTAAAAAAAGAAAATGTATTTTATCTGACTATCCTCTCCCATGATCTACCCTCTCCTCCATCACCCATATCCCCCCCCTCCCCTCCTCCATCCCCCTTTATTCCTTTATCTTCTAGATTTCTATACCTTATTGAGTGTATATGCTATTTCCTTTCTGAGCCATTTCCAATTAGAATGAAGGTTGCCTCATTCCCCCCCTCACTTTCCTCTCTTCCATACTATTGCAAAAGCTATTTCTTGACTCTTTTATATGAACTATTTTAGCTCATTCTACCTCTCCTCTTACTCTCAGTGCATTTCCCTTTCACTATCTGACTCCATATTTACAATATACCTTCAAATTCAGCTCTCCTGTGCCTTGTCTATATAAACTCCTTCTACTTGCTCTATTATCAGTATCATCTTTCCATGCAGGAATACACACAGTGCATCATCATTAAGTCCCTCATAACTTAGCCTTCTTGTCCACTCTCTCTATGCTTCACCTGTGTCCTGTACTTGAAGATCATACTTTCTGTTCAGCTCTGGGCATTTCACCAGGAACATTTGAAATCCCCCCATCTTATTGAAAGTCCATCTTTTCCCTTGGAAGAGGATGTTCAATTTTGCTGGGGAGTTGATTCTCGGTTACATTCCCAGCTCTTTTGCCTTCCAGAATATCATATTCCAAGCCCTACAAGCTTTTAATGTAGTTGCTGCTAAGTCCTATGTAATCCTGACTGTAGCTCTATGATATTTGAATTGTTTCCTTCTGGCTTCTTGTAATAATTCCTCTTTGACTTGGAGTTCTGGAACTTGGCTATAATATTCCCAGGGGGGGTTTTTGGCTCTCTTTCCAGGGGAGATCAGTGGATTCTCTCAATTTATATTTTTTACCCTCTGCTTCTAGGATATCAGGACAATTTTCCTGTAGAAATTCTTTAACAATGAAGTCAAGGCTCTTTTCCTGATCATGACTTTCAGGTAGACCAATAATTTTTAAATTATCTCTTTTGGATCAGGTTTTTTTCAGATCAGTTGTTTTTTTCCATTGAGATATTTCACGTTTTCTTCTAGTTTTTCATTCTTTTGGTGTTCAATTATAGTGTCTTGATTTCTCACAAAGTCATTGGCTTCCTTTACTTCATTCTACATTTGAAGGGTTTGTTGTCCTCAGAGAGCTTTCTTACCTCCTTTTACATCCGGACAGTTCTGCTTTTTAAAGCATTCTTCTCCTCATTAACTTTTTGAACTGCTTTATCCATTTGGCCTAAACTAGATTTCAACATGTTATTTTATTCAGCATCTTTTTTGAATCTCCTTATCTAACATGCTGAATTTGTTTTTATATTTTTCGTGAATCTCTCTCATTTCTCTTCCCAATTTTTCTTCTACCACTCCCTTGATTTTCAAAATCTTTTTGGAGCTCTTCCATAGTCTGAGCCCAGTTTCCTTGGAGTCTTTACATGCAGAAGCTTGGTCCTTGTCATCTTCAGAGAGTGTGTGTGTTACTTATTTCCCCAGGCTGTGTCTGGTTTTGGGGTGCTTCCTGATCTTTTGAGTATTATTGAGACACCTCCACAGGGACCTCAGTTCCTTCAAGGTCTTATGTAGGCTCTGACTACTCTCCTGGGCTGTGTTTTGGTCTGTGGATGACCACAAGCTCACCTCTCTGCCCTGGGGCTGTAAGGAGGGTTCATGCTCTATGGGGGGGCCCAGATTGGGAGAGGGTCTGAATGTGTTCAAAGCCTCAGCTTCCTGTCCCAGGGATAGAGGACAGACCTCAGCTGTCTCCCCTCTGTCCCTTACCTTTCGTGTGCTAAGTGCTCAAAACTACTTCCAGGTGGCTCCTGCTGGGCTGTTCCAAAGGCCTGCATCCATTTACTGGGATCTGGGCTGTGCTGAGGGCTGTGGTGGTGCTGAGAAGGTCCATGTTGGCCTGGGTTTTACAGTCACTCTGGCAGAGGTTTCCCCGCTGATCTTCCAAGTTGTGCTTGGTGCTCCGTGGGGTGGCAAGTCAGGAAACTGCTTCTGCTGCCAGGAGCTGGAGCTCCCAGGGACCCAGGTACCCTGGGGCTGTTACCAGAAGCCCGAAACTCCTTCACTCTGGTGCTGCTGCCCCTCCAACCCCATGGAACAGACCCTTCCCACTATTTTCCAGGTTACTTTGGGCTGGAGAATTGCCTCATTGGATCTTCTGTGGGTTTTTTCTCTCAAAAATTTAGTCATAATTTTAAGGTTTTTGAAATATTTAGGAAAGAACACCAAAGAGAGGCTGTTCTCCTACCACCATCTTGGCTCCACCCTATGATACTTATTCTTAATTGATCTTGATTAATGAGATACAGAAAATCTTAAATAATTATTTAATCTAATACTTATTCTTCTTTTTTACTTGTCCTCTAGGATAAAGGAATGTGTGCTATAGATTGTGTTATAATGATTCTACTAGGAGAATTGCCATGGTTAGTTGATGAAATTTTTCAATGTCAAAATTCTAAGGAATGATTTTCTATGTTTGGGTAAACACCTTGCTCACTGTTACCAGTGAAAGGTTAATTCTAAGGTCCCAAATCCTATGACGCAAGTTTACTTGAAGTAGATTGACTGAGACAATTTATTTCACAGACATTAGGAAAATTTGTTTCTTTCCCCCATGAAAGATTTTATGTACAACTTCATTTTTTAGTTGGTTTTTTTTTTTTTTTTTGCAAGGCAATGGGGTTAAGTGGCTTGCCCAAGGCCACACAGCTAGGTAATTATTAAGTGTCTGAGGCAGGATTTGAACTCAGGTACTCCTGACTCCAGCAGGGCACTCTATCCACTGAGTCACCTAGCTGCCCCTATGTATAACTTAAAAGTTAGTAACTTTCAGTAGTAATTTCATTAATACTTTATAAATTCACATATGCCTTTATGGAATAATATAGTCTTATGATTGAAGATATTTATATTTGTCTTGGATTGTTCCTTGTCCTCCATTTTTGCTTGTGGAAGTAAGTTTTTTTTAAGCTTCAAAACCTCAGATGTGATTGCCCTAGTAGAGCTATTCCTGGTAACCACCCCTTCCCAATATCTATTACACTACCACACACAACTACAAAGACTAAAGTGATCTCACCCTCCTTGACTTTTTTCAGCACATTATGCTGATTCCCTTTAAATTTTTTCTTACTTTCCCTTATATCATAATACTTAAGCCATTTTTCTTCTATTTAGATAATTGTCTTAATACTGATTCTGGAGTATATTAGTCTCTTTAACTCTATTGTCTATTACCATTCTGTGAAAATAAGGTTTTAAAATGGTTATTTCTTCATAAAAATATTAAAAGTTGTTTTCAATGGTCAGCTATACAGAGAACAAACAGTAAACATTTGCAGTATATCCTTAGTAACAGAAGTAGATTAAGAGAAAAAGAGACATGGAAGACACTTTTTAGCAATTCCAGCAAAAAAGTTAATTGATTAGTTTACAACAAAAGGAGGAGTTTTTGGTGCCAAGGGCTGTTAGATGCTGTCTAAAATATTGCCTTTTCAGACATTTAAAGTACCCTCTTCCACTATAGTTCTTTGATACTGTGTTCTTGACAGCTAAGCAGTCAGAATTCAATTCCAAAAAGAATCCATGTATGAGTATAGAGGACCTACTGCTGATTGTTGTTAACTTAATTGAAGTTTGGGAACCTAATCAGTATACTGTGGCTATCGGGTAATTTATCTTTTTGTTCCTGTTAACTAACAAAATCATCTACTAAGATGAAGACTTTGATTACAATAAAATTATATGCTAGATCTTATAGTCTTCAAAGCATCCTTGGTTAATGGATAGAAAGCTGACCTTGGTATCAGCAAATATGGGCTTTAAGGTTCTCCTGCCACATAAATAACTTATGAATTTAGCAAAAATTAGAAAAAAAAATTAGAAAACAGCAAGACAAGAAGCCTGTGAGCAGTAGAATTAATGGATCAAGTAATACTCTATAAATGATCCAACACCAAATTGTCCTGTTGATAAGCATTGGGCACTTCAAATTCAAAATACATAAAAGGGAAAATGTCTTTTAACTTCTCAATACCCTAAGTATCTCTCTAAATTTCTTTAAATAACTTGTTGATCTGCATTTAACGGACTTAAGACAAGTCCATTAAAAAAATCAAATTTTAGGCAATATGTATCTTTGAAAATGAGCAATTAATGAAATTTTTCCAAAGCTGTAGTATGAAAAGTACATTTTTGCAAAAAACTTCAGTTAGTAGGAAGATAACAGTCTAGTGAAAAGAACAATTTGTTAATAATATAATAGGGTCCCAGAAGCCATAAAAAAGGGCAAGGAAGAGGAGGAAAGTATGTTGAATAATGGAGCTGATATAGATGAGTAAAAAGAACAAGCCATAATGATTTATCATAGGGAGCCTCTCCTCTATTCAGAAACATTGTGTCAAATACACTATTGTACCTTTTCCTCATCTTCAAAGAATTACTATATCCTCTTCTAAAATAAAGAAAGAATTATATTTATCCCCTCCACATTACTGGGGTTAGGAGTGTGGTGACCCTCAAACTGGAAATCCATATAAAAACTTTTTAGCCTTCCCTTCATACTAGAGAGGATTCCAAATTTTTACTTTGCCTTTTATAGGTGCTTAAAGTACTTTATTATAAAATTTGAATTAAATATTTGGTCATATGCTGATAGTCATATGCAAAATTCTTTCCAAATTCCAATTTAATTTTTATACCAACCCAAGATATATTACATCCTCGATAGGGAAAGTTGCAATGTGGAAAGGATAATTGTATTTTATACCACGTTTTTCTGCAGGGAAGTTTCCGCTTCTAATTAAATATCCTGACAAATATTCTTGGGGACTCAATTTGAACCATTTCTTTGCTGTGCAAAAGTTACTCAGACAACCACCTACAGAAGTAAAGGTATTACTCTAGAGAATATTGACATTTTCCTTTGTATGTATTTTGAATTTGAAGTGTCCAGTGCTTATCAACAGGACAATTTGGAGTTGGATCATTTATAGAGTATCACTTGATACATCAATTCCACTTCTCACAGGCTTCTGTCTTGTTATTTTGTCCTAGAAAAATCAAATGTATATATATATCATATATATATATATATATATATATATATATACTAATACACACATGTATATATATACATATATGTATATATATGTGTCAAGCCTCATAAAGCACATTTAATCCTAATTTCATTTTTGACAAGCTATTCATAGATTGACAACTGTGTTTAAAAGACAACCTTTGTCATTTTCAAATGACAAAAGAGTATAAAAAAACAATCCTTATAAAAAGTGAAAAATTTCTCCACCATGCTCAAAACATTATCTTTTGTTTTCTCTTTGTCAAGTCAGGTATATATGGACATGCATATATACAGACATATTTACACACACAGCCTTACATAATTTTAACTACAGTAATGAATAGATGAGTAGATTCCTCTATGGAGTCTTAATTTCTAATGGAAGTTCACCTAACATTATTTAATTTATTTGTTTGGCTCAACTAATTCATAGCTACTTCTTAATCCCCTTTATTGGAAAAATAAAGTCAGAGTGAAAGTAATAAACCTGCTAATGTTTTTAGAAGAGTGCACATTTCTTAGAGACTCACAGACATAAGGACTTAGAAGGTAGATATGGGAGGGAAGGGAGAGTCAAGATGGTGGAATAAGGGTAGGGGCTCACCTGAGCTCTTCCTCAAACCCCTTCAAATACGTTTACATAATAACTCTAAACAAATTCTAGAGTGACAGAAGACACAAAAAGAAGGAGTAAAACAATTTTCCATACTAAGACTACTTAGAAGATTGGCAGGAAAATTTGTTGCATCACAATGATAGAGGAATGCAACCTGGGCCAGGCCAGGCCCCAGTAATCCAGGAACAGGCAACAGAGTGACTGGGTCAGTAGCAGCAGTGGTTTTCAGACTTTTCAGTCCAGAGACTGCCAAGAACAGCTTAGAAAGTCAGCAAAAAATAAATCTGTCATACCAGGATCAGAGTAGAGCACAGTTCAACACAGGCCTCAGCAGCAGAGACCAAACCCCGATGGACCAGAAAAAGTCCTTGGAAGCCACTGAATCAGAGGTATAGTAGCTGCTTCCTAAATTCTTGGCACACACATGGTAAGGGGATCAGAAGGAGATTACAGGGGGTCTCTTTGCTATCATTGTGCTAGGGCCATGCTATTTTGCTTAGGGTCACAGTCCCAGGAAGAAGAGGAGCAATAGCACAACAGAGAAGGGGAGCAGGGATCCCCTCACAATTCTAGGGTAGAAAGGAGTGCTTATGATTACCCAAGATCAGAACACGGGCCAGGAGAGTAGCAAAAACCTCTCTTTAGTCATACCACCTTGGAAGAACTGAAAACTTACAAGTCCCTAGAAGCATCTATGGAAACAACTGAAACAAAACAAAAACAAAGAAATAGAAATAAACAACCCAAAAGCTTGAGATGGTGTGCCCCCTTACCCTGGAAGCAGAGCCCTACCTTAAGAAAAAGTTCAAATCAAGTCATCTTCTGGAGAAATAAGCAAGCAACAGCAGAAACAAAGGACCACAAAAATTTATATGGTGATAGGAAAGAACAAAGATACACTAAGAAGATGATAACAGATTTACAACTCCCTACATTCAAGTCTCCAAGCCAAATGTGAATTGGTCTCAGATCATGAAGAATCAGAAAAAGGATTTTGAAAATCATGTAAGGCAGGGAGAATAAAAATTGTGAAGAGAAATGAGAGTAATTCAGGAAAATAATGTAAAACAAGGCAGCAGCTTTGTGAAAGAAACACACAAAAAATACTGAAGAGAATAACATCTTTCAAACCAGATGGAACAAATAGAAAAAAGAGATATTAAAAAAGTCAAAAAAGATAAGAATGCCTTAAAAAAGGAGACTTGGCCAAATGGAAAAGGAAGTACAGTAGCTCACTGGAGAAAATGATTCCTTAAAATTTAGAATAGGATAAAGGAAAGTAGGTGACTGTGAGAAATCTAGAACCAATAAAACAAAACCAAAAGAAAGAAAAAATGGAAAACAGTGTGAAATATCTCATTGGAAAAACTATAGACCTGGAAAATAACTTTAGCAGGGATAATGTAAAAACTACTGGTCTCCCACATTTCCCACCCTGTACCAAAATAAGGTCAAAATGGGTACAGGATTTAGATATAAAGAGTGATACCATAGATAAATTGACAGACCAATAAATACTCTTTCTATCAGATCTATAAAAAGGGGATACATTTATGGTCAAAGAAGAATTAGAATACATTAAATACTGCAAAATGAATGATTTTGACTATATTAAATTAATAACTTTTGCACTAATAAAATCAATGCTACCAAAATTAGAAGGAAAGCAGAAATCTGGGAAACAATCTTTACAACTAGGATTTCTGATAAAGATCTCATTTCTAACAATGATAGAGAATTGCATCAAATTTATAAGGTTATAAGTCCTTCCCCAAATGATAAATGGTTAAAGTATATGAATAAATAGTTCTCAAATGAAGAAATACATTAACTACACTGTAAGATGTTCCACCTTAATGAAAGCAGATCCCCTCAGCAGTTCAGAGAATTAGGACAACTGTATTAGACCAGCTTTGGATAATGTTATTTCCATCTAGAGGGGAAAACAAAACAAAACAAAAAAGAAAAACCAATCCTTCAGAATCTGATGAACACCATAAAAATGATTTCTTATGTTTCTCTTCCCTTTAATCCTAATTTCTCATCCCCCAAATGACTAATCTATTAACATGTTTAGAGCACACACACACACACACACACACACACACACACACACACACAGAATTATAACTTGACTGTTCACCACTGAGGGGAGCAAGATGACAACAGTAGGTGGAAGGAAAAAAAAAAGTAATTAACTAATTAAAAAAGGGGAGATTGCTGAATGAGGTATAGTTAAATTCTTGTTTGGGAACAAATAAGGCAGAATGGTCTCTGAAGTCCCTTCTAATTCTGAGATATTCCTTATCTTTTAATTTTATTATCTTCTTGTTCAGGAACAAATAGGGCAGAATGGTCTCTGAAGTCCCTTCTAACTCTGAGATATTCCTTATCTTTTAATTTTATTATTTCCTGCTTCATAGAGAATAAAGATGTCATCATCCACCCCCCCCCCCCCCCAAAAAAATTAAAAAAAAAATACTGGCTCACCTGAAAGTCATAATCCCCCAAAATAAAACCTAGACATCATCTTTCAAGAAATTATTACTGAAAATTGCACTGATATTCTGCAGAAGGTAAATGAGAAATTGAAAGATTCCAGCGATCATTCCTGAAAGAGATACTAAAATCAAAGCTTCCAGAAATGTTTTAGCCAAATTTCAGAGCTTCTAGGTCAATGAGAAAATATTGCAAGTATCCAGAAAGAATAATTCAATTATTGTGGAGCCACACTAAGTATAATACAAGATTTAGCAACTTCTACATTAAAAATTATAGGGTTATAAATATGACATCATGGATGGTAAAAGAGCTTGGATCATACACAAAAATCAACTATTTAGCAAAATTGATCATTGTCTTTCAGGGCAAAAGATAAACATTCAATGATATAGGAGACTTTCAAAGTTTCCTAATGAAAAGACCAGAATTGAACAAAAAATTTGATCTTTATTCAAGTGAAATTTAGAAGGATAAGCAGGACTCAGTCAATGTGGAACTGCTGGTATTTCTTTTTTCTTTTTTTTTTTTAGTTTTTTTTTTTTTTTTTGGTTTTCTTTGCAAGGCAATGGTGTTAAGTGGCTTGCCCAAGACCACACAGCTAGGTAATTATTAAGTGTATGAGGCCAGATTCGAACTCAAGTACTCTTGCTTCCAAGGCCGGTGCTCTATCCACTATGCCACCTAGCCACCACAGAAACTGCTGATATTTCTTCAAGGGAAGATGATACTTATAACTCTTACAAACTTTCTTATTCATTAGGGCAGTTAGAAGGAATATGTGTACACACACACACACACACATATAATGTTGAGCACAGTTGGAAGTTGAATATTAAAGGAAAGTATATTAAAAATATGGAATCAAAGGATAAAGGTATTGGGAGAAGGGGAAAGAGCAACAGAATGTGGTAAGTTATTTCACATATAAGAAGAAAGAAAAAGTTTTTGTAGTGGAGTGGAAGAGGGAGGAGGTGAGGGGGGAGTTAATGAGCCTTATTCTCATTGGAATTAGTGCAGAGAGGGAATAATATATAAATTCAATTGGGTATAGAAATCTATCTTACCCTACAGAAAGTAGAAGGGGAAGGGGATAGAATAAGTGGAGGACATGATAGGGGAAGACAGATTATGAGAGGGAATAATTAGAAGAAAAATACTTTTAAAGAAGGATAGGGTGAAAGGAGAGAGATAAATAAATGGGATGTTTAGAAGAATAGGATGTAGGGAAATAGTTAGCAATAGTAACTTTGGGAAAAATATGGAAAGAAGTTACTCTTAAAATGGGCTAATTTCTCAAACTTAGAGAACTGAGTCAAATTTATAAAAAAATAGAATCCATTCTCCAATTAGTAAATGATCAAAAGATATGACCAGTGTTAAGATGAGATTATCAGTACTATTTGTGGCCATATTAAAAACATGCTCCAAATGACTATTGAATGGAGAAGTATAAATTAAAACACTTCAGAGGTACCTATTGGATTATTATTTTATTTTTTATTATACCTATTAGATTGGCTAATAGGACAGAAAGAGAAAATGACAAATGATGGAGGAGATGTAGGGAAAATGAGGCATTCATTCACTGTTGGAAGATTTGTGAAATGATTCAACCATTCTGTTGAGCAATTTGAAATTATATACAAAGGGCTATAGAATCACATGAATAATTTGAATTAGCAATGTCCCTATTAGATCTGTATTTCAGAAGAGATGAACAGTGGGAAAGCAAAGGTCTATGGTATATCTATCTATGTATATGATCTATGGATATTTATAGTAACTCTTTTGCCATAAATAAATTGGGGAATGAATGAACAAATTGTGGCATGCAATTAAAATGGAATGCTATTCTGCTATAAGAAAGAATGAGCAGGATATTCTCATAAAACCTCAAAAGAGGGAGAGAGAGGAATATGTCTAAATACAAACAGGTATTTTTTAACTTTATTTTTCTTAAGGTTTCTTTTTTAGGAGGATTTGTTTTCTTTCACAACATGAATATTACAGAAATGTTTCACATGACTATTCATTTTTAACCTTTATCAAATTACATGCTTTCTCAATGGGGGTATAGTAGGAAGAAGGGGGAGAATAAACTCAAAGTTTAATGAATATATTAAAACTTGCTTTTGGCAGAGCCAAGATGGTGGAATGAAGACAGGGAAATCCCAGAAGCTCTCCTCTACAACACACCAAATAGCTTTAAATTATGACTCTAACCAAATTCTAGAGTGGTGGAACACACAGAAAGATTGAGTGAAACAAAATTATGGTCCAAGAAAACTTGGAAGATATGTAGGAAGGGTCTGTTCCCTGGGTTGGAAAGGGTCACAGCATAGCCTGGTTGTGCCGGCCTCCAGAGCAAACTGGCTTCAGACATCCAGGAATAGACCATGGGGCACCATGGTCCTTGGGGAAACCTGGGTCCATGGAAATTTCAAATTTTCCTGTTGAAATGACAAGAGCTGAACAGAAAATATGATCTTCAAGTACAGGACTCAGGTGAAGCATAGAGAGGGTGGATGGGAAGGGTAAACTATGAGGCATTTAATGATGATGAAGTGCCTGTATTACTGCATGGGAAGATGATACTGATAATACTCATATGAACCTTCTCATTTATTAGAGCAGTTAGAATGAGCATATATATAGACAAGGCACAGGAGGGAGGTGAATATGAGGGTATATTGTTATATAAAGATGGAGTTAATGGGAGAAAGGGAAAGGAGAGTTAGAATGGGCTAAGATATTTTATGTCAAAGGGGCAAGAAAAAGCTTTTATAATGGAGTGGAAGGGGAAAAGGTGAGAGGGAAAAGGGGGAGCTTTCATTCTTATTGGGAGTGGCTCAGGGAGGAAATAATATACACACTCAATTGGGTATAGAAATCTATCTTACCTTAGAGGAAAACAGGAGAGGAAAGGGATGGGAGAAAGATTACAGGCATAGAGGAGGCTGGGGTGTAAGCTATAGAAGAGAGGGAAGATTTTTGGAGAAAGTTGTCTGATGCAACACACTTTTGAGGAGGGACAGGGTGAAAGGAGAGAGAGAGAGAGAGAGAGAGAGAGAGAGAGAGAGAGAGAGAGAGAGAGAGAGAGAGAGAGAGAATAGAAGGAGGGTGAGAAGGAATAGGATGGAGGGAAATACAGCTAGTAATAGCTACTGTGTGAAAAAATATTGAACTAACTTCTCTTAAGGACTTATGATAAAGAATGCAATCTATCCTAAAGACAGAGCTGATGGTATCTTAATACAGACTGAAGTACACGTTTTTTGCCCTCTAACCTTATTTTTCTTGAAGTTTCTCTATCTTTGGGGGGGAGGATTATATTTACTTTTATATACATTTTTAGTATTGTGAAAATAAATGTTTTACAAAATCAAAAAAAGAAAATATGCTTTTACATGTAACTGAGGAAAAATTAAATTTAAAAGGTAGAAAATGTTCTAAAAACATCTGACATCAAGAAAGGCAATAAATATTTTACTACATATTTTTTAAATTAGCATTTCCTCAGAGTTATTAATTTATAAGAAGGAGAAATTGAAAAATAATTTGTTCAAAAAGTTTTTGTGATCATTAATAATAAGAGGACTATTGAAGGAAAGAAGAGAAAGAATTGGGTAAAAATTGGGTAAAATAGAAATACAGTGGAATAATAAAAGATAGAGAAATTCCAATGAAAATAACTGCAGACTAAAATATAGGATATTTGTCAGTCATAACTGCCAAGACAAACCCAGGGACTATATGAATATAATCACACAACAATTTTGACTAAAATAAAATAACATCTAAAGAACTGGAGAAATAGGAAGTGCTCATTAGAAGGCTAAGCTAATTTTAGGAAAATAGAATTTTTACCTTAATTTATTTATTCAATTTCATACTGATCAAATCCCCCCCCCAATTTTTATAGAGCAGGAAAAAATGATAATAATATTTATCTGGGATAAAAATAAAAAATGTAAAGATAATTAATAAAAAATATTAAAGAAGATGAGGTGATCTTACAATATGAGATTTCAAACTGAATTATAAATTATTAATCATGAAAATATTCTGCTAATGGCTAAAATGTAGAGTAATAGACAAGGAATAGATATAATATAAAGTGATAAATGACCATGCTAATCTAACATGTAAGCCACAAATTTTGAAACAAGAAATTACTATTTGACAAAAAATTGCTGGGAAAACTGGAAGGCAGTTTGGCAGAAATTAGAACAACATTTATACCATATAATGAGATAAGATAAAAATGGATACATCATTTAGTCATAAAGAAAGACAATATAAACAAACTAGGGAAACATAAAATATATCTGTCAGATTTGTGGGTGAGGGAAAAATTTGTGAATAACAAGAGAAAGAACATTATGGGTTATA
This sequence comes from Macrotis lagotis, assembly GCF_037893015.1. Taxonomy (NCBI): domain Eukaryota; kingdom Metazoa; phylum Chordata; class Mammalia; order Peramelemorphia; family Peramelidae; genus Macrotis; species Macrotis lagotis. Next base: position 193,811,863 of record NC_133658.1, on the reverse strand, counting down.
CATTTAATAATTTTGATTATATCAATTTATAAAGCTTTTACATAAAAAATTGATACAACCATAATTAGAAGGAAGGCAGAAAAATAGGGAGAAACTAACAGTATCTATGTTCAAGGTTTCACTTCTCAAATATATATAAAGGAAATGAGGAAAATGCTTAAGAATATGGACTTTCCCCAATTGATAAATGGTCAAAGAATATTTTCCAAGGGAAGAAATTGTCTATTGTCATATGAAAAAATATCTTAAATAGCACTTAGCGAAATGCAAATTTAAAAAATAAAACAAGCTATCACCTCACATTTATTACATTGGCTTATATAACAAAAAAAAACAAGAAAAAGCAAAATCACAATTTTTGGAGGGGACATAAGGAAACTTGGACACTAATGCATTGTTGCTAGAGTTGTAAATTCTATCATTCTGGAGAGCAATTTGGAACTATGAATGAAAGTCTAAACCACTGTGTACACTCTGACACAACAATGCCACTACCAGTTCTGTATCTCAGGGCTATCAAAGAAAAAGCTAAAAGACTTAGGTGCACAAAAATATTTATAGTAACTTATTTGATTGTGGGAAAGAATTGGAAATTGAGAGGAGCCCAATCAGTTGGGGAAATTTTGTGATTGTGACTCATAAATGACAAGCATGATGGTTTCAAAGAAATCTGGGAATATTTACATGTATTGATGCAAAGTGAAGTGATCAGAACTAGGACAACAATGAACATAGTAATGAAAATTTTTATGATGAGCATCTGTGAATGACTTAGCTTTTCCCAACAGTAAAATGATTCAAGACAATTCTGAAGAATTTGGGATGAAAAATGGTCTCCACATCCAGAGAATGAATTTATGGAGTCTGAATACAGATTGAAACATACATACTTTATTTTATATATATATATATATATATATATATATGGATATGCATATATATTCTTTATGATTCTTGGCCTTATTTTGTCTTCATTATCTTTTGTAACATGACATATAAAAGTTTTGTAAAACTACACATGTATGATCTACATTACATTGCTTCCCTTTTCAAGGAGGCAGAGGGTAAGGGAATAAGAGCAAATATTTAATTCAAATTTTAAGAAATGAATGTAAGATTATTTACATGTAACTGAGAAAGAATAAAATAAAAATTACTTTAAAAAAAAAGGAAAAAGAGTAAAAAATATCATACTTTTATACTGCTATAATACATACATGGAAAAATTTAAATATACTCATTAAGATAATTTTATTTAAGAAAACTGAGTTAACTGTGAATGTGGATTCTTTGGTTACATTTATTTGCATCCTACAAGGAACTGGGTAACAACATGTTTAATTTACTCATTTTAAGCATTAAGATAATCACATGGTCAAAATGAAACAAGTCGTAATCTATTTTGAAAATGTAGAATAATTTTGTGGGTAGCTATTTCAACTAATTTTTTAAAAGCATCTACTAATATAGTATTGAATGAAGAGAAACATAGTTTTCATAACCCAAAGTTCTTCCTCTCAAGGAATATCTTGTCTATGACTTAAAAATGTATAAACAACCAGTTTTTGAAATTTAAGTGAATGCCAATTATCCCATTATTAATAAAAATATAAACTATTTTTATACTTAAAGAAATGGTAGAATAGAATTTCCTTACATTCAATAAACCAATAAGATAATATTTAATTATCATATATTAGAAGTATAGTGGTTGTATTTTTAGGTTTTGAATCAGAAAGATTTGAATTTAAATTTATATTCAGACAAAATCTACTGAATGACTGGAGAAATCATTTAAGTTTTATTTGACTGAATTTCCTCAACTATCTAGTGGGGATAATAAGGGCCTATATCCTTCAGAGTTCCCTTAGGATTAAATGAGACATTTGTAAAGCATGTAGTCAAGCATCTATCATGTAGTAGGCATTATAAAATTGTTTCCTTGACCAAATCAGGAACCATGCTAAGCATTGGGGATATAAGCAAGCAGAAAGCTAGTTCCCACCATTAAACTACTCTCATTCTAATGAGCCAAGAAAGGTAGTACAGAATTGGGAAGCTTAGAGTTGAAGTAGAGGGCAGCAATAGTAGGTACATAGTGAAATCTGCTCTTTCCAAGAAGTTGAATTTTAATTATTAATGTTCAAAAAACTAAGTATATGTGAACAGAATAAATTCCAGAGGGTTGAAATCAGATGAAAAAGGATATAAAATCATTTAATACCTATATGAACTGAAGAAAATAGGAATATATTGCCAAAAATGTAGTTTTGGAGGATGAGATGTTTATTTCTGTCTTCAAGAATTAGTTACAAACAATAAAGTAGGAAATCAAGGTGGATATTATATAAAGGTAGCTACAATCTTGAAATGAGGGAAGGTATCCTAATTTGACCTAGCCAAGATAGGAATGGATAGAATGGACTACCTCAGGGGGTAGTGGATTCCTCTTACGAGAGATTATCAATTAGCCAATTAATAGATCAACGAGCACTTATTAAGTGCAAGTTATGCATCAAACACAATGCTAGGTTTTAAGGTTACAAATATAAAAGTTAAAAAAATGTTTAAAATAATTAATTTTTTAAAAAAAGAAACAAATCAGTTTTTCTTTTGTTTTGTTTTGTTTTTTGGAAAGGCATTAACATCTATGGAAATCCCAACGATGAATGAATGCATGAAAGGAACCAGTGGAGTCAGTCTGAGAATCAAAGGAAGGGGGCAAGGCAGAAGCAATGAGGGAATGAAGGAATGAATGGGTGAAGGAAGGAAGGAATGAGTGAAGGAACAAATGAAGTGGTGTGAGACTTGGACCACTCCGGGCACAAAAGCAGCTGTTTCGCAGCCGAGGGAGCAGGTGACTGTGAGGGCTGACGAGGAGGGAGCGGGGCCGGGGCAGGTAGACGCCGGGGCAGGTAGGCGCCGGGGCAGGTCCGGAGGCATCATGGACAGGGTTCGGAGATGTGCCGGGCAGCGGGGTGAGGCTCGGGGCCGGACAATGCGGCCGCCCCGACTCTTGATTTCATATGTAGAGTGATACTTCGTCTAAACTTTAAAGGAAGATAATGAGTCTAAGATGTGGGACATTTCTGACAAACAGTAAAAACTGAGGAAAGCAATGAAAACAGGAGATGAAATGTTATGTCTGAAGATCAATGCAGTCTTCTGCAAATTAACTTGGAAAAGTAAAATAAGCAAAATTTTCTAAGGTAATAAACTTTCCAAATTCTATGCCTTTAAATATATACACATACATAAATGCATGTATTTTATATATATATATATATATATATATACATATATATATATATGAAACAAAGTTAATCCTTATGGGATATATTATATATAATTATAAACATATATTTGCATATTATTTGTATCCCTTCTGCTTCAATCATCTATTTTACCTGGTAAATTGTTCTCAAGCTTTTGAGATAATAGGGCAACGTGTTCACACAGTGGATACAACATTGGGCATGGACTCAGGAGGACCTGAGTTCAAATTTGACCTTAGACATGTAGCAACTGTGTGACCTTGGATAAGTCACTTGAACTTTGTTTCCCTCAGCTTTTTCAACTAGGAATTGAGAGTAATACCTACCTCCAAATTGTGAAGAGGAATTGAAATGTTTGTAAATCCTTTACCGCAGGGACTATTGCATAAGGAGTGCTCTATCAATGTTGATTTTGTTGTCATTTCCTCATCTCTTAAATGGAGATAATAAAAACCTACCTCCTAGGATCAAACTGAGGATAAAATAATATTTCTAAAGCACTGAGCACAATGTAAGTGCTATATACATGCTAGTTTATTTTACCATATTTCATCAAATATATTTTTGATGAATAGATCACTTACTCAAATTTCTAAATTTTCAATGAGGTCACTGAAGCATGTTAATTTTTCTCATATATATATATAAATATATATATATATATATATAGATAGATATAGATATTGAACATTTCCTAATATAAAAGGTTATGATGTAGCATTCCAGTTGTGTTTGGGAATTTTCAGAACCATTTTCTTTCTTACTATATCATTATTGATGGAGATGAAGTATCCTGTCCTTTGAACATCCATTGTGTTGAAGGGTAAATGTAGGGGAGGGAAGAAGATGTAAGATCAACCTGCATGTCTGGTTAAATGGAAGATGGATTAAAGTGGGGAGAAATTTGAGGCAGTGAGACCCACTAGGCCATTGTAAACATACAGGTATGAAGTAATAAGGGCCTGTGCTCCATTTGTGCAAGTGTAGTAGAAGAGAATGTTATTTTATTAATAAATTTAATATTATTATATTAGTCTGTAGAAGACTCAGTGTAGTAGTAACTGCTTAATTTGAAGTAAAAAGATAAATATTTAAATACTACTTTTGCCAATTGCAATCTCTGTGAGGGTATGCAAATTACTCAAATTCTCTAGTTTTCAGTCTCCTGATAGGGAATTTTGCCAAAGGACCCATAAGGGCTATTACAGTTCTTTGTTTTTGACTCTCTGAGTTTTCTGTTTCTTTCAATATAATTCTTCTTCATGTTCTATCTTTTCCTAGTTTTCTTAAATCTGAAATTCAGTTCTCTTAACTTTCAGTTCATTTTTCATGGTTTCTCCTAACTTCTTTCCATGCCTACTGTCTCTATATTTCAATTTTTGTTGTTAACTCTTCAAAATAAAATTCTTAACATACTTGCCTAATTATGTCACTAGATCATTCTAAAGCCTTCATTGACTGATTTAGTATACTACTGTCTTTTGTATAAATGAATAAAATATACATTCCTTAACCTGACTTTTAAAGCTATCAATAATCTGGCTCAAATTCACCTTCTCATGTGCATAATGAACCTTGAAACAATTTTCTTTTTTCAAATATTCTTCCCACTCTCATTCTCCTGTCAAATAAGACTCCTAGATTTCCCAAAACTCATTATGACCCATGACAAGGTCTGTATAGTCATACTGATACGAAAACAATTATGCCTGAAGCATTATCATCATTTATCCCTGCCTCTTGATATTCTTCTCTCATTTTAAGACAATTCTGTTGTCAAAGTCTGCATTAAAAAAACAAATTTCATTTATCCTCCCTCCTCAACATACACACATACACACATACACACAGAAAGGGAAATTTCCTTTTCAATTAAAAAACTATACAAAGCACAACAAAAGTAAAAAAAGAACCAGCAACAACTTTGAATCCCTTCTTTAACCATTAAGAACCTTACACAGTCCACATTTATTTTTATAAAAAGAATATACCCAGTTCTCCAGTCCAAATAGATTATGAATTGATGGAAAACAGGATATTCTTTTTTAATCTTTTTTAACCTTGCCCAAATATACTATTATTGAATTGAATTGCACCTTAATATTGTTTTAATGACCATTTTTAATAGTGAACTTATTTTCTTGCTGTCATTTTCTAAAGTGTTTAAATAATTTGTTAATTATAAATCATAGAGGAAGGAAGGGGGAGAAATGATGGGAAGAATAGAGAATGGGAGAGAGAGGGGGGAGAGGGAGGGAGGGAGAGGGAGAGAGAGAGATTGAGAGAGAGAGAGAGAGAGAGAGAGAGAGAGAGAGAGAGAGAGAGAGAATTTAAATAAAGGATAGGAAGTTTCTTTAAAGATTCTCATTCTACTTTTTCCTTCCATGATTGAATATCAATAATCTGCCCTTTAAAAAAAGTGGTATCAACAATGACAATTACCCTAAATATAATGGATCTCATTTCCTGGCTAAACAATTACTTTTCATACCTCATAATATTTCTTCTTTATATCCACCTCAAATTGAAAATCTATCAACAGGTAGATTTTTTTGATACTCAAATTTGTTTCATAAATCGTTCCCTTTCAAAATACATTGAATCAAGGGAAGACTACTTATAATTCAAGAATAATGGGACTGAACAAACTAATGTATTAAATTATTAAATTTTTTTTTTGCAATTTTTTATTTACCAAAAAATGTTCAAATACACTAGTGAGAAAAAAAATTCTTCATCATGTCAAGTTTTCACGTGACTGTCCTTCACTTATCTTCCCCTCTTCTGCATGGTCATTGTTTCTGTTTCTTTACAATTTAAGCAAAGGACCTGTCATTCTAGTCTATAAAATCTGATCCAAGGTTTGCTTATCTCTGATCCTTATCTGTAAATGGCATGATTTCATGGCTTGTGAATATGCTTGAGACTATCATTAGTTACCTAGTTTTCAATAGGGAACAAATTTTCTCTTAGGAATGATGATGTCTTCCTATTTGGAATAACGGAAGCTAGGTGGCACAGTGAATAGAACATTGGCCTTGGAATCAGGAAAATGGGAATTTTAATCTGGCCTCAGACACTTCTTGGCTGTGTGACTTTGGGCAAGTCACTTGACCCCAATAACCTCACATCCCCATCCCAATCATACTGATTCCTATCTTGCCACTGGACCCAGATAACTCTGAGGAAGAAGAAAGTGAGACTGGTGACTTAACACAGCACCTCCTCACTCAAATCCAGTTCTTGTGCTTCTCATGGCATCACCTCCCTAATGTCATGATCTTCTTTGAGAATGAAGGACAGACATTAGGAGACATATATTGACAGCTTTGGTACTATTCCATTAAAACACATGCACACAAACACAAATCCCACAAAGGAATATGGACATTTATAGGTACCATGCCTAGACCAATGATTGATTACAGGGACATAGTCTAATAACATAACTTTTTAACAAAAATAAGCACTTTTTATTAAAACACATTCTTGAACTCCTAACTATAGGGTCATTTCTGGATCATCATTTTTTGCTTGTATAATTCTATAGAGCAAGAAATTATTTTAGTGTGTTAAAACATATTTAGCTTAAAATAATATATGTCATAGATTCCTTATAACAATTAGCAGATAGCAATAGAAATTGAAGATGGACAAAGTGAAGTTTTTTATTGCTCAATGAGTGATTTGGAAAACTTTAAATTCATTTGGATTAGCAGAATAGAAACTTTGAGATCTTTGGATGTAGACTCACACAAAATAATTCACAAACAGGTGAATCCCAAACATAGTGCATTACAATTTATCATGGAAACAAGGCCTCATTTTTCATTCTTCTTTTTTCAATAGAATGTAAGACATGTAAAATAGATGCAATATTTGAAAGAAAAAATATATAGATAATAACCAAAAAGTAGATTTTGAACTTACAGGTGATATAATTTTTTATTTTGTTTCCTTTGTATCTAAAGATTTAGAATATATATCCTGTACTTAATAGATGCTTTTTGACTAACTAGTTAAGATAACGAATCTGAATAAAATTATCAATAAAAGCACTTTCTTCTTGTACTAGATTATTTCTATAGATCTGTTCAAAAACCTTTAGACTATTGTATTATGACAGGAAATTTAGAAATGAGAAAACCATTTAATTAATAATAACCACAAGAGTGAAGGGATTGGCAAGGTATCTTTCTTGCAGGGTTGTTGCTGTGGGAGTCCTGTGGAGACATTTTTTTAATAACTGAGGCTACAGTACTTGGTTCAGAAAGGGGAACATTTGAAAGCTGCATAATGGAACAAATGATAACCATGGAAGAGTGTTAAGAAATAGTGGTTTTGTTCAGGACAATTCCCATGTGATCAGCCAATATAGGGAAAGGGGGATGTTACCAATTTCCTCACCCTTCAATTCTCCTTTTTGGTGGATTACAATCAATTTTGAAGTCATTTCATTCACTATTTAGTAAATTACTAACACAGAATCTAAAGGAATGGCTTTGGAGTTGGGAAGAGACTCAGACCTATCTCTGACAGATGCTATCTATTTGACTGGAGTAAACAATTTAAATTCTTGATATTTCAGACATTTTTCCAAGGCTACAAGTTGAAGAACAGCTTTGGATTTCCATTTATAAACACAATATATCTTTAGAGAGAAGAGTGAGAAAAGAGAAAGGATAAATGTTCACAAAATATACAATTGCAAAATTTTATACCCTATCTAGGATTCTATCCAGATATTCCACATTTGTCTTTCCACCGTGTGGCTCTTTTCACAAACTGTTAATTCTGTTCCCTTCCCATGTAGACCTATAGATGACCAACAAGTTACTACAAAAGGTTCAAATATTAAGTTCTTTGAACAAACAGGAAGCTAATGAGTTTCAGTAGAAGTAGAAAGATGGTGGGAGAGTCAGGGTATCATACTGTCCTGAATAGGCTGACCCCCTAGCAAGACCAGCAGCTTAAGCACAGGTAGTAAACAAAGTATTAGAGAAGGGCAAAGGGGTTAGAGAGTTTGGGGGATGACCCCCCCCCCCCCCCGCCAAGAGCAGGCTGCCTTTCAAAGAAAGTCCAGCCACCATGAATAGTAAGAAAGGGTAACAGGGTGGGGGGAATGTTTCTCCCCCAGAGAGGGTTATCCTTTAAAGGCAGAGGAACTACAATGTATAAGCAATAAATAAAGACAAAGGGGAGGAAATCTGGGGGCATGATGCTCGCAGGGTCCTCTAAAGTAGGAGGATGAACAGCAGGAGATAAGTAGTAAAGAAGAATAATAGAGGTGGGAGATGATGGTCCTCCAGAGCAGGCTAACCTCCAAAAACAAAGGAGCAGTTCAAAAGAGTGAGCTAAGCTTTTAAAAAGTTGGGGGCTGCAGATCAGAATGCTGAGATGAGGTAGAGATGTATGCTGATGAGGGTTAGTAGATCAAAGACTTAATGCTTTCAGGCTAAGGTAAGAATCAATTATTTTATTTATAGGGGTTTGCTGTCTTTTGCCAGAGAGCAGCAAAGTACTTTACTAAAAGTTCTCTGACCTCATTTGCAGAACCTGAGGGCAAGGATTTACTGGGAGCTCTTGCCAGAGAGAGCCAAAGTATTTTACTAAAAGTTCATTGACCTCTCCTACCTTGGACAATTGGATGGGGTAGGAAGAATTTATGGTCAGTAGCAGGAGTACAGATTAATAACTAAAAGACTTCCCTGTCCAATTTTTCCCCTACTTCATTTTGATTGTTAAATAAATGAAATTGACTCTTCCAAGATAGCATGAATTATTTTAGTAATTTTGAAGAGACTTTGTTAGCTTTATTTGCATAGTTATTGTTACTAAACCACTCTGGTAGTATATTAAAAGTTTTTTTTAATGATCAGAATGTCAAAATTTCAGGTATGGTAGAGACTTTGAAGGTCATCTCTATAATTCCCAAGACAACACACTTCAATTGATCATTCACTCCTAGATTAAAGAACTCCATTGAAGGGGACCTGCTCTTTTTTAAGGAAATGTATTCTAATTCAGTATAATTCAATATTTTACAGAGGGTTTTTATTACTTTAAGCTTTAAAATTCTTTTCTTTAAATTGCATCCAACTCAATTGATCTTGCAAATGTACCTTTGATTTGAGCAGGTATTAATAATCTAGTCAGCAAAACAAAGTACAGAGGATTCAGATTTGGAACATTATAATAAAATAGAATAAATTGATGAAAATGAAAAAATTAAAAGTAAAACTATAAATTACTTATAGAGTAGAAAGTAAAACTTGTGCATGAAATCTGATATTAAAAACAGAGGAGAAAATTTGGATGACAATTACAAGAAAGGAAAGTAGACTTCTAGATAAGAAAATATGAAAAAAGTTTCTTTAAACATTTAAAAAACTAGCCCTCAGAGGGATTTAATTATGTCATGTCAGAGTTCAATTCCTTATAAAGTGAAACATCAGAAAAAAACTTTGATTTTCCAATAAATTAGTGTTTACCAACAACAGCAAATAAATGAAAATTATGGTTACGTTAGGAGTTTCATAAAAACTAAACCAAAACAAAAACTTTCTAATTATCTGGTAATAGATATTTTGATTTTGTTGAATAAACTAATCAGTTTGGGCAATAGCATCTGCTAATCTGCTCAAAGTAATTCCTAATAGAGTTTCAATTAGTAAAAAGAGAATATAAACTTGTATGTGGAGGCAGTCATTATAGGATACCTATTGAGACCCAGATTTTTCTGATTACCAATAATGGGACATTTTACAATTGTGGAAGTAAAGGGAAGAACAAGGTCATATGAACTTTTAGAAGATTAATTTGACAGATTAGTTTATATTGGACTAGAATGAGGAGAGACTTGAATTGCTTTTTTTCAATACTATTTTGAGAATTGCATCTGAGGAAAAGAGGGTACAGTATGTTTACAGTGTTAGAAAAAGAGATGTACATTAAGGAATGTAAATTTTATGAGTCATGGTAACAATCTAGGTAGGTGACAGAGGGGTGTTGAACAAGAAACCTATATTTTGAGCTTGGATGACCAGAAGGATGGTGAGGCTCAGGAGGGTAAAGATATTGTGGGAAAGAATATGAGTTTAGTTTTAGGCATGTTGAGTTTAAGATGTCTACTGGACATTCAGTTTGAAATATCCAATTGTCAGGTGAAGATGAAAGTCGGGAGGTTAGGAGAGCAGACAGGCTGGATGAATTGGACTGAGAATTAACAGCATAGAGCTGTTAATCGAATCCCTTAGAGCTGATGAAATCACCAACTGAAATAGAATAGAGGGGGAAAAAGATACAGGAAAGAGTCTTGGTAAACACCTATGGTTACCATATATGATCTGGACAAAGGGGCAGCAAAGGAGGGAGGAGAGTTATCAATGAGAAGGTAATTAGCAATGTTAAAAGCTAGAGAGAAGTCGAGAAGAATGAAGATTGAGAAAAGACCATAAGATTTATCATTTAAGACATTCTTTGTATCTTTAGCGTTAAGGGGAAGAAGAGAAACTTCTAAAAGAAACATTGAAATTTTACAGGTAATTTCCTGAAGAGCTGACCTCTCACTCTCCCATGCAAAGTCTACAAGGATAGCTTATAACAGTAGGTGAATACAAAAATCCAATAATAACATCATAATTACTGAAGCCTGTTCAGAATTGTCAAAAAATTCAAAAAAACAAACTTAAACCAAAACCAAGACTACATAAAAAGGAATATTGATTGCCAGATGTGAAAAAAACAAACTGATGTCATGTGCTGTTTAGATAAAACATCACTGTTCTCAACTGGTATCCTTATCTTTTTTTTCTTTAATAAAGAAATATGATCTTCCAAATAGCCATAGTAGAATAAATATTACAAATAGAAGTTTGAGGCCCAAGATAATAGGTTGGATAAAAATAAGCCACTGACTTGTTTGTATCTTGACTTAAACAATACTATTTTGTGATTCAGAAAGAATCTGAAGGTGTAAATATAGTGTCATCTTTGAGAATCATTTTTAATGATTTCAAAGCATGGGGATAGGTAGATATAGAACTGATCCTTCAAAGGGGAAGGGGAGAAGTTGGGTCCTAGCAACTATATCAAATTAAAGTTTGGAGTAATTGGGAAAACAGTATGTTATTCTCTCTTACAAAATTTTCAAAATGATTTTTAGATTTGAGAGGCAATGTGGCATAGTAGGAACAGTTTTGAATTTAGAGTCAAGGATTTCAAACCCAATATCAAATAACCAACATAACTGGTTTAGTCATATAAACATTTGGTTTCAGTTTTATCTCTTTTACATGAGAAGTTTGACTAAATGACCTATAAAGTTTCAAAATCTCTTTTCCTATGAGCCTAGATGACATGCTTTTTGATAATTTAGTGTACAAAAAAGTGATCCAATAATAGTTGGTATAAGTTCCATACAAGTTAATTTGACTTTTAATTATTTTGCATAAATTAATAAACTGATACATTAAGGGGACATTATAGATAGTTAAGGGATTTGGATATATATATATATATATTTATATATATATATAATTTGAGAATTAGTTAAAGGGACTGGGAGTGCTCAAAATGACAAGATCTTGGTGAGCATGTGAGTGAGCATAGGTTGGGGAATGACTGCTATCATTTAAATATATTTATTATCAGTAACAATCTATGTTTTTTTCATCAAGAAATTTGACAGTTTTCTTGGGAGATATTTGTGCATTAAAAAGAGAATAATAGGGAGCTGTTTAAGAAATGATATGTAATTATTGTTGATTAATAGAAAACATTTAATTTTAAAGGGATTTATATGAAAAGGTTGAGGGGATTTCAGTTGCCCACAAACCTCAATATTACTAACACCAGCTAATGCTACCCTCAAAGCTCTATTAATTGTTCATCCACTTCAAGAAAAGAAGTAGTCCCATAGATCTCTATTAATCAAATTCCATCTCAGGGTGAAAGTATGTTCTGAATTATAAGGATGATATTGACAAATTAGTGTCCCAAAGTCAATAATAAAAATGGAGGACTTTTGAAACAATGATATAAGAGAAATACTTAAAATTTTGAATATTTAATCTGAATAAGAGATGTATGAAAAATGATAGCAAAATATTTTGAGAACTTTCTTTTTAAAATAGGGTTGATTCATTTGATATCATTTCAGGAATAGGAATGAGGAGAACCTGAATAACTTAGAAAATGATAGATTATGATTTGATATATTAGAAGAATTAAAAATAATGAAATTTTCCTAACAATGAAACAAACCAACTTAAAAAGCAGTGATTACCAAGCTACTATTTCTTTTTCTGACCAGAGGCTGGATGGTCATCTGGATGAATTTGAAAAGGAATCATACTTTTGAAGGAAGGTTGAATGTGACCTCTATTCATCTATTCAAATGTCATCCTTTTATATTCTCTGCTCAAATATAGCATAGAAGGTGATTGTCATATTAAGAATCATTACAAATATGGTTGTAAACTTAAAATTTTCTTACAAGAAAAGGGAGATTCAAATTATGTTAAATATTTCATGCTTTGAAGCATATTATAAGGCATTACTCCATTATTTTAATCATGATTTCAGAAGAAATCAAACTTTGAGAAAATTGACTGAATCCACTTTGTTGAAATTCTAGCATTATATGGATAAGAATCATCCACACAGGACACATAGAAATGGATGAATTCTCATTTTCTTTATTGAAGAAAATCTCCTAAATGAAGCAAATCAGAATTATAGAATCATAGAATTTGAGGGTTCAATGGCCTCAATGGTCATCTAATCCAAACCTAAGACATATGTCTTTTGAATATTGTAGTATATTCAATTGTTGATAGATCCTAAGTAGGAGAACCCACAATTTCTTAAGTAATCCTATTATAGTTTTTATAGCTCTGCTTTTGGAAGATTATTCTTTATGACTGAAATGACTTCCAAAAATTGTTTCTGTCTTCTCTTATGAGATCAAATAAAACAAGCCTAATTTCTCCTTCAAATAAGAGTCCTTTCAACATTTGAACAAAGCAATCATTCCCCAACATATGCTCACCAAGATCTTGCCTTTTTGGGCACTCCCATTTCCTTTAATTCTCAAATAATATATATCCAAGTCCCTTAATTTTATGAATTGTCTCCTTCTGGATACTCTCCAGCTTATCAACATTTTTGTTAATTCATGGAGTTCTAAATTAAATGCAAAATTCCAGATGAAGTCCAACAAAAGCAGAGGATAATTATTTTGTTCATCTGCATTTCGAGAAGTTGTCTCTCTCTTATTGTAGTCCTAGATAAGTTTCCTCTTCCCCTTCAATTTAACTGGCATATATTGCTGACCCATATTAAATTTCAAGTCCCCTTGTCAATGCCAAATTAACATCCCTCTCTTCCATGATTTCTAGTAATTTTGAAATTGATTTTTTGAGGGACTTAAGTACAAGGCTTTACCATTGTCCATGTTAAATTTATTAATTTAATTCTAGGGCTAAAGCCTATTAAATTTCTTGGACATATTTACTTTATTATCTATTGTGTGAGTTATAAACCTCCTGGTTCTGTGAGATCTACAAACTTTTTTAGCATGCCTTTATGTTTTTATCCAAAGTATTGATACATATATCAAAATTATGGTATGTTATTTAAAAATGCATTATTTCAGCAATCATATCTGTCCATTTTTTTATATCAAATGTATTTCCTTTGAACCAAATGACTACAATCCATTAATAGTAGTCAGTACTACAATATCTTTTATTATCTTAGATAACTCAGTATTATTTTTTTTTCATTTCCTATAAAAGTTCATTATCCTTGGAAGAGAAAATAGAAACAAACAAAAAAAAAGAATTAAGTACCTATGACTTCTTTCTTGTCAGTTATCACTATTCTCATTTAAACTAAAATCTTCCCCTTATTTGATTCCCTTTTTTCTCCTCTAACAAACAAACAAAACAAAGACAATATCATAAACAATCATTTTTGATGATATTTTTTTCTTACCAAATTCAGATCTTCCCGAGTATAATTTGAACAGGCCTTTTTTTTATATTCGTATAGTCATCCTCTAATTCTTTATCCTGCTTTTATCATAGGTGAATTTCTCTTTGTTAAAATCTAAATTAGTCAGTAAATTCCACATGTATCCTTTGGACAAATTTTAGCTTTTTTTTGTTCTTCCAATTTATTTTTACTTTTCTTTATACTCAGAAATGAAATTCTGTATAAAATTTACATTCTTAAATGTGCATTGCCTGCCAGACTGCATATAATTTCCTCTCCTCTGTCACAAACTCTATGAGGAAATATTCACTTCCTCCTAAGTTTCTAATCATTTACTTCCTAGTAACAAATTTTCCTTTATTAATGTGTGTAATGTCTAACAAAATTTTAGCTCATTTGTTTCTCTCTCTTTTGAAGGATAAAATAACTACAATACTAAATTAAGAAATTAAAAGTCACTTGAACCTTTTATACATGTACATGTGTGTGTTCCATCATTGCTATATCACGTCTTTATGTTAATTTATATTTCCAAACTCATCTGTTTCCTCTTTATATGTAGGTGACTTATCCAGGTGACTTTATTAACAAAACTGATATTTTTTTCCATTTCATTAACCTTCATCTAAACATTCTCCATTTTTACTTTATAAATAGCTCATTTTCCCTAAGAACCTGAAATATGAAGAGATTTCCCAAGCATTCCTTCACCTTATCACCCTGAACAATTTAATCACAGAATTATTTGAGAACTGCATAGTTAAATAATATTAGTTGTTTTTGAAAGGAAGTCAAATTAATGATATTTATTGTTTACTAATGACATGAGAAATATTAGGCAACTCTTCCCTTGAGTAACTAGGTATTTTAAATTATCTTTTTATAATTCTATATCAACATAAGATGATAAAATTGGGAAGGAATTTCAATTTTGTATTTGGAAAATGGGATAGGTTTTGTTAGCAAACAGGTAGATCTTTTTCATTATTAATCTATAAAATGTTAAGTTTGTATTATATTTTATTACAAATTACGAGTTTTAATAGAATAATAGGAATGACTGAATTTATTTGTAAGAAATACAAAGATTGTGGAATATTATAATTAATGATGATGATTTCTGAATAGTAATAATGGTCATAATGTAATAGATGGTATAACCACTTCCCAGTCTCCCAGAAGTACTAACAACTTTTGTTTTTCTGTCTCAATTCTCCTTGATTTGCCTTTGTCATGGGAAATTGGAGTTTCCCTAGAGAGAGCATAGCTGCAATACCTTCTATTCTCAGGGTTCTAGAGGTAACCCTTGTGGATGATTATTTCTACTAACAAAAGTAGTTCATAAACTTCAAATCCATGTACTGTCCATTAATAAATCAAGCACTAATAATATTCAAATAGCATAAAGCAAAATTTTTTTTTGCTTGAAAAGCAAAGATTTATATAGCATTATACTTACATTCCTATATCACATTTACCAAATAACATATACTACCTATCAATTAGGTAAATAAACACCCCAAGTTCCACGACTGTAAGCTTATATTTTAGGATTACATGCTACCAGCAGACCATGATGTGCTGCACTGATATCTATCTATGCATAACATCTCAGGTATTGAGTCAGTATAGTTGTACTACTCTACTATAACTCAAATTGTTATTGTTGTTCCTATTCTCAGTTAGACTTGATTTCAACATCAACTGTAGTATCCATCTTTTTTTTTTGTTTTATGTAATATCTTCAGATTATATACAATTATAATATATTCAGAACAATCATTTTAAAAATTATAGATTATTTAAGACATCTCCAACTTGGAACATTTTTTTTAAGATTCTTCTTCTTCACTTCTGAACCCACCACGGTATAAAACAGAGAAATATTTTCTATCTTCTTTTTTCCTTTACCACTTTCTTTCCATCTTTTTTCTCTTCATCTTTCTCAAAAACAAGTGACAACAGAAATCAGAGTATATAGTCTTTAAATTTCAACTATTTATATATAAACTATTATTCAACTTTCATCTAGAATACACATCAGCAAGTGTTTTCATCTCAATACAGAAATACCATTATACTAAAGAGAAGTGAACTTTCATCCTTATAGTAATAATAATAATAACAATGCCATCCTGATCAACATAGCTTTTTTTTTAAGAAAAGCTTTTATTTTATTTTTTTCCAATTACATGCAAATATAGTTTTCAACAATCATTCTTTGGTAAGTTTTTGATTTCTGAATTTTTCTGCCATTCTCCCTTTCCTTTCCCCTTGCCATAGCAGGGAACAGTCTGATACAGGTTGTACTTGTACAACCATGTTTAATATGTTTCCATATATGTTTCCATATTAGTGAAGGAAGAATTATAATTAAGGGGAAGAAATATGAGAAAGAAAGAAACACTATAACAGAAGTTTTAAAAGTGAGCATAGGATGTTTTGCTCTATATTCTGACTGCTTAGATTTTTTTCCCCTGGATGCGAATGGCATTTTCCATAATAGATTTCTCAGGATTGTTCTTGATCACTGAACTGCTGAGAGTGGTGTTGTGTCCGTCACAGTTGATCATCTCATAATGTTGCTGTTAATGTGTATAATATTCTGGTTCTGCTCACTTCATTGAACATCTGTGCATGCAAATCTTTTCAAGCTTTTCTAAAGTCCAATCACTCATGATTCCTTAAAGGACAAGTACTGCATAACATTCACAAACCATAATTTCTTTTGTCATTCCCTAATTGATGGGCATACCTTCAATTTCCATTTTTATCAACATAAAAATAACTGCTTTAAAAATGGCCTCTTTGTACATGTGAGTCTTTTTCCCCTTTTTTATAATCTCTTTGGCATACAGACTAAAAGTAGCATTACTGCATCAAATGTTATGCACAATTTTATTGTTCTTTGGGTATACTCCTAAATTACATTCCAAAATGGTCTGATTGATTCCAAGTTTTTCTTCTGAATGATTGGATCAGTTCTAAACTACACCAACTGGCATTAATGTCCCAATTTTCCCACATCTTCAGAAACAATGAGCATTTTCTTTTTTTTTATCAGTTTAGCCAGACTCAGAGATGTAAGGTAATACCTCAGAGTTTCTTTAATCAATAATAATTTGGAACATTTTAATGTGACTATAGATAGCTTAATGTCTTCGTCAGAAAACTGCCTTTTCATATCCTTTATCATTTATCATTTGGGGAATGACTTGCATTTTTATAAGATCAACTGATTTCCCCCTATATTTTAGAAATGAGGTCTTAAATATAAACACTAGCTGTCAAAATTGTTTCCCAACTTTCTGATATACTTCAAATTTGGTACACTGGTTTTATTTTTGCAAAAAACTGTTAAAAAATTTAATGTAGTTGAAATTACCTCTTTTGGAAATTTAACGTTCTCTATTTCTTGTTTGGTCACAGACTTTTCCCATCTCCAGAGATCTGGCAGAGAGACTATTACCTGCTCTCCCAATTGGTTTAGAATATCATCATATATGTCGAAATACTATACCCATTTTGACCTTATCTTAATATAGAGTGTGAAATACTGATTTATACCTAATTTTTGGCATACTACTTTCCAGTTTTTATAGCAATTTTTGCCAGAGTCTTTGAATTTATCCAATAGTAGATTATTACAGTATTTTGTAACTAATCCATTCCACTGATCCACATCTCTATTTCTTAGCCAGTACCAGATGGTTTTGACTGATGGCTTATAATATAATTTTAGATCTCGTACAGCTAGGCCACCTTCCTTTCAATTTTTTTTCTTTGGTTCATTTGATATTCTTGACCTTTTGTTCTTTCAGATATTTTTTTTAATTTTTTCCTAGCTCTGTAAAGTATTTTTTAATAGTTTCATATGGCAATGAATAAGTAATTTAATTTGGGTAGAACTGATTTTTTTTGCAAGGCAATGGGGTTAAGTGGCTTTCCCAAGGCCACACAGCTAGGTAATTATTAAGTGTCTGAGGCTGAATTTGAACTCAGGTACTCCTGACTCCAGGGTCTGTTCTATCCACTGTGGCACCTAGCTGCCACTAGAATTGATTTTTTTAAAAATTCTATCAGTTTGGCCTACACATGAGCAATTAACATTTTTCCAGTGGTTTAGATTTGACTTTATTTGGGTGATAAGTGCTTTACAATTGGATTCATATGGTTTCTGGAGCTGTCTTGGGAGGCAGATTCTCAAGTTATTTATGTTGTCTGCCATTATTTTAAAGTGAAATTTTTCTTTCTCTCTTGCTGTAGGGCTTTAATGGTAAATATATAGAAATGTTGATGATTTTAAGGGGGTTTATTTTTATGTCCTGCTACTTTGCTAAAGTTGTTATTTCATGTAGTTTTGGTTTATTTTCTAAGATTCTCTAAGTATGTGCTCTTTAAAGAATATGAGTTTTGTTTTCTCATTTTCTATTCTAATTCCTTCAGTTTCTTTTTCTTCTCTTATAGCTAAAGCTAATGTTTCTAATACAATATTGAATAATATTGGTGATAATGAGCATCCTTATCTTCTTGTTTTCTTCAGTTTTCTATGATAATTTTCTGCAAGATTTTTGTCCAGGCTTCTGTTTGATTGGGGCTTTCTGGTAGACAAATAATTCATAAATTATCTCTTCCAGATCTATTTTACAGGTTGGTTATTTTTTCTATGTGGTAATTTACATTTTCTTCTATTTTTTTCAGTCTTTTTGTTTTTGTTTGATGAAATCTTGGTGTCTCAAGGAAACATTAGTTTCCATTTAACCCATTCTAATTTTCAGGGTTTTGTTTTCTTCAGTTAGCTTCTCTGCTTCCCTTTCATTTAATTTATTTTACTTTTAGATAAATTTCTTTCCTTTTTCAGTTGATTATTTTTATTTTTGGATGAGTTGCTTTCCTTTTCCTGTAGCTTAATTTTACTTTTGAATAAAGTGTTTTTCTATGCTGAGTTGTTCAATTTTACTTTCAAAGGAATTGATTTATTTTCCCATTTGTTCAATTTTAAAAGAATTATTTTCTTCAAATTTTCACAACTCTTTGGTGTAATTATTTTTCCAGTTTTCTTTTTCCTTCCTATAAAAGAAAGCTTACATATTGTGCAAATTTTATGTTTGCTCAGTCTGGGTCTTTCCCCACAAGCTTACTCTTTCTTAAGTCATTAAATGAGATTTTAATGCTAACATACTTATAATCTAAGAAATATACTTTTATTTGGCAAGATTAATTAACTTGCCCAAGGTCACACAGCCAGGTAATTATTAAGTGTCTGAGGCTGAGTTTGAACTCAGTTCCTCCTGACTCCAAGGCCGATGCTCTATCCCCTGTGCCACCTAGCTATCCCCAAGAAACATACTTATAACTCAAGAGATTCACAATTACAGATATACAGACTTACACAAATACATATGTACTATATGTGTGTATAGGTATATGACTATCAAGATTCCATTAAACACAACCAAAATATTACAAAAATAGAGGAAAATGTAAATTACTACAATATCTTGAAGGAAATTATCATAGAAAACAGGGAAACTCAGTTCACCTTTTGCACCAGAATTCCCATGCTCAAACTTTGTCTTCTGCTCTGGGGTTGGGACCCTCACTTCTGGCCTAATGCCTGCTGAGCTGGAACTTGAGTTATACTGTGGCTAAGAGCTTTATGCTGGCTTCCCAGTTCTTCCTAGAAGTTTTTTTTTCCCAAAATATCTTGAGTTGAAGCATTGCTTCATTCTGTTTTATTGTGGGTTCTTTCACTTTAGGTTCTGTTTAGAAGTTTCATTTGAAGTTATTTCAGGAAAATCTCTGGAAGCTTCTTAAATTGGTTCTGTCATCTTGGCTCTGCCTCTGGAAGTCCAAAACTTTTGTTTTGTTTTTATTTGCTTATTTCTTTTATGTTTTGTTTTAAATTTTAAAAAGAGTTTCATATGTGTTAAATCACTAATTCCTTATAAGAGTAGGTTCTACTATTATTGCCAATTTAAAGGTAAGAAAATAGGGGCTCAGAGGTTCCAAATAGTTACTGATCACACACTGTTATGAAATATGAAACAATTATTTTCAGGACTTTTACAATATAATTGGGATGCTTAAGGAGCATGAATTTCTGCTTCCTTTTCTGTAACCTGGAGAGTATCACTAGGATTTCATTGAAGAAATTTTCCAAAGAAATAATTAAAACCTATCTTTAAAAAAAGGGAATAAAAATTGCATTCTCACTAACAGAGAAGAATGTATGTGTGTTCTGTGAAAGACATAGAACTAGACAGAAAGAGATACAGACAGACACATAGATACATTGAGAGAGAGAGAATTTTAGAAAAATGAGATAAAGTTAAAATATTGTCAGGAAACATATGAACAAAAGACTATATTAATTTAATCAAGGTAATAGATGAAGAAAGAAAAGTTCAAGTAGAATGAAGAGAGATCCAAGAGGAATCTTCAAGTGTATAAAAATAATGGGGTGAAGTGCTAAAGAGATGGAAAGACAGATGAAGGTGACATTTATTAAGCAACTAATGGGGAAGTATTTTTTGTGTTTGGATTTTTTGAGCAGTTTTAGGAGAAGGAAGGGCATAGAGGAAATGGCAAGAATAAAAGTTAAAGCATGATTTAAAAAAAGAAAGAAAAATGAATAATTTAGATGAAGATATTTTGTCTCAAGAAAGGTATATGATCCAACAGGAACTATATACAAAGTAACAGCAATAATGTAGAATGATCTATTGTGAATGACTTACATTTTCTCAGAATTGCTATGATCCAAGAGAACTCAGAAAACTCAGAAGGACTTACTGTAAAGAATGCTATCCATTTCAAGACAGAACTGATGGTGTACAAATAGAGATTAAAGAAAACTTTTTTCATTTTATTTTTCTTGAGGTTTCTTTGTTTTGGGGGGTATGTTTACAACATGACTATTGTGGTAATGCCTTTCTTGACAACACATTTTTAAACCATATTAAATACTTTGCTTTCTCAATGATGGAGACTGGGTGGGAGGAGGATGGAGTACTTGGAACTCAAGGTTTAAAAGTGAGTGCTGGAATTTGTTTTTGCATGTAATTGAGGAAAAATAAAATAAATGGAAGTACAAAAAAGAAAAGAGTATAATTAAGGTGTTAAAGAAAGAGGTATTCCTTTTCTTAGGTTTTTACAAGGCCACACAGGTAAGTAATTATTAAGTGTCTGAGGCTGCATTTGAACTCAGGTACTCCTGACTCCAGGGCTGGTGCTCTATCCACTGTACAACCTAGCTGCCCCCAAAAGGAGGTATTCCTGTGTGAGAAATTCTCACTTCTCTGTATTTCCATATTTTTTCAATCTTTTTTTAGTGAAACTTTGGTTGAACTTTTCAGTAACAATTATGAGAATGGTGAAGTGATATGGAAAAGTGATTATTCAAAAAAGCGTATGAATAATGACTTTAAAATATTGAAGTAGAATATTAGGAAAGGGAAGAGAATACTATTATTAGAAATAAATTGCATCTCATCCTCCTCAAACTGTAGTTACCTTACTACAAATGTCATCTCATGCGATGCAAAGAATTTTCTTTAAGGAGTGGGAGTTACTCAATTGGGCAATCTAAAAGGAATTACAGAATATCCCTCTTGAGTATGATGGGAAAACTGCTAATTTGTTTATGTTAATTTAGTATTGCTTATTGGTCACACAAAACATGTTTTTTATTTGTTTCTTTTCTCTTCTAGTCAGTCAAAAGACCAAATACTAAACAATGTTGGACTTTCTTATATATCAGTGCAACTAGAAACCTCAAATTCAATATCTGGTAGGGAAAAAAGTATGTATCATGTAATTCTGAAGGGCCAAAGATTATTTTATAATAAACTAATAAATATTATTAATGATAATAATCTTTTAAATCATAACATAATGTTTTAAATAATAACATAATTTTAAATAATTAAAAATAGTTTGTGAATTAGTTCACAGTAAGTTAAGATACCACCTCAAGTTGTGTGACAGAATATTCCACTAGAGTATGATGGGAAAACTGTTAACTTGATTATGATATTATGATATGATTATGACATACAACCAGAAATTTTGATGTAATCGCACAGCTCCAAGTACTAAAGAAATGTTCATCTGTGCCTCCATTTTAATAATCCCTCAGCAATCCATGGAAAGACTAAAGAGAAGGTTGTGTCACATGAAAAAAAATAAGATGCAAAGTAATTCACTTCCTTTTCACATTTCCACTTTTACTTGCCCCAAATGCCTTGGAGTCTCTTTTGTCATTATCTTTCTGTCTCTCTTTGTATCACTGTCTACATCACTGTGTCTCTATTTTTACTTCTCTCTGTCTCTCTTTACATATTGATAATATATATTTACATATATATATATATATATAAAATTTTAACAAGTACTTCTATAGACAATGTTCAAAGTTATTAACAATTTTTCATCTCTCTTCATAAAAAGCATTCAGGGACATGATGTTCCCATGAATAATTTTCTTCAGTTTACATAAAATTGCAACAATTCATGGCAAAGAAATGAGTAGTCACTATTCAGATTATTTAACTGACACATCACAATCTATGATGTTTGCACCTGGATCAATTTAAATAAAGCAGTCCCATTCTACTTCCCCCAAGACACCCCTTAGCCTCCACTCACACACTCACACACTCTTTGCAACCTTTTTGCAATGCCTGTTGCCCAGAACTATCAGAAGAATAAATAGACAATATATAGAAATCTATATCGTGGAGGTGTGGAGGTGGGGAAGGGATAGACATAATTCAACTATTATGCCTGTGGTTACAAGTAGAAATAAATAACTCTTATATTGTCCTCTCCACACCAATTTAAATAACTTTATCCAAATAGATCCAAAAACATCTCATTATCATGGAGATTGATCCAGTTTTGATATTCAACATATTCTTGGTACCCTCAGTTGCTTCTCCCTTCTGATTGGAAGGATGACAGAAAAAAAAAAGCTATTGACACCTCCCAAGTTTCTTTGGCTTAGAGTTTTCTAACCAAACTCTTCAATTTCTACAAATTGCTCTGCTTGGTTGTGTACTTCCCATGTGACCTTTATGGAATGGATATAGGAAATATTATTATGATTAAGAAAATTGAGATTACTAGAATTTAAGCTTTTATAAATATATTCAATATCACATCAGTAGTAAATGGGGATTCTAGTTTCAAATTCATGACAATGGCTATATATATATATAATATATATTATATATATCTTCTTTCAAATATCTGAGGAAATGCTGCATTTTTTAGATTAGAATAGATTACTAAAGTCTGTCAATTTTAATTATGATAATAACATTAAATAATGAATTTTGGATACTTTCAAATGTAACCATTTTAAAACATTTAATTTTCATCTAATCTCATTTATGTAAATCTTAAGAAAAAACGGAAATAGGGTAAAAATCATGATCATATTCTCTATAGTTATAGTTTTTTTTTAGGTTTTTTCAAGGCAAATGGGTTTAAGTGGCTTGCCCAAGGACACAGAGCTAGGTAATTAATTATTAAGTGTTTGAGGCTGGATTTGAACCCAGGTACTCAGTGATAGGAAGTTAGAGGTCATATATCATTTTAAGGTTTGCAAAATGCTTCGCAAAATTATATAGTTTTAGCTTCAACTCAGAGAGGTAAGTGCTATTATTATTATTATTACCCATTCTATAGATGAAGGAAATTAGATACTGATTAATTGACTTTCCCAGAATCCCACATCTAGTAAGTGTCTGAGATCAAATTTGAACCCTAGTCTTTTTAGTTCCTGGTCCAGCATTCTGTCTTTCATAACTCCTTACAAAATTAGAAATATTATAATGTACAGGATACAATTACCTGTTGTTGGGGAAAAAACTTTGAGGAAAAACGCTTAATTTTAGAGAATTAAGAAACTGAAACATGAAGCAACACCAGAATTACTAATTGGAGCATTGACTTCAACCTAGTTCTTAGATTCCTCATCTGGCATTCTTCCCAATATAATTTGCAGATTTAGTGTTTTCTTATAATTCCTACTTCATCATGTTAGCTTAAAATTAATTTAGACAATTTAAAAAAGAGTTCTTATGAATACATTTGTTAGGGAAAAATTAAAAATTGTGACAGCAAAGAATCATAGATAATTTTTTCTAAAGCATAATTCTTAATGCAAATATTAGTCAATGGTCAGAATTTTGATAAGCAGAAGTAAAATCACACCTAGGACACTACATGTATTACCTTGGGGAAATTGCATAACCTCTCTGGATGAGTTTTGGAAACTTCATCTAAAAAATAGAGGATCAGACTATATAGCCTCTGATGTCCCTTCCATAAAAGTCATGATACTAGTTACATAAGAGAATGCTGTTCTTAAAAATTAGTTCAGGTCAAATTAAATCCAAGGGGTGAACTTGAAGGAAAGATTCTGGTTTGAAAGTGCATTTAAAAATTCTTTCTAAACAAAAGTATTTTAAATCTCAGAAGATTGTTATATATGCATATATATACATATATTGGGCTATGTAACAATTTTCTGATATTTTTATTAATATATATATGTATTATATAACATATATGTATATATAAATGCTTATGAGATATACAAGTATGTATAAATGCAAACTATATAGATCCAAATAAGTATAAGTTATGAAATTATATCTATGTTTGTGTATATACATGTAATGCATAGATATTTATAGTTTTCCATTTTATCTTTAGAATGAACATCATTGTATTCACATGCATATGCACATATGTATGTGTATATGCACAACTACAAACATACTTACATATTTATGCATGCATCTCTGTATTATATATATATATATATTTATATATGCTACTTTGACACTCATTTTTTCTGGATCAAAAAGGAAACATATATATATATGATATATATATATATATTTCTATAATTAAACAGAGCATTTATTTACAAAATTACATTAGATAACTAGGAGCAGCCTTTACCATTTTATTAACAAGAATTAATCTATTAAAATTCATAAATTTTACTGTTAAAGAGAAAATCTAATTCATACAGGGAGCTTGAAAAGCTCAATTTAAAGAAATGTTTTGTTTTTTAAAAAAAATTTAATACTGTTACAATGAACGATACTTCTATTGATTTGAAAAAAAATTCTTGGGAGAATATGTGTAGAATTTCCAAGGTTTCATCACATAGAGAATTCAGTCTAATATCTATATATTAAAGAAATGAGGCATGAGCTCCACATTGATTATGTAAGAAGCTTAATAATCAAAGTAGAATATTCACAATAAGACTACCTCAAAATTCTTATGCTATTTATAGAAAACAGATAAAGAAAGGAGTTGTCTGCAAAGTGTATTAGTAGGGATTGGCTGATATTTTTGAGTCTCCCCAACTTACTGCTGACATGCTGCTACCACATCAGGATTGGTTTGAGTTTCTTTTGACTTACATTAACATCATTTACCTTATTCATTGAGAGTAACTCCTGGTTATTATTATTATCATAACTTTATTGACAGAAACTTTCACATCATGAACTTTGCTCTTTTTAAAAGGTTTTTGCAAGGCAAACGGGGTTAAGTGGCTTGCTAAGGTCACATAGCTAGGAAATTATTAAGTGTCTGAGACTGGATTTGAACCCAGGTACTCCTGACTCTAGGGCTGGTGCTTTATCCACTACACCACCTAGCCACGCCCCCTTTTTAATGAACTTTACTCTTGCCAGGAAAGCAATATCATATCTTTCTCTGCTTAAAGGGGGTAAATACTATTATAACTTTTACAGTTTAATGAATCCACAATTCAGGCTTTCAACTTATTGGGATCCTATAATTACCATTAAAGAAAATAATCTCAAATTTATCTTTTCTGTATTTTCAACTGTCATGTTGGGAATAATGTGGAAGATATAGGAACCTAAGAAATACTATCATTGTTGCAAGGTAATTTATCAATTTAGAAAGGAATTTCCATAAGGATCTCTTTGTACTTCCATGTATATGATAAAGTGTCAAAATGATGCAATAAGGTATAATGCAATTTTTAAAAGATCTTCAAAGTAATGGTCCATAAAATTAGCACATTAGTCAGAAATAAATAAATTGCCTAAACATCTCCTGAAATGAATTTCTGATTAAAGAGTTATTTGAAAAATTATCCTTCTGACATTTTTAGAAGGTAACCCATGGAAATTTTGTTTCAGAGTTGCATTTATGTCACAACCAAACTGCTTCCAAGAAAAGAAGTTGATGTTTCCTCCTAAGTTAGGAACTTATGAAATAGAACCAATGAAATAAAATTAGATTTTCTTGGAGGAGTAGATAAATGGAGGAGAGTAATGGTTAAAGCAGACATTCAATTAGCTCAGATAAGTTTCTGAAATTGAAAAATGCTTCAACTTAATATATCCTGGAAGCTAAGACCAAAAGACAAATATGAAGTATTATCTGTTAATGTAAAAATATCAAAATATATATCCTCAAAGTATTGGTCATTTAGAAAGATCAAAAGAACTCAATTTTTTTCTTATCACTTTAAAAGATGTTTTATTTGGATCTGATATGGAATAAATTAGAACAAAGGAAGGAGAGTTATTTGAAGTAAGACTTGAAAGGTAATGCTTCAAATGGCTACAAGGAGGAATTAATCTTTAATCCTAGAAGCAGCAAGGTAGGGCATATTTGAGGAAAATTACTTTGATGGCTGTGTTCAGGGTCTGACTTGAAGAAGGATGATTCTAAGAGCATAGATCATCATCCAAATCATATCTGCTAACTGGTATACTGCATATCCTTGTCCTGGGTTATCGTTTCTCCTTGCAAACTACTTCACTTGGTGATTTCATCAGTCACCACAGATTCAATTTTCATCTCTATTCTGGTGATTCTCAAATTTACTTACCCAGTTCAAAGTTCTCTGTTGATCTCCAGTCTTGTACTTCAAAAAATACCTGTTAGATAACTTGATCTAGATGTTGTGTAAACATCTTAAACTCAACATATCCAAAACTAAACTCACTATTTTTTTCTTTCAGGTCTTCCCTTCTAACTTCTCTCTTATCATCAAGAGTACCACCATCCTCCTAGTCTCTCAGGATCAAAACAAGATCATTCTCAACTTTTCATTATTTCACACCACTATATTTCATATTTTGTCACAGTCAACTGATTTCAAAAACATCTCATTTGAATACACCTCCTTCTCTCCTCTGCTTCTGCCATTCTGTGCATATACATACATATATATGTGTATATATATATATATGTATGTATATTTGTGTGTGTGTGTGTGTGTGTGTATGTGTGTGTATGTAATCCTTCAACTCTTCAGTCTGGGTAATTGCCCCTAAGTCATTTAGCTGGTCCACCACAAATCTCTCCTCACTTCAATTTATCTTCCCCTCAACCTTCAGTGATAACAATCAGGTGAGACAAGAATACATGAATAGAATGTTGAATTATTTAAATAATTTATTTATAAATTTTATCCAATATACAATGTTAATTTCACTCAAATAAAGAGGTGGGATAGTGACTCGGAGTCAGAAAGAGTTGAATTCACATTCTGTCTTTGTCATTCTCTAGTTATGTGAACCTGGGAAAATTAGCTAAGCTCTGTTTAGTTTAATGGAGGTAATGATAGGACCTATTCCAAAAGATTACTGTGACAATGAAACATTATACACACATACATAAATACATGCATACAGATGAGTATATATATGTGTAAATATATGCACATTCATGTATTATACACACAGTATTATACACATGTATTATACACACAGGTACATATACCTTATAGACATGCATATATACACATGTAAATACACAAACACATATATATTGTATATATCTGCATATTTGTGTATATGTGCAGTTATCCATTTTATATTGAGACTTTCCCCCTTATGGTTTAATATATTGTACATTTACATAAGAAATTAAATGAGCATTTCGTGGAGTTTTGTTGAAGCGACAGATGACATGAATAGTTTAGACATGACACTGAAAATTACTAGAAACTCAAAAATGCATACAGTATGTATAAATGTCAAAGACAGAACTATGTATATATTTGTAGGAAGATCAGGAAAACAACTTGAAATCTGAATAGGGAAGTTATTATCAAGTAAGGAGATCAAAGAAGGCTTCACAGAGAAGATGATATTTGAGTAAGGCTTAAAGGAAGAAAAATCATTCAAAAGAATAAGGTAAAGGAGAGTACTTCAGTCACTGGAAAAAAACAGATGCAAATACTTAGAAGTGGAAGAAAACAAGATATGTTTGGGGGCCATATTAAAATACAGTTTGGGTTTGTCTGTATAATTCATCATAGGAATAAGTCTTTTGGGCTGTGGAAGAACTTGAAACAAAAGAGTATTATTTATCCTTAACAGATGATAAGGAGGAACTAAAAATTTTTAAGCAGAGAAAACACTCACCTTTGTATTTTTAAGATAACTGTGACAGTAGGATTATATATAGATTCAAACATGGGAGAAATATTATTATATAATTGGGATGATTTATTATTAATATACTGTAATCTAGTCAGCATGTCCTAAGTACAGTTATTGATACTAACATACTCACTGTTTAACAATGGGCAAGTTAGTCAACCTTTCAGGGCTCTTGCCAGCTACTTTAATAATTATAAATTTATCAGAGAGAAGAAATAGAGATTTTTTTCAAAGAAATAGTGAGATTTGGGAGTTCTCTAAGAAAATTAATTCACAGTTTTAATCATCACAATTATCTTAACATAATCTCACTAATTTTTGAACAGATATTGGGGTTTTTTTTGGATTTGTTTCTGCAGTTCTGAGCATTAGCATCTTGCAGATATGGATTAATAAGTATTTAATAGATTTAATATTGCTCTAAAAATAGCAACAACAAAACAGAACTATAACTTTATTTTTATTTAAAAGATGGAAAATCCTATCATTTTATTAATATATTTTAAAATTGGATATGCTTATGAAAAAAGTTTTTTGACATTGTAAATTGGTGGAAAACAGTAGTAGGGATTAAGGGAGTATTTTTATCTAAAGTATAAGGTATGATATGATAATAAAAGTCAATATTTCTGCTGTAATGTATTTAAAGGTAAAAAATAACTCAAATCATTCCTGGGACTAAAGAAAGAAATTGTAATACCAGCATTTAAAAAATCCAATAATTAACAGAGATAAATGAGACTTCTTAATTTTTTGTGCCACTGATAACAGATATTGAATCGCTTTGAAGGAGAAATGGTAGATGGGAAAAGGTAAAAAGACTGGAGAACTAAACCTCACCAAACAGTATTAGAAAAAGAAGTTAAGGAAAAAAATGAAATATGTGCTCTTACAATAAAGCATCATACTGCCTGATAATAATTTCCCACTTTTGGACTGTGACCAACTGTGTTGAATAATGGAGCTAAAAATCATTTAACGATTCCAATGATAATGAATTTAATACAAGAAAAAATAAAAATTCTCTAGTTTGTAATCTACCAAATAAGTTAAAAAAATTTTTGATCCTTGTTGAAAATATAATTCATAAGGATCTTTAAACTATATGGAGCCACATAATCAAGAAATAATTGAGCCTTAAATTCCAAGATAAGAGACTTAATAATTCAAAGTGACTATGATGGCAAATCAATATTTGCAGGTTGTTCTCCTTTATTTTCCATATTTTATGTTTATCAGGTAGGGAATAAAGGGGAGGGAGGATATATATGCTTTAAATTTTTTCCCTTCTTTTACAAAAATAAAAGTATCGAGAGGAAATTATGCCACATTCAATTGATTTACTAATCTGTATATTACAATATTTGATTCATGTATTACAACTTGAAGTAAGAGTAGAGCATAACAAGAAGGAGAGTAGAGCATAACAATCCAAGGCAGTCAATTCTACTTTGAGATAATTATGTTATCTCCCCTCCATATCAAGTCTAATTTTGCCTCTTTGTTGGTACTTCCACTAGTTTGTTTTTTTGGGGTGTTGTGTTTTGTTTTCCTTTGGAATTATAGGGAATAAATTGTCGCAATCTTTCACATCATAAAACTTCAGTTTATTTTTAAATAGTTTTCTCTTCCAATCCCCTCCCAATTGTACATTTTCTCTTGTCCAGACTAAAAATATATGATAATAATGATGATGATGTTGATGATTGTTATAGCACTTATGTGCTAGGCATTAGGCTTCACAGTTATCATCACATTTAACCCTTACAAAAGATATGTACCATAATGATCCTCATTTTACAGAGGAGACAAAAATGACAAATGGAGATAAAATGACTTGTCCGTGGGTCCCGCTGCTAGTAGGTTCCTCAGATTGATTTGAACTCAATTCATCCTGACTCCAGGAAGAGTAATTTAAATATATAATCACCCAGTTGACTCAGGTCGTTTAAAACCATTAGTTCCATATTCTCTCTGTCCCTCCCTCTTGTCATTGGGAAGTCAAGAAATTTGATATAAATTATTCATGTGCATTCATGCAAATCAAATTTTCATATCAATCATGTTATAGAAGGAAAAAAAGACCAAAATATACAAAGAGAAATAATGTATAAAGGAAAAGTATATTTCAATCTTAAAGTAGACATCTGTTCTTTCTCTGGAAAGGCATGATATTTTTTTCATTGTAGGTACTTAGGAATTTTCTTGGATAATTGTATTGCTGAGGAAAAGCTGTCATTTATTACTGATCATCACATAATATTGTGGTTATTCTGTGCACATCTCTCCTACTACTTTTCTCTTCATTTTACATCAGTTTTTCTAAGTATTTCCAGGTTTTTCTGAGACCATTCTTCGTGTCATTTTTGTATAGCACATTAATATTTCTTCATAATCATTTATGACATGGTCAGTTTTTCCCCAATTGATGTATATTCACTCACTTTCCAATTTTTTGACACAACAAAATTGCTGCTATATAATTTTTGGACAAATGGGTCATTTTCCCCTTTTAAAATCTCTTTGGAATACAAAACCTGTAGTGTTATTGTTAGGTCAAAGCTGCACGTTTTTAATCATTTGGATATAGTTCCGAATTGGTTCACAGTTTAATTGAATCATTCATAAATCCACCAACAGTGCTTTAGTATCTCAATTTCTCCATATGTCTTCCAACATTTGTTATTTTCCTTTTCTCTCATTTTAACCAATCTGAGTATTGGAATGTACCTCAAAGTTGTTTAAATTTGTGCAACTCCAATCAGTACTGATTAAGAACATTTTTTATATCATTATAGATAAGTTTGATACTTTGAAAACTTTCCATTCATATAATTTAAACATTTTATTAATTGGTGAATCACTTTTTTGTAAATTTCAATCAGTGTTTTATATATATATATATGTATATATATCTATATATTTACACAAAAAATTAAAACTTTATAAGAGATTCTTGCTCTAATTTTTTCCACAGTTTTGATTACTGAATTTATATTTCCCTACATTCTGTCTTTTATCTATTTTCTTCTTCTTCTTCTTCTTCTTCTTCTTCTTCTTCTTCTTCTTCTTCTTCTTCTTCTTCTTCTTCTTCTTCTTCTCTCTCTCTCTCTCTCTCTCTCTCTCTCCCTCTCTCTCCCCCACCATGCTCAGAAGTATTATTTCTGAGTACCCACCTCTCACACTCACAATCAGCCTTCCCTTCTATCAGTTTTTTCTTCTCTTATCCTCTTTTCTTCCTAATTACTGGTGGTATAAGATAGATTTTTATACCATATGAGTATGTTTGTTTTTCCCTCTTCGAACCAATTCAAATGAGAGTAAGATTCAAGAGCTCCCTCCAATATCCCCTACACTTTGCTTCAAGGTAAAATCTCTTTTGTGCCTCTTTTATGTGAAATAATTTATCTAATTTAGTTCTCCCTTCCCCTTTATCCCAGTGCATTACTCTTTCTCATTCCTTAATTTTATTTTTTTAGATGTCATCACATCATGTTCATCTCTCACGCATCCACTTCATGTGTATTCCTAATTACATGGATATTGAAAAGGTTATTGGGAGTTACAAGTATTATCTTCTGTTATAAAAATGTAAATAATTTATTCTCTTTAAATTTCTTATTATTTCTCTGTCCTGTTTACCTTTTTATGCTTCTATTGAGTTTTATGCTTGAAACTTTTTCTATTATTATCATTATTATTATCATTGCTGTTGTTGTTGCTCTGGTGTTTTCATCAGGAATGTTATAAAATGCTTTATTTCATTGAATATTCATTCTCCCTCTGAAGGATTATACTCAGTTTTTCTGTGTAGTTGATTCTTACTCTATTCTTCCTCCTTTACTCTCCAGATTAACATATTCCAAGCCTTCTTGATCATATAAGTAGATGCTGCTAAATATTGTGTTAGCCTGACTGATGTCACAGTTTCGAATTGTTTATTTCTGGCAAATTGCAACACTATCTCCTTGACCTAGGAGCTCTTGAATTTGGTTATAATATTCCTGAGAGGTTTAGTTTTGGGATCTCTTTCAGAAAGTGATTGGTATTTATGTTTTAATTACTATTTTACCCTCTGGTTCTAGACTATCAGTTCAGTTTTCTCTTTTTCTTTGATCATAGATTTCAGGTAGTCCAATAATTCTTTTGTCATTTCTCTTCAAATTATTTTCCAGGTCAGTTGCTTTTCCAAAGAGATATTTCATATTTTCTTCTAAGGTTTTCATTCTTCTGATTCTATTTCAATGCCTCAATGTCTCATGGATTATTGAGAATGAACCTGTCCAATTTTAATGATGGGGGCATTATTTTTTTGATTGAGCTTTTGTATTTCCTATTAACTAAAAGAATGTTTTTTTCTTAGGAAATCAATATGATGAAAGAATTTTTAACTGCCTATTTTAAGTAAGAATTCTTATTTTAATATTATCAGTGATAAAACAAAATCTGATTCATTCCATTGTTTTTCTTGTTTAAAGTTAATAATTTTTTTTTTATTGACACCAAATAGCAGAATGAATCTCAGGTTTGGAAGAGAATTCAGAAGGCATATAATACAATTTGTATTTGAACTTGTGACAATATGCCCAATAAATCATTATCTAGCACACTCTAAAAGATTCTACATAATAGGAAAATCTGTACGCCTAAGACAATCAATTCCACTCTTCAAGAGCTAAGATTTTTAGGAAGTATTTCTTTATAATGAACTAAAACCTGCCTTTCTTCCTTTTCCATCCCAAAGTCTTTATCAACTTTATAACAATTTGAAATGTGTATTGCTTTAGATATGAATTTTATACTTGCTTAGTCCTGAAAAATATAATTAAATGCTCATGGACTCTTTTAATGCAGGAGTTGAATGAACAAAAGTATCAGTGCAGCTTACATTTTCTTTATTGCCTGGAACAGTCAAGAAAAATATTGCTTGGGTTTCTATTCCTCCCAGTTCCACAAGGTTTCAAAACCCCACACTTAAGCACTTAACTTTGCTCTTGGTCACCTACAAGATGAACATTTGAGAACTTAAATGCTGAAATGAGTACTAATTGCCTCTTGTCTCACATAAATTATGACCCTTGATCATTAGATGAGTGGAAAACATAAATGATCTACTACAAATGGCAAGAGTTCAAATACACTACCTTTTTCAGATATATTTCAGCCCACTCATCATTTTTTTTCCATTCATTTCCTGTTCTCTATATCTTCACAGAATAGCATAATAGAACTATTACCTTTGCTTCATCTTAAGCCATAGAATTTCCTAGATGTAAACCTCTTTCAGCTTGTCACAAAATGGTTTGTTCAATGTCTCTTCTATAGATCTCCTCTACCAAATTTTTATTCATTTAAAATATATAAAATATTCTCTAGGTAAAAAAGTTTTATGATTTTTCCCTAACACCAGTTAAGGATTTTAAGCAAGTTCATTTTATCTCCATTTGGATGACAGCTATTACTATCATGTCCCTCACATTTTAATTGCTGTTCTCTTTCAACTAGTCCCATATTAATTTATTCCTTAAAAGAGTTTTTGATTTATCAACTCATTTTTAAAAATAAGAAAATAGAGAACTATATCTTTCTAAAAACTTGGCTTTTGATACATTGTGGGTCAGAGAATGAAAAATGAATGAAAAAAGAACATTCTTTTCATTAACTAACAAGTATTTGTTAAACATTTCCTGTGTTCCAGGTACTGCTATCAAGTAAACTAAATACTGGGAAAACAAAAGTAAACACGTATTCCTTCTTAACCAGAAGGATAAATTTTAATAGGGAAATCAATAAATAAATATTTTCATACACACATGCATATATGTGTGTATATCTATTGAAACATATATTTGTATTTATATATCATGTATATGTATGCATGTATGTATGTATGTATGTATGTATGAGCTAGAATTGGAAATGGAGGAGAAACAGGCAAAAGAGAGTTGTTATGAAGATGACCTTGAAGTATTATGATCACCTGGATTTTGAAATGATAATATGAAAATGCTCTTTTAATGACCCAGCATACCAGCAATAGGAATCCAAGATTTAGCAGAAGGGAGAGGAGAGTCACAGTGTGGCAATGAAATTTTGAGATGTTTCTCAAATGACATGATAGACTGGTTCTAAGGAAGATAGAGTGAGAGTCTTTTTTCAGGACTCAGAACCCTGAATCCCAGGGATGGAGTCTAAAAGCTAGTAAAAGAAAGGGGAGGAGAAAAATTCATATATCCTTCTTATATCAAATTATGTATAATATTATATAAATTCATACATGCATAAAGAAAATATGTATTTGTATACATATATGTATTTGTATATATATGTATGCATCCCACCTACATACATGCATACAGGCATATATATTATATAGACTCATATATGAGAAAATATAATTCAATTAACATGTATGAGTACTATGTAATCTTCTAACATACAGACTATAAATAATTAGAATTTGCAAATAACTATATTGCATATATATGTATATTTGCATATACATACACACATAAAGTACCATTTCTAGAATTTTTGTCATTTGTAATATGATTTTTAAAACTGTGAAATATATGTTATTTAATATTATGCCTGTGTCAATATGTTTGAGTTTTTTTAATTTATTTTTATTTTTCTATTTTTTTTATTTTTTAAGGTTTTTTTGCCAGGCAAATGGGGTTAAGTGGCTTGCCCAAGGCCACATAGCTAGGTAATTATTAAGTGTTTGATGGGGTATTTGAACTGAGGTACTCCTGACTCCAGGGTCCGGTGCTGTATCCACTGCATCACCTAGCCAACC
This sequence comes from Macrotis lagotis, assembly GCF_037893015.1. NCBI lineage: Eukaryota > Metazoa > Chordata > Mammalia > Peramelemorphia > Peramelidae > Macrotis > Macrotis lagotis. The sequence continues at coordinate 193,776,329 of NC_133658.1, read as the reverse complement.
CCTTGAATTTGTTTTAATGACAATCTTTGACAATATTTTCTCCAGTTGTTTGAACTTTTGAGATTCAAATAAGTTTATATGTTTAACTCTAAAGAACAAACTGAAAATATTAATCCCTACTGAATTTATCCTCACTGATATTAGAATATATTAACCTCCAAACAGAAAATGTTGACTAGGTAGTGTGCTATCTAAAATTAATCTCTTAGCATTTTGAGTGAATTTAACACTTGAGTAGCTCAATCTCAAAGAAGGTTTCTAATAATATATTTTGGTGCTATGTTATAGCATATAAATCAGCTAATCATATAATTGTCTTGCATTGATTGAAAGTCTATTCCATCAAACCAACATACAATCAACAGGATAAAAATCCCAATCTATCCCTGATAACTGATAACTTAATAAATACTAATACTTGCTCCAATTTACTCAATGTTTACGTGAAGTTTTGCTTTAGTGGCATAAAGCAACTCTTGAATGGCAGCAAACAAGTTGCTTTTAAAATAAATATCAACACATGTGCCCGCTCCAATGACACATATTACTCATTACCTGAGTCTCAGTTGGCAAGACATTCCTTCAGGTAAATGTATTTATCTATCTTAGGTCAAGTAATCTGAAAATCATTTGCTCAACATATAACTTGTGCCTCAGCCCAGTGCAGCTCTAGTGGAAGCAAGTCTTGATTTTCCTCCAGAGATAATTCCTCAACTTATTCTATTTGACATAAATAGCTGCTTGGAGACTTGAATGGTATACATAAGATTAACAAGGATTATTTAAGAATAAATTTAGATAGTCTAGGGGATGGTGGTGTTTTAAAGATTTAATAATATTGTTATCTCTGGTGGGATGCAAAAACTTTTAATCTAAAAATAAAGATGCAGAATCATGTAATAAGCCATAACACTTTTAAAATGTTTTTTTAAAAATGGTCTTCATAAAGTGACATGGGTAGAGGTAGAGCTAATATTTACAAGTTCTAATGATTATAAAAAGGATTATCCATTGACTGAGTATCTATTGTGAAATTTCATGGCAAAATAATAGAAAAACTGGTATTTGAAAAAAAAACCTTTGCCCATTACACCTTCTGCCTCCACAATAGATACTTTAAAAGGCTATAATTAGTTTTGAGAACTGTGTTTTATATTCTCTTTGTCCTGAGCCTAGGAGGGAGGCAATGTCACTATTCAATGGGTGTATCTCAAGAGAAGGATATATTAAAAAAAAGTCTGGACTTCTCAAATGTCATCCTAGCTATTTTTACTGACACACTTCATAAAAGTGGGTAAGTCACTTAACCTCCGTGTCATTGTTCATAGAAAAGATTTGTGCACCTCTATGCTGAGGAAATTACAGACCTCAGATGAATTCAGTAAGCCTTAATTGAATTTTGTGGAGCACTTTAAAATCCTTATCTCAAGGGTATTACAAGTATAATCTATTACCATGATAAGGAAAGCTTCATGTAGTCTTTTTAAAACAGCTAGCCAGTGGAATGCAGAGAAAAGCTTTCATTTTTACTTTGTCTGATTTTTAAATATGAGAGCACCTTGTCCCTGAATATATTCAACTTTGCTTCTCTTATATTGAGAATGTCCCTTCCTAGATAATTTCAGAATCACAGTTCTCTAAAATAATTTCCATTTCATGTCTCATTTGTTATGTTAATAATAATGATGATAATAATAATTATAGCAACAATAACAATATTAATAATGATATTGATGATGATAGAAATAACTAACATTTATAAAATGTTTGTTGTGTGCCAGGCAGCATCCTAAACCTTTTGCAAGTATTATCTCAGTTGATCCTCACAACTCTATGATATTTGGTGCTAATTTTACTCTACGAGTGATGAGGTAATTGAAGCAAACAGAGGCAAAGTTACTTGCCCAGAGTGCATGGCTTATCTGATACTGTACTTGAACTCAGGTCCTCTAGAATCAAGGCTCAATGCTCTTATCCATTTTGCCACCTAGATGCCCATAGGTACCTATTGTCATTTCTATCTTGAAGAACCATAAAGAAGTCAGCCAATACATAAACTTTAATGAAGACTAGGCAATGTTAGAATATCACAAAATACCATCAGTAAAAAATGTACTAAGATTATTCGAAACAACATTAGCTAGGAAACAGATTTTTATTAGATCAAGTACATAGAATCATCTATTCCAGCCACACTGGAAATTTAATTCCTCTTAAGTGGCAATTCAATCTAAGGATAAATACCTTTAATGAGAACAACTATCCACCTTCCAAGGTAGGTCATTACACTTGAAAATAACTTTTTTTAAGCAATGTTTTTTCCCACCTTTCATTGGGTTGAAATCTACTGAAAGTTAAATAGTGGTTTAAAATTTACAAAGCTTAACATTTTTTCCTCATTTAATTTGATCTTCACAATTACTCTGCAAAATAGTTACTATTATCATACTTATTTTACAGATGAAAAACTGAAGCTCAGTTTTTATTTGATTTGCCAGTCACACAGCACATATATGTTTCTAAGACAAGATTTAAACTCAGGTCTTCTTACCTAAAAACCCTCCTTTTATTCACCTACCTGCTTCATTAGTAAAATATAAACAATTTTTTAAGTATTGAGGAATTTTTTCCAAACAAATCTTTAAACTACTTAAACAAGAGCAACATAAAAGAAATAAAAAGAATTAGTTTTTTTCATATTTGAGAACACTAGAATCCCAGAAACATTTCTACATAATCAGAGAAAGAAAAATGGTTCTGATTTCAACTACACTAACAATCATAAGTAGTCATATTATATTTATATCTCCTCATCATGAAGTCATTAACAAAATACTAGAGTTCTATGACTCCAACAGTCTTATAGAAGATAGACATCATCATTTTCCTTTGATTTTACTGCCTATTTTGTGTTTTCCAGGAATTTCTAAACATAGTCAATTATATTATTAACACATACTTCTCTACTCATTTAATTTGCTATTGTCCAAATTATTAATATTGGTCATTATTTTATCCAAACCCTTAGTATAATGTAGAGATTAGCAATGGAGTCTAATCTTGTATTCTCTTGCAATCTCTTGCTCCTTTAGTATATACTTCTCATCACTTCTTGAAATTCCTTTCTAATTCATCACTAGGATCATGACTCAAAGATCTCCAATGACTCCCCACTTTGAACCAAAAAGCTCTCACTTCTGATTTTGATATTCAAGATCCTTCCCAATGAGGGTCTCAACAAATTTTTAAGTTTTATTTCATAAATACTATACATTAAAGCCCCTTCTGGCATTATACATTACAACTTAAACTGGATAATTATTCTCAAACTACTATCTCAATGACCTGCACTACATTCAATATTTCTTCATATCATCTCCCATGCTATGCCCAAAGTTTTGGCTCTCTTCCATCCATAGAAATCACTCTTATATTTCCAGACAACATATATGAAATTCCTCTTTACTTTTTAACAAATATAATACTTGATATAAATTATTTAATACTAGATTAATTGAATGATTTTAGGGAGAGATAAGAAACTGAATTAAAAGAATTCATGACATCAAAAATTTCATCAGGGCTTTTATTGTTTGCTTTAACCATTTTTAAAAAATTAGAATTAATAAATAAGATTATTGATATGGGGGCATAAAAATTTTACATATAATTCTGACAATAATCAAAAATATTGAAATAGCTGATGAACTGTGTGATGATCAACCTTGATGGAAGCTGCTCATCTCTGCAGTTCAGAGAGCTAGGACAAATGTATTAGACCAGCTATGGAAAATGTTATTCCCATCCAGAAGAAGATAAACAAAACAAAACAAACAGAAATAAAATACCAACCCTTCAGAATCTGATGAACACTTTATAAAAATTATCTCTCATATATTTCCCTTAAACCTAATTCTTCATACTGAAAATGATTAATCTGTAAACATGTTTATCAAAAATATTTATATACAATATTAACCTGATTGTTCATTACTGAGGGGAAGGGTGGGTGGGAAGGGAGGGTGAAAGGAAATATTGTAACTTAAAATATATATGGATGCATATGAATGAATGTTAAAAATAAATGAACTTTAAAAAATGAATTAATCAGTAGTGGGAAAAAAAGACATAGTTGATGAATGAGCCCCAGAGATACATTTAATTAATTAGTCACATAAAAACAAACCCTTTTGACTCCTCATTGTGAAAAAAATTGAGCAAGATAAAAGGGAAAAAGACAAAACTGTTAAAAGGGTTATGAAAGAAGTAAAATAGAAGAAAGCAATGTATGAAGGGAGAGTGAAGAAGAAAGATAAAAAGGAAGAAACGAAGGGAGAGAGGGAGTGAGGGATAAAGGGAAGAAAAGGACATAAGAGAAGAAATGAGGGAGGAAAGATTGAAGGGAGAAAAGAAGAAAGTTGGAAAGAATGAAAGAATGAAGAATTAAGCAAAGAGTTGAAGGATCAAAGGGGAATGTTAAATAAAAAGAATAAAAATAAATCCTGTTTAAAAGTCCTTAAGAGATGGATTCTTTTTACCAACTTCCTTTTTTTCCCACTGGAATTATTCTTCCAAAAATACATTTGGTCTTTGCTATTAATTATGCAACAAACAGTGCTTTGCACATATGAAGTCTCAGGGTGAATGGGGAATCATTATTTAATTAAAGCTTGTCAAGTGGGCAGACCTAAATTATGTCTTATTAAAAATGGCATCCCTACTTATGACTTCTATAAGGACGTCAGGTTACACAGATCCTTGTTTAGTGTTGAGGTTAAAGAAGGCTGCTCTTGAGGGAATATTAAAACATTATTTCTTTCAAATTATTTTTTCATTACTTTAAGTGTTTAGTTTCAAGGCATATTGCCAGTGATGAAAAATTATACAATGTGTTGTTTAATGCAATATGCAGTAAGATGAACAGTTCTAAAGAAGTAGAATTTGTGTAAATTTGTTTTTTAAGTGACCTACTTTTTGAAATAACAAGTAAGCAAGTATAATTTTATTTCTTGACTTAAAGTGTCCTTACAAAAAGGTATAGTGTGTATGTATGTGGTTAATACTATATTATTTTTCACCTTGATTTTTTTCAGAGAGACTTTGAGTATGGAAAAAAATGTGAAAAATCATATAGAGAAAATGAATAAATATATGTTTGTCATTTACCAGTGATAGAAATAATCAACATAGCCATTTTATATGTTAAAAAATGTTAACCAACATATTTTAGAACCCTAATAGGCAGTAGAGCTACATTTACAAAATTTACAAAGAACTTGCCCTCACAAGAAGCTAATCTGGTGAAAGGGAATGTAGAAGACATGTTGGGTAGATAGATGACCTTGAATTCAGAAGACAGGAATTTGAGTTGAGCCTAAGGATGAATGAACTGAAAGATTTTGCCAAACATCTTTAATGTAGCATATTATGCCCTCTAAGGAGCTACCTTCCCAAATTCTAAGAGGACCAAAATATAACAATTAAATGGAGCTTTTTTCAGGAGAACCTGTTGTTGCCCAACTTGTATTGCCATTCCTCTCACTGTATTGGCTAAGTACAGACATTTCCTCTACTGACTTTCAAGTCAACTCTAAGAATATTTTGCTTCCATATATTTTCAAATATAATGAATGTTAGACATTTTAAAATGAAATTCATATATCATTGCTAGATTGATATCCCAATGTTTATAGTGCCTGACACATAGCAGACATGAAAAATGGTCACTGACTGATTGATTTACTCAAAACTCTTCTGCGACTTATAGTCTTATAGAAGTGCCTGGAGTCACTAAGAAGTCAACCAATTTGCCCATGGTTACAGAGTTAACTTATGTCAAGGTAGGTCTCAAATTCATGTGTTCTTTATTCAAAGGCTTAGCATCCTCTTTCCCACACCCTCTGTTTCTTAATTGCTACAATTTTATATTATTTAATATTAAATGTAGGATATAATTTTGTTTGTGTGAGGAACTTCCTTTACCAATTCAAAGCAACGTAATCTCATTTAAAGTTACCTGGGAAAACTCAGAGGCTAAGTGATTTTTTTAAATCAATAAGTGACCAAAACAGGACTTGAACCAAGGTTTTCTTTTTTTAAAATTTTTTTTTTAAATTTAAGGCAATGGGGTTAAGTGACTTGCCCAAGGTCACACAGCTAGGCAATTATTAAGTTTCTGAGGTCGGATTTGAACTCAAGTCAGCCTGACTGCAGGATCAGTGCTCTATCCACTGTGCCACTTAACTGCCCCAAACCCCAGTTTTCTTGACATCACAGTTGGTTCTTTAACTCTCATTACATTATTTTCCTGTAAATGGGTAGTAAAAATTCAACTTCACAGGACAAAGGATGTCTTACTTTTGGATTTCTGTCCCCATCTCCTTTTTTTTTTTAGTTTTTTTTGCAAGACAATGGGGTTAAGTGGTTTGCCCAAGGCCACATAGCTAGGTAATTATTAAGTGTCTGAAGCTGGTTTTGTATTCAGGTTCTCCTGACTCCAGGGCTGGTGTTCTGTCCACTGCATTGCCAAGCTGCCCCATCCCATCACCTTTTATATTTAGTACATAGCAAGTATTCAAATTATTCTATACATATTAATTGAAATATTCAACAATCCTATATATATATATAGCTATATTAAATTTTATGTATAAGAGAAGCAAGATGTTTAATCTCTATATATATACATATACATATATATACATACATATATATATATCACTAAAGTCAAAAATGAAGAGACTAATTAGGAAATTGCTTATGCTCTAACCCATTTCTTCTTGACCTTAAATACAAACATTGGTCCTTGCTATTATGCAACAAACACTGCTTTGCACATATTGGTCTTTTATTTCCCAGTTTATTTGTGTGAAGATTCTTTGTGATCAACTAATTTTTTCAATGCTTAATTTAATTCTTCCACCATTTTCATTGCAATAGAAATCTATAATAATTCAGCATAGAGACAAAGACAATAATACCACAATTTGAAGCTCCTTATCAAATGATCTCAAATATGTAGACTTGAGCTGTCAAAAAAACAAAATTAAAAATGTCTCTCCATGATAAAAGTGCATTGAAAATTTCACATATTTTGTAGATGGGGAAACACGTTTTTTTTCTTGGAATCTAAATGTTCTTATTAGAATATTAAGCTACCAAGCTTGGATCTAATCTTAGAAGTAAATTTGCTCAATTTATATAGCCTTTTAAAAATGCCTACTATATACAAATAATCACACTATATAAAAAGAACCACGGTAGATCATGGAGATAAAATACAAAACTAACTTAAAGTAGCTCTTTCCCATGGGGAATTTCTGTTCTACTAAATATCTATTCTCCTGACATCAATTAATGTGAAATGGAAAATTATACTTTGAGATTTTGAGATAGTCTATCAGAACAAAAGAGGAGATAAAAGAAAAGAAACCAACAAGAAGATCACGTACAGTTAGTACAGGAGTCAAAAAACTAATTCATCTAAACAGCACTAGAGAGGGAAATTCTTCTACAACAATATAATTAATATATGACATAAATTATTATTATTCTGTATTATCATATTTTATTAGAACTTGAGATTAAGGACCAGAATACACTTCATATATCAGTTTCTCCAACCAATTATTCCATTTTATACTTAAAGCAAAGAAATTATGACAATTGTGTTCCCAGTTTATTAAGGAAAAGAGGCTAAGTGTTAAAATTTAGGAATATTATAAAATAATTAAAACAAAAATTTTAAATGTAATACATTTGTACTTAGAGTGATAAATTTCAATTAAATGTATATTTCATATGTGGGAAACATCCCATAGCTGTTGATGAAAAATAAGTGATGTGTAACTAACTGTAGGACTCCTTTAGTGTTTGATTAGTGTGGATGTCATCACAGGTTTTACAAGACTACCTTAGGGGGAACTCAAGCTCAGACAAGAAGGACTAGATTTCAAAGACTTTTGAGGACTAAACTTATGACCATTTGATTCAGGAGGTATTTATTAATTGCCCACTATGCTAGCTACTAGAGATAACCTGAAGAAAATAAAAAAAGTTTCTTACTACTATTGCTATTACTACTATGATGACTACTATTATGTCTATGATTATGATTAATTGGCATTTCTATAAGCTTTAAGGTTTGCAAAATGTTTTTAACACTTCGTCTCATTTGTGCTTCAAATACCCCTCCTTCAGAAGATAACATTTAAATTCATTCTCTTCTTTTTTTCTTAATTTTTCTTTTATTGCATGTGATAAATATATCTAAAGATAGCTTTTAACATTCATTTCCAATAAGATTTTGAGTTCCAAATTTTTGTCCCTTCTATGCTTCCTTCCCCCTTCCCATGATAGTGAGTTATATACGTTACACATGTATACATATAGATTATACATGTGCAAACACATTAAACATATTTTCATATTAGCTATGTTGTGAAAGAAGAATCAGACCAAAAGAGGAAAAATATGAGAAAGAAAAAAATATATGGCACATTTTAAAAAGTGAAACTAGCATGCTTTGGTCTGCATTTAGCCTACATCTTTCTCTGAATGTAGATGGTATTTTACTTCAGAAAGTCTTTTAGAATTATCTTTGATCATTGTATTGCTGAAAAGTGCTAAATCTATCAGATTTGATCATCATATAATATATCTGCTAATATCTAAAATGATTTCCTGGTTCTGCTAACTTCATTGTCATTCATTCTTTAAGAAGACCAGGAGAGTCAAGAGAAAGTATTAAAGAGTGATAGTAATCTATGTATAGGGATATACAATAAAAATATAAAGAGTGAATAGAGGATGGATTATATGAGGTGAGATCCAAGCAGGGAAATCAACCACGACACTTGCAATAATCTAGGAATGAAGTTATGATATTATACCATCTTGATTTCAGTGTCAGAAGAGAGAAGGGGGCATAAAGTCTAGTTGACATGAAAGATGAAATGATAGGACTTGGCAGCAGATTTGATAAATGAGCTGAAAATGAGTAATTGATGATGTCTCATTTTCTGAGGTTTACTAGGAGAATATTGGTTTTTTAAAACAATAATGGGCTAATTTTGAAGAGGAGTAATTTGGGACAAATGATAATGAGTTCTATTTTGGACATTTTGTGTTTGAAATATCTATGGGATTACAGTTGATAAAATCTACCCAACAAAAATTTTTCATAATTAAGTTGCACACTTCTTTTTGATTATTTTTTAATTTATATTTCATTCAGTTTCATCAACAAAACCAATCTAAAAATATTAAATAGAGACAAAGGTATCAGGATATTCTTGCTTTTTTATAATTTTATTGGATCACTTTATTACACATTTGATAGCTTTATTTATTGTAATACTTAAATTATGACTTGAAATACTAGAATCCTTTCTCTAACCTAATCAACGAGCACTGGTCTCTAAGTTGAAGAATTAGAAATACTTGAACCCACTACTTCCAAATAAAATTCAATCTACTTTTTTGAATGGTTGTAAATGATAGGAAAATTTTTTCTGAAATGAAGTAGTTTATCTTTTTGCAACTTTCAATCATTTTTATAAATAAAATCTTTCATGAGATAGCATTTCAAATATATGAAGGAAGATATTCTGTTTACTAGCTTCAAGTCACCAAATCTTCTCTTGCTATAAGTTTAACAATACTAGTTCCTTTAGTCAGTCATTGTTTGCATCTTCTCCAAACCTCTCACTATTTTGGTCATCATTCAGCCCTGCTTTGTTGCTACATTTCCTAAAATTTAGTACTCATGTCTAAACATGGTACACTAGATATTTTTTATCAAAGAAATCTAATCTTCTTTATATGTTTATTCTCTCAGGCTGCATTGCCAGATTTTGAATGTAACCATACATATCAAGGTTCTATCTTCAATAAAGCAAATTTTCCCTTATTTTCTTAAGACTCACAAATGGATAAATCTGCCCTAAGGAATGGCAAACACTTCTTCTTAGGTATTGTAAACCATTATGAAATTGATGTAATAGTTTATGGACTCTCCATGATGAATGGTAGCCTTGAGGCCTAAACTTGTAAATACAATTTTCAGAGACATCTGAATTATCACTGGGGAGAAGTTAACACATATGGTAAAAGTGGGCTAAACATTCACAGTGGCACTATATCTGCACTGCAAACATATCCTCTCAAGCTGTAAGCCCAGGAGAGGGAATTTCATACTGTTTATTCTACTTTGTACAAAGCACCAGGTAGAGATCAGTATTTTATAAATTATTTTGATTATGATGAAAATGAGCCAACCTAAAAAAAAGTCAAACAGCACTCAAAGCAATTAAAACAGCCCTCATTTCCAGCAAAAGTACACATTCATTTAGGTGGCAAATTTGGTTAATATAATAACTTCTCCCTCAAGAGATTGGGAATCAAATTTTCTTTTACCTCACAAGTGAAAATGAGTTTAGTTTTCATAAGCTATAAAAAGATGTTTCTTTTTCTTTCTTTCCTTTTAAAATACAGTCTGGTGATGGTATTTTCAGCAATATTGTAGATAATGATTCACTCATTAAGCATTTTGTTCTTATTTTCAATGGGACAATATTTTTAAAGCTTTAAAGCTCCAAGTCTGTTTATTAAACCTGACCAGCACTGATGGCCTATATTCTACAATGTGTCATTATGTTTATTTGTCTTCATTGATATCCTTTCAAATACTCAAATATTCCAATTTAGGAACTTAAAAGATTTCTGAACTTCAATCATAGATGCTGATTGCAATTCATTCTTGTCTGCCTTGTGTGATTCTTTTTCTGTTTATTCAATTTTTAATTTATTGAATTAAATAAGTGTTTCCATGGTATAGTATAATAGCAAAATTAATTGCATGTGAAATTTCAAATCTATTATGAACAATTTGCTATTTTTAAAAATTATATTATAAAGTTATACTAATTTTTTTTCCCCATTATTTTCTTCCCTCTGCTCCCCTACCCTAGAGAGGCTGATAATGGACTCAAATAGGTTTGGTGTGTTTGTGCCTGTGTATACACACATTAGATGTTTATGCTCTTTCAAAAGTTCTGATCATTCAGACAACCTGCTGTAATCCTTCCTTATTTTCTCTTGACATCATGATCTGGCACTAATGATACATTCTGCCAATCCATCTGGTAGCCCTCACTCTCAAATATTGATTAGTCTATTTTCTCTTCCTATCATACTTTTTGGTGACATCCTTTCCTTCCTTTAGTATTTGAAGTCCCTTATCGATTATATGTTGCTGCTTTCTCACTTCCACCATGAACTTCTCTATACACATAATACTCATCTTATTTTGTTCATAAACAAGGGCTTTCCACATATCACTGTATTTGTTTTCATAGTAAGCTTGGAGATAGTGGGAGTTTTGCTATATTCTAACACCAATAAGTTTTCTTGTGTGTGTTTGTGTGTGTGTGTGTGTGTTTGTGTATTCAATGGCACAAATTCTATAAAATGATCTTCCAATTGTACGTTTTTATCTGAGCAACATTTATCATAATCATCATCATCATCACATCATCATTATTATTATGTGCTGCTTTCTGTTCAGGTGGGCAACTCTAACTTCAAGTAATTTCTGAAATCTTTCAAGAAACCCTGTAAAGCCTTGGGTTTGATTCATTCTGCAAAATGCTGAACTACTGAAAGACGTTGCCATCTATATAAAATTGTTTATTGAACTGATATTGAAGTTCTGAGTCTAGTTGATTGTTAATTTAAACTTTACTAATTAATGAGGAAACACAAAAATTACAAAAGAGATCAAGACAATGAAATATGGGAATAAGTTGAGGAACATACTAAAAATTGAACAGAAAGTAAAATTGGCAAACAATATGATCCTGTTACAAATATTAGTTTATCTTTTTATCTGCTATATTTGCACCTTTTCTCCAACAAAAATAAATGTAATTACTTTGAATAAGAAATGCTTCTTTCAAATTTTTGTAGGCTGTCTTTTTAGATATGGTATCTTTGTAAATAAAATATCTTTGTATTATATATTATTATACATGATAATTTTATAATAAATGCTTTTTGATTAATTGATTGAAATTAACAAATGAAAATCAACATAGATTTCAAGTATCAGAAACTAAAAGTTTCCTAGCAGGAAGTATGTATACTAATCATATTTTAAATTTCAGTTCAAAATAAGGGACCTATTAACTTTCTTCTACTTCGAATCACCCACATAGTATTGTGGCTGTACAAAAACATCACAGACTTGATATATTACTAAGATCCTGATAAAATTTTTTTCCTCTTAATAGCAGTATGCACCCTTATCAATTAAAATAGATGGACCTGTCATATGTAGTGAAGAATTTTATTAAAAATTGATTTTATCCTAGTTAGACCTTGACATACAACTCCAATCTCAACATCAAAGCTCTGTCAGACAGGAATCCAAAAGAAGCATGGGATCAATATTAAATATTTCAGTTTTGAAGTTAATAAATTTGCTAACACAAACACATTGAAGCTGTGATAGAAAGTACTTTAGTACAATATTGAAGTCACAAAATCTGTCATTGGAAGTGACTTTGGAATCCATTTGTATTTCAATAGATAACTAGAAAAATATTTCCACTATCACTTTTGTGAAGAGGAACAACTTTCCCTCCCTTCAAAGCTTATTCCTAATCACCTTTACCTGAAGAACTTCAAGGAAAAAGAACATGTCACCTATTCAGGTAATCTACTCCACCTTTAAGAAACTTTAATGTTTAGGAATATTTTTCTGACATCATGCTTAAATTTGTAATTTAAAAATATTTATTTTATTTTTAATGTATATAATAAAATAAATATTTCAATAATATAAAAAGATTGTATATGAAAGGCAAATCTATTATGTACATCTTGATATTCCTATCAAATCTATTGAGAATACATATTTTTTTCCTTTTTTCTCCTCTATATCTTCCTTAGAGATGGTCAAAAGATATGAAAATGTACTTTTCTGAGGAACTCAAAATTATTTTTGTATTTATAGTTATATAAAAATGTTCTAAATCATTATTGATTAGAAAAATGCAAATTAAAACAACTTTAAGATACCACTTTACAGCTATCAGATTGGCTAAAAAATGATTCAAAGGGAAGACTCAACTGTTTGAAGAGCTGTACTGTACTGATACAGCCATTTTGGAGAGCAATTTAGAATTATATCTAATGACTTATTAAACTAGTTATACCCTAAATTTTCCCATTGGAACTCCCATCAAGTTCTGTTTTTGTTTTCTGAGGCCAAGTAGAACCAAGTTAATACCTTCCTACAGGAATTGTTAGGAGACTTAATGTGTGTTATTGCCTGATTCCAAATACATTCCAAAGACAGTAATTAGAAGTACTATAAAATATAAGTCATATATGATTGACTTTGAGATGAATGAATATATTCATTGAGCTTAGTTGGAATCACTGAATGTACTTTTTTGATGTAATTTTCAAGTTAGAATTTTATTACTCCCATGTCTCATATAAACAGGTAATTATTAAAAAAAAAACTGGGTTTAAAACCTAAAGTGAATGTCTGAATATGGGTTTTCCGGTTTAAAAAGCAAAAACTACAACAAAGAAAAGAACAAAATGCAAGTAATGTTTTTTTATTTAAAAATTTAAGCTTAAAATATTCTAATGAAAATAGATGTGATTTTCTATTTCTTTAATAAAAATGGAAAAAAAGTTCCAAAGTGGTTTTGTAGTTAGTTTCTGCTTAATAAGACACTATTATTATTCTTATCATCATCATTATCATCTTCAATACTTCACATTTATAAAATACTTTGAAGCTTGCCAAATATTGTAAATATTTTATCATTTAAAAGTCATATGTAAAAGAAAATGTTTTAACAGAACATTCTATACTTTTGGGTTTTTGACATAGATCATTAACTATTTAGCCACCATCCATACCACTCTTCTACTAATACATGTGTCTTACTTATCAGAGTAACAATAAATTTATACATCAAATTATAATATTAGATTAGCTCTCCTGCTTAGTTGGTATTTAGTGAGAAGTATGGAAATGTCATATACATGTACACACAAAAAACATTTAAACACTTTCTATAAAAAAGCATTATCCTATTTTGTATCTGAGTAGCCTTAAATTTCTTTAGTCTCAGCTTCCTCAACAGAAAAAAATAAGAAAGCTGGAATTTGTTTTGTCTAAGTTATTTTCACGTCGAAGATTTTGCAATTCTTTGATGTGCCTCTCATAAGGCTCAAACAGAAGGACCCTATGGTAGAGTTAATCTTCACTGATAATAAGGGGACAGAGGTTGAGAAAAAAAATGAAAAAAAAAAACCTTAGGTGAATGAATGACTTATTACAAGTAAACAACTCAAGCACTCTATCACAGATACTGCAAAGCAAATAAATCAGACAACTGCTAGCTTATACTCAGCAACTACTATTCTGTCCCATGAGTTGGCAGAGCATAAGGACAGAAGCAAATAAGATGTCAATAGCTGGATAAACATATCTGCCAATTCATCAAACAGGAAAAAAATCATTAGTGGAAAAAAATCTCTATTTTGGTTGCAGTTAAATATCAATTAACTGAATTATCTTCTTAGAACTATAACATCAAAGTTCACTTTTCCCTACTCAATCTATATCCTTTGTCAGTTTAAAATAAAAGTCCAGAATAAATGAGAGATCTGGGAAATCTACGAATTGGATAAATCAGTCTGCAAATCATTGAGTTGGACTTTATTTTGTCTTGTATGCTTACTTTGAAATTTCTCCCTAGCATTTATTTAATGCTCCACTTATTGAATTAAGATAAAATTATAGGAATACTCAATTTTGTTACCTTGAAGTTACTGTTAACTGATGAAAGAAAAGCAGAACAACTTAGCATTCTACATTTTTCTTCCTCATTTTGGCTTTTAAAGGAAACTCCATGTTGCAATTTATATACATCAGTCTTCTATGTTTAGACTGGAACAGATTGGAGTATAAGTAATGTATATTTCTGAATAAATACATACATGTGTCTTCATATACACATATAACTGCCTAATTAAGATTTATTTCTCGATTCAATAGTTTTGAGGGGAGTTGATTAGGAGCTTTTGGATCAATTGATTTCTACCCCTCAATCTCAGTTCAAATGATAAAATCATATAATTTAAGGGGAAGAAACAAGGAAGCATAAAATTGTAATTGAAGAATGCATATATATATGTTTATATATAATTTGATAGCAAAGGATAAAGTATATTTTATTAATTCATGTCTAAAGAGCTAGGTGGAATTTAAAGGAAGGTCTTCAGATTTTCCAATAGATATACCAAAAAATAACTACCCAGTTATTAAAATATAAGCCCAGAAAAGAAAAAAAAAGTTTAAAGAATATCTAATACAGGTCTGAAATAGAAGAAAGAAAAAAATTAAGAAAAATAAAAATCAGTTAATAGGCATGTTCCTTTACTGAAAGAAACACTAAGATGGATATGACATAAAAGGAATTGATCAGGGAACCCACATTTGATTTTCCCCAATTCAGTACAATTGTTGAAATTATGGAATTTAACAGTTGAGAAACAGCAAAGTCTAAAATCTTAATTGCAAAGAAGTTAGTTCCTTACAGGCTGTGAATAAATCATCACTCAAACATGAGTGAACCATAGGATGGTTAGTTATTAGCTCAGAAAAGATTCATTGGGGATTATTTTCTTTTTTAAAATCTATACTGACTTTCTGAAAGTCAGTGGAGGTAAGAGAAATTGCAAGGGACATAAGAGACAACAGAGAAGAGAACTACCTATAGGGACCAAATATGGTTATCTAGAAGAGTTCAGTCTTTGTCTTTGCACTTTTGTCTCTACCAAAAAATTAATGAGATAATATTTGTAAAGACTTATCACAGCATCTGGCACATAGTAGGTATTTAATATTTTTGTTTTGTTTTCTTACCATCCCTCCAAGAAGGATAAAGTAGAACTGTCAAAAGGCATTTTAATATCTTGGTCAGCCAGGGATCATATATTTTCTTTTTAAAATGGGGCTTGGTTGATTCTCCATAGATGATGGCTAGCCTTCTTCCAATTATGTCAAAATTGTTTTGTAATTTATGAGGGAAAATTCTTTAAGATTTCAGATTATTTTGTCTCTGTTAACTGTCTTTCTTTAACATCCTATAATTTCATCAACTGGATTAAGAGAAGATAGAAAGACATATTTGTCCTTGAGAAATGTAGAGTTAGGTTTATATATTTGGGGTCAAAGAGGGTAGTACATGGAAAATATGATATACAAATATACATATGCATATTTATGTATATGTGCATTTATATATTAATATATTAATGCATGTTAGAATTAGTAAATATATATAACAAGAAACATGATTATAACTGCATATATACACATTTGTATGAATGTGTATATACATATATATACCATCCATATATGTATGCAAAAATGTATATATACATTTTTGCATACATATACATATATATATATATATATATATATATCCATTTATGTATCTAACCATATCCAAAATAACCTTACCTTTACATAGAGTTTTTCAAACATGTACTGAGGTTGTTTACAGTTTTAATCCATGTTTTATTTTCTTTTTTCAATATTATTCAAGCACAGTAATTTTTTCCTATCATGCAACACATTCCTTATATAGGGTGCCCTTCTTTGAATCCCAGACACGTGGTAAATGGCAAAACCTTATACCTCCAATCCTCTTTCTCACCTACCCACATTTTTTCCAGGTACTTGTCTTAAAAAATAAATATTCACATGCACATACAAACATGTACATACAGGTTCACATAAGCACATATATACACAATTACATGTACATACATGTGTTTATATGTGCATGCATGCCTGTATGTATATATCACAAAGAAATATGATGTAGAAAACATTTTTAGAAATTTAAGACTCATAGATGGGCAAAGAGGATTCACTAGTAATAGCTGGAAATAACAATTTTCCTTCCTCTGTTCCCTGCATTCTACTGAAATGAACTTGAATGAAATATCGTTAGAAAATTTAGAAAAAATTGTATCAACTGATTCAATTTAATCCTTTCATCTTTTAAGATATACATAGTCCTTTACATTGGTTTAATATTTTTAACCTAGATAATAATCTATCTACATGCATCATCTACTCTACATATAAAGAAATTAATATTCTGATAGGATTAAATAAATTGTCTATAGTTAGAATATTCCAGGACATACAATCTACCAATGATTTAAAATTTCCTAATTCTTTGCATTATATACACCAGATTGTATATCCTATTACCTGATGAATAGTCTAAAAGCTAAAATGATAAATTCTGACATTTTCTTATTTCCTAAAGCCAATGCCATCATATCCTTAATTGTAACTATGAGAGAAAAGAAACACAACTTTGTGGAAATTCTTCATTTTGTTTATATTAATTTCACAAACAATTATTGAAACAGAGATTTGGTATTAGAAAGATTATTAGGTTTACATTTTCCAAAATTCTCTTTTAAAACTTTCATAAACTAAAGTTCCCAAAAGGAAAGTGACATTCAAGATAATACAAGCAGAAAAATAAAAACTTGGTATTTGAATCCAGTTCCTCTGAATTGAAATTTAGTTCTTTAATCTGCACATTGTTCATTCTCTTAGATGAATGATCTACATGGTTCCACATGGAATTTAGAACTAATGAATAAGTTTTAGTGAAGCTAAATTAGTTCTGGGAAAATATTAAATACCTTTGAACTTATTCACTTAATAATTTGAGTAGAATGCTAGGTAATATAGTTATAACCCGCCATCCCTTTTTATTCCTATATCACCCAATTTATAGAATTAAACAGTGCCTCTTGCTATATACATTAGATCCTATTGAGAAACTAGATAGAAGGGTGGTAAGTGAGTGAGTTGAAAGGGGGTAGAAAGTTTTTTTTTTATTTAGCATCAGCATGAACTCAAGGAAAACAGAATAGAAAATTAGCATACTTTAAATGGGAGGGGGGGTGGGAGAAAGGAAACAAATAGTACATAAACTAAAAATATAGAACACTCTCAACACAAACCTGAAATGATAGCTAAGAAAGAAATATGTGAAAAGGTGTTAGTTTAGAAGTAACATTGGTAAGTGTCCTCCAAAAATCAATTGTATTAAAAGAATATATTTATCATAGCAACTTGCCAACAAACATTATGCTGTCCTTCCTAATAGCAAGTCAATGTTTCCCCAAATTATACAAAAGCTCCACTTGGAGACAAAAGGTAGTGTTTTTAAAATGAAAAAGAAATATTGCTATTTGGTATTTTTATTTTTTAATTATTCCTCCCCCTCCAAGACTTGTTCATAGGATCATAGATTTAGAGATGAGTTCTTAGAGATCTCATTTCTTTCAATATCCTCTTTTAATAAATGAGAAAAATGGGATTTAGATAGGATTAAGGCACTTACCCAATTTTGATATGACTATTAAATATCTAAGAAAGTATTTTAAACTTATTTTTGATAACTCTAAGTCTTATTCTTACTTTTATAACTCTAAGATACTAAGAATCTATTACTACAATCCACTGCTATTCAGTGGGGTGGCTATTTCTAAGGCTATTAACTCCCTCTATAACCTCCTTCCACAGATGCAGAGCTGCAAATTATTTATTATTTTTGTTTGGGATACTTTTATCATAGGACGACATAGCCATTTATGTCACTGGTAGAATATGAATGCAGTCTTTCATGATGCTAATGTTGGCACTCAGTGCCCTAAGATATAATGTTCCCCTTAAATTACTTGTTGAAGTCAAAAGAGATAAACTTTACTTCAACTATATGATTATGATAAGCATAATTATAGGTGTCTAGTATGCTAAATCTAGAATCAGCATATCATCCTAACATCTTGCACTTAATAGCTATCAAACTATGAACCCCTTACTTTAACTCTAAAGGGTTCAAGCAACTAAGACAAAAACAAAAATCACTGGTGAACTGAATTATTGCATAGGGAAAATTTTATTGCATACTGAAGATGGATTACCCAAAACATGTGTGTTCACTTAGATAATACAGGAAGTGAATTCTTTCAGATAATTACACAAATATTGACCCATCCTTTAAGCACTGAAAAACTTCATTATCGCTCGATTAATTTTCAATTTGTCACTAACCTTGTAACATAATGGTAAACTTCAACTCATCCTCCAAGGATTTGCTAAGCAAATTAATAGAACAAACTGGATAGATAGGTACTGCACCTGTGTTTCCATTAGGCGCAATTCTCAAGTGATAAAACTCCACCTATCAGTTCAGGTTGTCATCATCTCTGAAAATTTTAGTCAGAGAATTACTTAGAGCATCAAGAAATTAAATGACTTGCCAGAATCACTTGGTCTAAGATGGGAGTTTAACTCCTGTCTTCAATGCTAATGCTTTCCACTGTGCCACAGCTGATTAAGTAACTTATTATTAAATATATTGATAAGTATCAATATATTGTTAAATAAGTTGTAAAAACAACTTAAAACTATTTTCACTTACAGTCAAGCATTTAAAACTGCATTTATGGAATGAGGGTAATCAAAATATTAGAGGTGATCTGACATCTATAGCATGAAACAAAGGCTCTAGTGCAGCAGTGTTCAATCTTTTAGTTCTTCTGGGTCACAATTGCTCAACAAATTTATTACATATGAAGTCCTTAACAAATTTTTGTTAGGTGATAACAACCCAGAAGAACTAAAATGGCACCTTGAGTCATAAATAAATATTAAATTATTTATGTGATCTTTAGCAAGATTTAGTTGGGTGATGTGCCCCAGAAAAGATAAAAGGTTGGACACTCCTGCTCTAGAGTTAGTCTCCCAATGGCAAGAATTAACCTGACAATGACAAGATTGATTCCCCAGAGAGTGACTATTTTATCTCCAATTAGGGTTTTAAGAGAAACTGTGGTACTAGGGATGATTTTCTGATACTATAGCTAATGAATTTTCAATGAAGAGTATCCCCCAGTGATATTCAAGGAATAACAATTACCAAACAGATTAGAAGATATTTACAAAATATTATACTAAAATAGTTGATACAATATATTGGAGCATACTCTCTAACAAGTTCATACACAGAATCTAGGGGAAAATAGACTTGTCTCAGAGCACCTGAAATCATTTTTATTAGAAATTTTTATCTTCTACTCCTTTGTCTTCTTTGAGAGTCCTCTTAGAAATGGTCTTATTTCTGATAAGTTCCTTGTGGAAACCTAATTGCTATTTATCTTTGCCTCTAAATACATCTAGCAGAATTGCTATTCAACTGATATTTCTGAAGGTTAATAGTAATCCCCAAATATTCAGGTACTTTTAAAATTTACAAAGTTTTCTTCTAGTAAAAAATTTCCTTTCTTTTCAAGTCTCTCTCTCTCTCTCTCTCTCTCTCTCTCTCTCTCTCTCTCTCTCTCTCTCTCTGACTTGGATGGTTGCCCAGATTTTCTGAACTAGCTTGTTATTTTATACAAATTACTTGCTCAGGGTCACACACATAGTAAATGTCTAAAGTTGGATCTGAACTCATGGAAATGAGTCTTTCTTCATTCTATTACTGTACCACGTAATTGCCCCTTTCATCTTTTTAGCAATTTTTACTTCATAGCCCTAGGAATGTAATGGAACTCTGGATATGGTTTTGGATTGGGGAAGAGAAACTGACTTTGGTCAAGTCACTTGACATCTCTGGACCTCTCTTGTTTCTCCAGTAAAATGCTGAAATATGAATAGAATATTTCCAAATTTTCTCCCAATTCTAAATCTTCTACTTACAAATGCATAATTTTTAAATTTTCCTTTTTGCAATTTTTCTTCTTTCTTTAGAAAAATGTGTTCTTTATTTTTTTGTGTGTTTTAGATTTCTATAGTGGTCTTGTGAAATGTATGGGTCTCTTCTCAGAAGTATTTTTATGTTAAATTTAATTTAGAAATTAGGGAAAAGTAAGATGCATTTCTTCCTGCTCTAAATTCAGACTCCCTGAAATCTGTCCATGGACAACAAAATCTATACAAAGTCTTTAGCACATCTAGTTGAGAACCCCTGTACTTCAAAAAGTATATTCAGTATTTATATAATAAACAACGTATTATTTATTTCATAACGTGTATTATTGAATGTGCATCTGTTTATATTTATACATACACATACACTCAACTATTGACCAAACATTGCTGGAGACTAAATTGATGATTTTAGAATTGTCTTGTGACTAACATCTTTCAGTGATGTTATTTGAGACATTAGGACAAAAAGGGAGGGGGGAGAATACAGCAGGGAAGAGACAGGAAGGGAAATGCTTCTGATCCAGGACTTAATCTATAGATATGTTAAAGACAAGACTACAAGTATGAAATGCATCAAAATCATTACCCATAGCAAAAACTGAAAATTATGAAAGATTTTCTTTGGCTAAATGCAGACAAATTATTCACTCTCACTTAGAGTACTCAATTTTATGAGCTAGAAAAGTAAGAAGAGAGTCTCTTTTGCAGAGTTTTTTCATTCAAGGTTAGAAGTGAAAATTTCAATAGGTTTTTGAGATTTCAAGAATAACTCAAATCAATGAAAACTCTCTTAAGCTAAAGACTATTTAGAAATGTCTTTTCATTTTAAACTGTGTGTTTGTATTATTTATGTGTAAGAGTGTATATATACATTTATACTATTTGTGTATTGGGGGGGGTAGGGAGGCTGCAGATATTCCATGGCAGTTTCCCAGTTTTTTTAAACAAAGTTTTCGAAAATTGAAATAATCCATAGGTACCACCTTATACCTATCAGATTTCATTTAACATTGTTCTATATGATAAGAACAGGATAGATGCTGGTGGAGATGTGGAAAAATTCATACACTAATATACTATTGGTGGAGTTGTGAACTGTTTCAAATATTCTGGAAAACAATTTGGAGCTCTGCCCAAATGTGTGCATATCTTTTGATCCACTACTGCCTGTATCCAAAAAAAAGGTATTTAAAAAGGAAAAGAACTAATATATACAAAAACATTTATATCATCTGTTTTGTAGAAACAGAAGATTAGAAATTGAGGAGTGACCCATCTATTGGGGGAGGTTGAATAAGTTGTGGCAAATTACTGTGATGGAATATTATTATGATAAAAAAACACGAGAAGAATAGTCTGAGAAATAAAATAACTGTGATGAATTATATGAACTCATGTAAAATGAAGTGAGCAGAACTAAGATGATATTGAACACAGTAATAGCAATATTATAATGACGATGAACTATGAAAGATTGAGTTATTCCCATCAAAACAATGATCAAAGAAAATTCCAAAGATCTTATTTTTTTAAGATGAGTGTCTTTTTAAAAAAGGTGTTCTTTTCTTTTCTTTTTCCAATTACATTACAAATAGTTTTCAGCATTCATCTTTTTTGTAAGCTTTTGAGTTTCACATTTTTTCTATCACCCTACCTTTTCTTCCCTCTTCCAATGATAGTGAATTAATCTAATATAGGTTATACATGTATAATTGTGTTTTAACATTTTTATATTAATCATATTGTGAAAGAAGAATCAGAACTAAAGGGAAAACAGAAGAAATAAAGAAAAAGTACAAAATAAGTTTTAAAAAAAGAGAAAATAGATTTTGGTCTGCCTTAAGATTCCATTGTTTTTCCCTCTGGATATGAATGGTATTTTTCATTACAGAGATTTAGAAATGTCCTTGATTACTGAATTGCTCAGAGGAGCTAAGTTTAACATGGTTAATCATCACTCAAGACTGCTTTTTATGTGTACAATGTTCTCCTAGTTCTGCTCACTTTTACTTTGCAAAAATTCTTACAAGTCTCTCTAGGCTTTTCTGAAGTCTGCCTGCTCATGATTTCTTAGAGATCAATAGTAATCTATCCATTCAAATACAAGGATTTGTTCAGTCTTTCCCCAATTGTTGGACATTCCCTCAATTTCCATTTCTTTGCCACTACAAAAACAATCCATAAATATCTTGGTACATGCAGGTCTTTTCTCCTTTTCTATGATCTCCTTGGGATACAGAATTAGGAGTGGTAAGCTGGATTAAAGGGTATGCACAATTTTATTGTTCTTGGATCAGAGTTCCAAATTGTACTCCAAAATGGTCAGATCAGTTCACAATTCCACCGATCAGTATCCCAGTTTTCGCAAATCTCTTACAATATTGATCATTTTCCTTTTCTGTCATTTTGACTAACCTGATAGGCCTGAGGGGTGTACATCAGAGTTGTTTTAATTTGCATTTCTTTAATCAATTATTATTAAGAGCAGTTTTTCATATTCATCTGAAAATGGCTGCTAATATCCTTTGATCATTTATGAATTGGAAAATGGCATAGCATTGACTCAGTCCTCTAAATATTTTAGAAATGAGTCCTTTATAGAAACAATAGCTGTGAAAATTGTTTTCTAGTTTTCTGCATTCCTTCTAATCAAGTTTCCATTGGTTTTATTTGTGCAAAGACTTTTAAAATTTAATTTAAATCCATTTTGTATTATATGATCTTCTCTTTCTTGTGTTTGGTCAAAAACTTCTGCTTTTCCCATAGACCTGAAAGGTAAAACTATTCCTTTTTCTCCTAATTGTGTTATAGTATCATCCTTTATGTCTAAATCATGTTCCCATATTCATCTCATCTTGGTATAGGGTTAGATGTTGGTCTATGCCTAGTTTTTGATGTACTACCAAAAGAGTCATGATGAAAAATATTATCTATTTTCAAAATGAAAACAGATGAATTGGGTGCAGATTGACTATTTTTAATTTTCATGTTTTATATTTTCTTTTTCTGCAACATAATCAATACGGAAGTATGTCTTGCATGACTTCACAGGTATAATTGTTATACAACTTGTCTTCTCAAAAGGTAGAGGAGGGGCAGGAGATAAGAAAGAATTTGGAAGTCAAAATTATGGAAAAAATGATAGATGCAATTAAGAAATATTTAACAATAAAATGTTGAAAATAATTTTAATAATCTATGAACTCACAAAAGAATAGTTTTAAAACAATTTAATCATAAACAAATAAAAACATGTATATTTGTTTTATTTTCTTTTTAGGCTATACTTGAAGACAGGTTTTGAGATTTGATTCATATGTATATCTCCAGAGTCTTGCACAGTGAAAGACTTTACAAATGCTTAATGAATCTTTTTTTTTAATTTTCCTATCTATTTACTCTTTAACCATCAACTGTCCATTTTTCTTTTCTAAATTTAATTATGTTTTATTTTTTCTATTTCTCCATGTTTAAACTGGATGAATCTTTTTTTCTTTGTATTTTATATAATTCCTTTTACCCTCATGAATGTCACTTATATATATTTAAAGATGTTCATAGACATTTTAAGGATCATGTAATTTAATTTCTTCTTTTTACATATGAGAAAATTGAAGCATATAGGATCAAGTTACTTATTCATGGACATAATGCAACTTAATTGTCTAATGGATAATTCTTATTCCCCCTTCAATACCTTCAAAAATAATTATTAAATGCTGAGTATATGCTAGACACATTGCTAGCATCAAAAAAATTTAAAATTCCCACCAATATTAACAGTTTTACTATTCTATTTACATAGAACAATTGTTACCTTTAGAATTCTGTCTTTTATGATTTAGAAGAATCTATTACCAACTCATTTGGCCTCAGCAACATTTCTCAGAGATAATACTATAGTCCTGCAATTTTGCTATTTCATTTGTTAAAAATGCCTGTCTCTTAATTCAATGCAAAACATTTAAAATTGAATAATTTATCACATCTCCAATAATTGTATCTACTGCATATGTATACAGGAATTCTCAAATAATTATGCAAGCCTTGTTGCATAAGAGGGAAAAAAGCATTCAAGGAAAGAGCAGATAAAAATGCAGTTCTTTATTGATAAACATTTCTGAGGTATTGTTTATTCTTACCATTAAACAAAAAAATAGAGAAAATTCAAAGAACAAAAATGATCTATTATTAATCTAGTATCTATAAGCTTAAGTAACAAACATTCAACCCATTTCATTGCCAGAATTCATGGTGTATTATCTTTGTTTTAATGGTTATCAGTTCTAAGCAACTTGTTACAGCAAAAATTTAAGACTGAAGTAGGAGCAATTAAAAACATTAGGATGAGAAATCTATCCCCAAACCAAAGAATGAACTCTCTAAAATCATAATACTGAGTGTCTACTGGATTTTTGACCACTTGCATTCTTGGTCACATTCAAAAGGAGTGTCTTTGGCAAGTTATGGTCAAAAAAAAGGTTTTTACAAGACAAAACTAAAAAAGATGAAATTTAAAAGTGATATTTTGAAATTCCCTCATTGTTAATAAATACAATTAACTTTACAGATAGAGTTTAGCTAAAAAACAATTTCTGTAAATAATTTATGTAAAAATAATTTGGGGGATTTACTACAACTCAAGTTCAATAATAGCCAAAAGATTGTGAAATCTGGAGATAAGTAAGTCATCTTAATGCTGTGCAATGAGCATGAACCTATATCTGAGTCATGTATTAGTCATTTACTTGATAAATTTTATCAAAGCCTGTCACCTCTCTGGTTCTCAGGTCCTTCATCTCTCTAAAATAAGAAATAAACTCAAAAGCCTCAGAGGTCCTTTATGATTGGAGATTTATGATACAATGAACTGATAAAATAAATGCTCTTGTGAACAGTTAAAATGACAGAAATCCAGGATCAAAAATGAGGACCTGAAATAAGTCAGAGTCCAGTCACAATTGACAAAGATTATGACTACATTTATTGCCTGAGAAAAAGTAGCTTCAAAATTGGAACAAACAAGTTCTCTTCTGTTCTAAAGGGAGTAGAAAATAAGGTGAGGCATTTTATATAAACTGGGAGTGAAGGGAAAAACACAATAAATTGGGAAGTGATGTGGGAAGTGGGTGTTTATGGAGGATATATGTAAACCCAATAAATTTGAAAACTCTAGGATTGCTGCTCTTTAGATAAAACCAGAAAGCAAAATATTCACTTTTCTCTCTGAGAAAACAAGACTGGTTTAGGTTAGGTGCCATCATCTCAAAAGTTCAGCTAATTACTTCCCAAAGGATCACTAGAAAGTCAAGCAGCCCTGGCCACCAGAACCTCCCATTTGGCTGGTTGTTCAAACTCCATTGTCTCTCCTGTGAAAAAGAGAAATTTTAGCATATTTAATCAGGAAATACAGGCACTACAGAATTCATGTCCACAGATTAAGGTGTAAGGAAGGATAGGTTATAAAACAAAGAGCATATAACTTAAAGTTGCCATTTCTAATTGCTCTAAGAGAGGTATTATAGAGCAAATGATAGGGAAATGTGATAGTCCCAATAAAATCTGATCTGCTCAGATCTCACCAATATTGTGTTCATTTTGAGCACATCATTTTAGGAGAGGCATTGGATAACTGGAGAATATCCAGAGGAAAGTATGAAAGATGGTGAGGGGAAAAGGAGGATATGCCTTAAAAAGTTTTATGGAAGCAATTGGAGTTATTTAGCCTGAGGAATAGAGGGCTTTGGAAGACATGATTGCAGTCTTGATATACTTGATTAAACTCTACATAATTGAAGAATCTTACCCTTTATCTGATCAGGAAAAGAGTAAGGGATTTAGGAATGCTGGGAGAAGTTTTAGAAAAGCAGATTTTAAGCTAGATTTGGAGAAATAATAATTAGAATGTTCAAAGAAAAAAATAAGCTTTATCACTGAGGTCATCTTTCCCACTTTTTTCCTTTACTGTTTTCAGGCAGAAGCTAGATCAATTTTCAGGAATGGTTTAAGAGGGCATATCTGTTCCAGAATAGATTTTGCCAGACCAGATGATACCTCCTCCCCATCTCCATGTCCTTAAAAATACTAAGGGTATGTGAATTTATCATTATAATACCAATATCTAGTGTTTACATAACGTTTTCCCAAGAATTTTATTTCAGTGTTGAGGAAACTGAGACTGAGAGAGATTAAATGTAATAGTAGCACATTTTTGAGATCATATTTAAACACAGGTCTTCTCAATTCCAGGTTCATAGTTCTATTCATTGCCTCACCTAGTTCCCTAGCTTTAAATCATGTTGAGAGCTACTCCAGTGAGTTTGGGTTAGAGGTCAGTTATGACTAAAAGACCTAAGCTTTGGTGACCCTTGAGGTGAAGGTTTTCCAGGGAACTCTGATTTGATAACACAAGTGTCTGTCATTCTTGTCCTCACTTGTTGATAGCCCTGTTCCAGAACTTCTTAACTTGAGTTACATCTTTCTAGGTTACATCCTGCCCAAAACAGTCACATCATTGTTTTTATCCTGTACACTAATTTTGTAGTTTTCTGCTATAAGAAATGTTTGATACTTACAATAAATGGCTCTGCTATTGTCTTTCTAGTACCTAGACCTGAGTGTATGTATGTTTCTTTTTCTCTCCTGAGATGAATGAATCCCCTGGTAGACAGGGGAACTCAACATTTGGTGCTCTTATGTGGGTTAGGCGCAGGGGACTTGAAGCTGTCCGGAGGCTGAGATAGTCTTTCAGGAGAAGAAAACCCCCTGGTAAAGCCATGATAATCCCAGGATGATTAAGGTAGGGAAAGACTTGAGGATAGCTGATAGTAGTGTAAGCTTTTTTACTCTTATTTTCCGAGCAGGTACAGAGGTTGTAACAGGGAACGAACTTTTGATAGAACTAAAAAATGCCAGGGAAGGATGTAAATATTTTGAAGAAACTGGATAAAGAGAAGGGCTTAGAAATTATTAAAAAAATCCCCCAAACAGATAAGTCTTAATTAACAGTCTGTTTATGATGTTCTCCATGATTCCCAAAGAAAGGAGAATTGAGCTTATAAGGTACTTTGAATCTACATGATGGGAGAACAGTGTATGAACAGATAAATGAATATGAATATGATAAAAGGCTGTTGAATTTTTCTTTTCCCTGCTTCTTCACTATGATTCTCCCAGTGCTCTACCCCTACCACGCCCCCCCCCCCCCAGGGGCTGTCTGTTTTTCAATTCTGGCTCTTATTTTTCAATCTTGAAGTTTAGCAGAAAGAATAATTTTAGAAAAAATGATTAGCCAGAGAGAGAGAGAGAGAGAGAGAGAGAGAGAGAGAGAGAGAGAGAGAATTACCTCATGAAGATTTGTATATAAAAGTGTTAAAAAGGAAATTTATTTGGAGTTAAAAGAATCAGGAAAGAGTGTTTATTAACAAATATGTTAGAGCAATCATAAAAATATTTGCTATTTTTAATTTGAAAAAGTTTTGGGGAAATAAATTCCCAAAAGGCAAGAGAGTCAGGTTAATTCTAAAGTATATAATCTGGGTACTATGTAATGCCAAAAATATATAAAAGAAATAAGGGGAAACTAAATACTTAATCTTTTACCAGAATGATATCATAATATTATAGCGTCAGGAGTTTATCAATATAGATCCTGATAATGTTAGTTATTCCAGGAAATTATGGGTCAAGTGAGGATCTGAGAACAGAAAATTACACCCCCCCCAGAAAAGACTTAAGATTTGTCCCCTTAAAAAGAAGCTATTTAGGGGAGGCTAAGTGGGCAGTGGATAAAGCACCTGCCCTGGAGTCAAGAGTACCTGGGTTCAAATCTGTTCTCAGACACTTAATAATTACCTAGCTGTGTGGCCTTGGGCAAGCCATTTAACCCCATTTGCCTTGCAAAAACCTTAAAAAAAGAAGCTATTTGGTTTGCTCTATTTGAATAAGGGGGGACAGGGGACATTCCAAATAGGCTGAGAGATTTTGAGTCTCTCTGGCTCAAAATGTTCTGATTCTGTTTGTTGTGTTTTATATATGTTTGTTTTAAAATATAGGCAGAGGAAAACTCTTAACTATCTCTGCATGGTCAGACCTGATGTCA
The DNA here is from genome assembly GCF_037893015.1 of Macrotis lagotis. Taxonomy (NCBI): domain Eukaryota; kingdom Metazoa; phylum Chordata; class Mammalia; order Peramelemorphia; family Peramelidae; genus Macrotis; species Macrotis lagotis. Next base: position 193,747,389 of record NC_133658.1, on the reverse strand, counting down.
TGTTTTTGTGTTCTGATTGGCCAATCCTCTTTCCTTTCTCTCTTTTCAAAATTGCTTCGTTTTCTTTTTTTTTTTTTCTCCAAAACTCATGATTCTGGCACCACAAGAGATTTTCCTGAGAATTGTGATGTTTTGGGGAAAGAAGGAGTTCTATTAATTTTCTCTTATTTTCTATTTGTTTTCTGGTCTGATTGTCTAAATGAGTTTTACTTACTGATTTAGTAAATTATACCTACAAGGGACCTAGAAGAAATTGAAATTATTGAATCTAGAATTGAAATTATTGAAAATTATTTTTTCTTGACTGGTCAATAAAAGTTTATGGAAAAGAATATTGGAACAGTATATTAAGGGAATATGTAAGTAATTCAGTCTGAATAATGGGTTCAGAAAAGATCTGGATAGGGGCAGCTAGGTGGCGTAGTGGATAAAGCACCAGCCTTGGAGTCAGGAGTACCTGAGTTTAAATCCGGTTTCAGACACTTAATAATTCCCTAGCTGTGTGGCCTTGGGCAAGCCACTTAACCCCATTTGCCTTGCAAAAAAAAAAAAAAAACCTAACAAAAAAAAAGAAAAGATCTGGATAAAGAAAAAAGGGTTGCAAGGAATAACGAAAAGGCATATAGAGACTATTGGGTTTTTTTAAACAGTTTGTGAAGTATGGAAGTTGGTTTAAGCATGCAGAAAGGAAATATGAGAGGTTTGATTTGTATAAATAAAAGCTGAATTTTTGAACTTTGGAAAGTGATTTTGCAAATCAATGTAGTAAGAGAAGAAAGTAAAGAAAGCTATAAGTCTATATGAAGATATGTGTTTAAATGAGGTTGGGATAATCTGAAAATTGCATTAAACTGACAGTTTTATAATAACTGTCTGTGAACTGATTAGAAAAGTATTATGCCCCATAAAGTATAAAGTTTGATAAGAAAGCAATTGCTAAGTAAATGTTAACTGTTTCTTCAAATTGGGTAAATCTATAATGCATGTTAATCCTGTGTTCAAAGTTAACTGAATATACATTTAACTGAATTTAGGGGTTTATAAAAAATATTGAATTTTTTTGGTTATAATTTTTTTTTTGGATCCTCCGGAGTCAAGGGAAGAAAAAGATCTAATGGGAATGCTAAAATAGATAGGGTCAGAATGACCTTGATAGAGGCTGGGACTCTGCCAAAGCCTTTGTTGTTACAGACTTCTGAGTTATATGCTCTTAATCAGGCTTTATTATTGCCAAATAATGGGGTATAGTTCATGTAAATTAAAAAAAAAACTTGGGTAACAGAAGAATGATAAACAGTATAGGTAAAGAATTAGTACATACTACCCTGATATCTCCTAATGTGGAGAATCTCCAATTCCCAGGACATCATTTTGCCAGTGAGGATAGAATGCTCTTATAAGTTAGAGTATTGAGAAATTAGAATAGCATTGGTACAGATAAGAAGAATTTGCAAACTTTTATATTTTTAATAAGGAAAATGATTTAGGGTAATTTTGAATATGAGTTTTGGAATTTATAAGATTATTAAGAGAAACATAAAGAAAATCTTGTAATCATAAAAATTTTTAGAAACATCTGGTCTTAAGAATTTTTTATTGCAAAATTCTAGGTAATATACTTTAAATTGAAAAGGTGTTGTGCATAATTAGTAAACTTTATATAAGAACAGATTCAACTAATTTTTTTGAAAAGTTAAAATTGTGTTACAATAACAAATATGAATGAATTAAGTATCATTCATCACATTTGTAAAGATTTGTTATAAGAAGAGAGAATACCTTGTCAACATGGTATATATCTCTCCAGGTCCTTTTTTAGCCCAAAGAGTTTGTGAAAAGCTTTGCTTTTCCATCATATGTTTATGAAATTAAAAATATTAGAAATTATATATGTACCTTGTAACACTGACTTTGATAAAATATTTACATTGGATTTTTTTGAAATTTCAAATTTAAAACTAAAATCATAGAGAATCTTATTTTCTTTTTTGAAAATAGGAGTTTAGAGGGGGCGGAGCCAAGATGGCGACATGAAGGGATAGAGTCTTAGGAGCTCTCTGATAAAAACTCATAAACTAAGGACTCTAACTAAACTTTCGAGAGACAGAACCCACAAAGGGACCCAGTGAGGCAGTTCTCCTACTCAAGGTAACCTGGAAAAGAGCAGAAAGGCTCTGCTCCCCGGGGTCAGAGGGGTGGCCCGCCAGTGGGGTGGCCAGCCAGAGCCAAAGAACTTCAGCCTCCCGGAGGCAGCCCCAGGGCGCTGGGAGCTGCGGCTCACAGCAGCAAGGGAGTCTCCTGAGCTGCAACCTGGGGAGCACTGCACAAAGTGGGGGAACAGGGGGGGACCTCTGCCAGAGGGAGCACATGGACCCCAGCCCTCAGGGCACACAGCCAGCAGCCTGGTCTTTCCACAGCTCAAATCCAGGAAACAGAAGCAGGCTGAGCAGGTAAGCAGGAGCCCCCAGGGCATGAGCCCATTGAGCTGAGGGAGGGGAGTGAAGAGAGACTGCAGAGCTCTATCCTCTGCCTCTGGAACAGGACTCTGGGGATTTGACCACATTCAGATCCTGATCCCAGTCTAGGCCCCCCCATAGAACAACAGGGCCTCCCCACCTCGCCCCGTGGCAGAGCGGGGCGCTTATGTTCATTCACAGACCAGGAGGGAGGACAGAGCCTCACACACTGAGACCCTTGTGGGAGTGTCCCAAAAGCTCAGGAACCACCCCAAAAAACAAGCTTAGGCTGGGAAAATGAACAAGCAAAGAAATAAGAGGAAGACTATTGAGAAATATTTTACAAATGAGCCCAAGAAGGATCAAAATACTCAGTCTGAGGATGAGGAAGCACAAGCTCCTACATCTAAAGACCCCAAGAAAAACAGAAATTGGGCTCAGGCTATGATAAAGCTCAAAAAAGACTTTGAAAATCAAATGAGGGAGTTAGAAGAAAGACTGGGAAAAGAAAGGAGAGAGATGCAGGAAAAACATGAAAATGAAGTCAGCAGCTTAGTCAAGGAAATCCAAAAAAAAAAAAATGCTGAAGAAAATAGCATGCTAAAAAACAGCTTAGGTCAAATGGATAAAACAGTTCAAAAAGTTATTGAGGAGAAGAATGCTTTAAAAAGCAAAATTGGCCAGATGGAAAAAGAGATAAGAAAACTCTCTGAGGAGAATAAATCCTTCAGACAAAGAATAGAATTCAGGGAGATTGATGAATTTACCAGAAATCAGGAATCAATACTTCAAAACCAAAAAAATGAAAAATTAGAAGACAATGTGAAATATCTCATTGAAAAAACAACTGATACGGAAAACAGACTTAGGAAAGATAATTTGAAAATTATTGGAATACCTGAAAGTCATGATCAGGAAAAGAGCCTTGACATCATTTTCATAGAATTACGGCAGGAAAATTGCCCTGATATTCTAGAAGCAGAGGGCAAAATAGAAATGGAGAGAATCCACCGATCCCCCAGAGAAAGAGATCCCAAAAAACCAACCCCTAGGAATATTATAGCCAAATTCCAGAACTCCCAAGTCAAAGAGAAAATAATATAAGCAGCCAGAAGGACACAGTTCAAATATCGCGGAGCTGCAGTCAGGATCACACAGGACTTAGCAGCAGCTACATTGGAAGCTCATAGGGCTTGGAATACAATATACCGGAAGGCAAGAGAGCTTAGAATGCAGCCAAGAATGAACTACCCAGCAAGGCTGAATGTCCTCTTCCAGGGAAAAAGATGGACTTTCAATGAACCAGGGGAATTTCAAAGGTGCCTTTTGGAATGGCCAGAGCTGAACAGAAGGTTTGATCTTCAGATACAGGACTCAGGTGAAGCATGGAGATTGGAGGAGCGGGGCGGAAATATGAGGGACTTAATGAGGATGAACTACATGTATAGAAAAATGATACTGATAATATTCATATGAACCATTTCAGTTAATAGAACAGGTAAAGGGAGCTTTTATAGTTGAAGCACAGGAGAAAGCTGAATTTGAAGATAAAATATGGTGTAAAAATGGAGTCAGTAGGAAAAAAAGGGAAATGGAAAGGGAGAAAGAAAAAGGAGAGGGGGAATAGTCCAAGATATTTCACATAATAAGATTTTTTTATTACAATGAGCTATTGCAATGATATGGAAGGGGGGAGGCAAGGGAGAATGAGGGAACCTTTGCTCTCATCAGAGATGGCTAGGAGAGGAAACAGCAAATATACTCAATGGGGTATAGACATCTGGAGTAAGAAGGAGGGGGGAGCAGGGGGAAGGGGTGGGGATGTGAATAAAGGAGGAGAGGATGGACCATGGGGAGAGAGTGGTCAGATATAACACATTTTCTTTCTTACTTCATGCAAGGGGCTGGGATTGGATGGCCTGCCCAGGACCATACGGCCAGGTGGATTCTGGGCCTAAGGGGTGGTATGGGGGCTCAGGGCTTCTTGGCCCCAGGACCAGGGATCTGTCTGCTGTGCCACTCAGGGACCCTACAGCACAGTCAGAGTGAAAGGAGAGAGAAAATATAGTACATGGTAGTGGAGAAATAAGAAAGGAGGGAGTTGTGATCAGCAATGGCAACATTGGAAAAATATGGAAGTAACTTTTGTGATGGACTTATCATAAAGAATGTGATCCACTCATGACAGAGTTGATGGTGTTGGAACAAAGACTGAAGCACATTTTTTGTTATTATTATTTGGGGGAGGGTGCAGGGCAAGTGGGGCTGGGTGGCCTGCCTGGAGCCACATAGCAGAATGATCTTTGGGTGTCTGAGGCCGGCTTCGGACCCAGGTGCTCCTGGCTCAAGGGCCAACACTCTGTCTGCCACCCAGCCACCCCTACTATTATTACTATTTTATTTTATTTTTGGTCTTTTTTTTTTCTTTCTTCTTTTTGGTTTTTGCAGGGCAGTGGGGATCAGGTGGTTTGCATGTCACACGGCTGGGTGATTATTGGGTTTACGAGGCTGGATATGGACTCAGGTGCTCATGGCTCCAGGGCTGGTGCTTCGTCCATTGAGCCACCTGGCCATACCTACAATTATTACTATTATTTTTTTTATTATTATTTTTTTTATTTTAATTTTTTTCTCTCCCCTTTCCTTTTTTGCCCAAGTAACTCTATCTATATTCATGGGGGGAGGGGTATTTTGTTTGCTTGTAAACAAGTATATTTTATTAATGTAAAAAAACATTTGTATGAAATGAGAATAAAAAATTAGAAAATAAAAAAGAGACATAAAAAGCAAAACAAAAAAAGAAAATGGGAGTTTATTTGGAATAAGAAGAAAATAAACTTTTAATACAGAGATGTGAAAGAAATTTGTGTGTAAAAGATATTCAGATCTAAGAAAACTTGCTTTGCTTTTGCTTTAAGACTGTGAGGTGTCAGGCCAGAAATCTTATGTTTCATGTAGATTAAGGGTTAAATGATCAATTTTGAAGAAGTTTATAAGGTAAACTCAGAAGAAGAGTGTATAAGAGATTGGGAAGTATATATTAACTGTAATTATTTTCAATAATATTGAGTATATGTGAGGGACTTTGATTAGGAAATTGAAAATTATGTAAGCCATAGTTAGATAGCTTGCTGATGAGCAAGATGTTGAAAAAAGTTAAGTTATCTAGCTTTTTTACTCTAATAATTCCTAAACCTGTAATTAATAATTGATTTCTTTTTAGAGATAATGAGGGAAAATATCAGAAATTATGACCCTCTGGGTTTCCTGAAATTTTAAACAATATTCTAAAGCTGTAGGTCCAAGCATATGTGCAATGATAGAAAAGAAATTATATGCTATATTATTGGTATTAAGATAATGGCTCCAACTCCTTTACAATTTTACAGATAGTAAGTATGATTATCATGTCATCAGATGCATAGTCACAGCTTTTATTACTCATAGCACCGATGTAGCATTATATCAACTCTTTAAAGAATTAGTAGAAGTTATTAGAAATAGATTCAATTCCTTTTTTATTGAACATATAAATTATGAAAGTAACCATAGTGCCTCTTTAGTAAGGAAAGACTTTAAAATCACCAGAGAGCAAGCTAGGAATAGAGTAAAGTCCTGTTCACATAGGGGTATTTACCTATCCCTCCAAATTATTTTAAGAATTCTAGAAGCCAAACTCCTAATGAGTTATGGTAGATGGATGTGACTCACTATGCACCTTTTGGAAAAATGAAATTATTTGTTATCATAGATACACTTAGTTCCTATGCAATGGCAACAGCACAAAGTTCAGAGGCTACTGAAGGTTTGATTGATCATTTATTCTATTGTCTTGCAGGGATACCAAAATCTATAAAAGCAGATAATGGCCCTGGATATACTTGTATGGCATTTAAACAATTCTGTCTATATTACAATATAAAATATATTACAGGCATTCCTTATAATCCCAAGGTTCAAGCCTATAGTTGAGAGGAAGAATAGGTTGTTAAAAATCTTCCAACATAAATAGAAAAGGGGGAATGTGGGAGAGCAGATACTGGGTAAGCCTAAATAAAACTTTGTATTCATTAATTATTTGACTCTGGATAATAAGAATAAAACCATGACTGCAAAAACACTTTGGTTACAAAATTACCATAGATAACATAATAAATACCCTAAATAGTAATCATAGAGTAATGTGGAAGGACACAAAAGATGGACAGTGGAAAAGACCTGATCAATTACTAACCTGGGGTCGAGGGTCTGCTTTTGTTTTGTCCACAGATGGAGAAACTGGATATCAGAAAGGAGCATCAGATCGTGCAGATCAGATGATCAAGTAATACAGAAAATGAATAACTTGTACTTCAAAAATAAAAAAAAAGAAAGCATAAGAGGAGAAGGAAGGACAGTGCATGCAAAAAAAAAGCACAAAATGGACTATTAGAACAACTTTTGATGCTTATATTAATCATGAAAAACTTGAAGACTGCAAAAGGAACTGAATATTGAACTTATATTCAAAACTATATTATGGAAAGAAAAGTATACTGAAGTTGTTTTCATAGGGGATACTGAAAATTATTTGGGATATAACAAAGTTACTATTGGAAATATCAAAGAAGAGTTTCTGAGAAGTTAGGTATTATTTTTCAGCTTTAAATAATATAATACCTCATATAGAGGAATTTATAATCATTACTGAGAAAAAGAGGGGGAAATAATATTAACTGTTACAATTGCATTATTTGACCATGTGTATGTAAAGAAGTGATGAATAAAGAAATGATAGGAGCAAAATATATTCAAGAATATTCAGAAAATGTTACTAGAGCATTTAAGGCTCAAAAGAAGCCTTTATGAAAATCTTTATCATTTGTTGCATTACAAACTTCTGTAATGAACAATTTATGTTAGGGAAGAATACATAGATTTGAGCAAGAAATTGTAGGATTTGTTGTCTTCTCCACCTGTAATTGGTACATGGTTGCATGGTATTATTTCTGTTTTCAGCTTCGTTGTAATTATGATATTGAGCATTTGTTGTTTGTCTCTCATTTAAAAAAAAACTATCTTTTGCTTTTGATGATTTTTATAAGTTGGCTAAAGACATCCAAGAAGATTCCCAGGGAGCCTTGATTCCTGAATAAACAGCTGATAAGATAATTAAATGGTTTCATCATCCCACCCTTTTCAGGCATTGGATCCAGAGAATTATACAATTGTATGTTATATAGCTTCTCTTGATGTTTCTAACTTTGCTATTTACCAAGTTTTTTCAAAATATTTTTTCCTCATTTTTTTTTCCCTGTAACCAAAGCTACTATATATGCTATCAATAGAATTCAGGATTGTATTACCCAGTTTGAGCATCAGGTTGGGCAATTGTGAGCTTGTTTAATCAGAAAAGGGGGAAGTATTGAGACCTAGTGAGTTTGGCTTAAAGGTCAGTTATGACTAAAAGATCGATGCTTTAGTGACCCTCTAGCTTAAGGCTTTCCATGGAGCTCTGATTTGATAACACAGATACATCATTTGTGGTCTCACTTGTTGTTCTGAAAATTCTTGATCTGAGTTGCACCCTGCTAGGTTAGATCCTGCCTAAAATAGAGTTACATCATTATTTTTATCCTGTATGCTAATTGTGTTTTTTTTTCTGCTATAAGAACTGCTTGATACTTACAATGAATAACTCTGCTATTGTCCTTCTAGTACCCCCACCTGAGTGTATGCATGTTTCATTTTCTCTCCTGAGCTGAATGAATCCTGTGGTGGACAGGGGAATTCAACAAAATCAAGAGCAGCAATAGCTCCTACCCTGGCTTGCCTATTCTGTTAGTAAAACTTAAATTTCACCAGTCAGTGCTGGTGATGCTAGAGAGGTTTATTTTAAATAAACCTCACAAGTTCTTCATCTTACAGAAGAAAAAGAGGATCAAAAATGTCTTTTGTGGTTAATACTCACATACCAAGGATGTCAGAAATAAAGGAATGTAGTCTATTGGAAAAGAGTGTTGAAGTGTGTCTAGAAGGACTGAATTCTATAACAAAATCTACATACTGCCTATAAAAATTTAAGCAAGGCAATTAATCTCCCTAACCTTCAGTTTCTTCATCTATAAAATATGGCTGATAAAATTAACATTAACTACCTCACTAGTAGATCTTTTTTTTATTGTTGGTTTTACAGCTGGTGTTGCTTTTGCAATACATAAAATAAGTAATATTTGTAAACTTCTTTGTGGAGTTTAAACTGTTATAAAGTATCATAGATCTAGAGTCATAAAGGACTTTCAATATCATTGTGCCTTATACTCTAATTTTACAGTTGAGGAAATCAAGGTCCTGCAGTAAAAATGAGGGATAAATGTTACCTGTTACATTTATTATGTAAACATAATTTGGCAGAAGGAGATAGTGAGGTCAAACACTAGATTTTCTTCATATGAAAACACTTTTAATGAGTGAACTTTAACATTAAAATAATCATTCTACGAAACAACCTCAATTAATATTAAAATTATTGCTCTGAGTTGATGCTATTTAACAAGTAAATGGCTTTCGGTGGCTAATTTCAATTCTTGCAGTCATCTCTGAAGACAGCAATATTGTGCCACTGTAATTAGGGAGGCTGTTTCTCTGTCTTCTTTTAAGAGCAATGTCCTGACAGCTCAGCCTTAATTGAATAAGTATACTTTCCATGAACTTTTCTAAAAGGGTTACTACATGCATTTTATAACTGTGCTTTATATATATATGTGTGTGGGTGTGAATGTACATATGTATTTTAATAGAGAAAAAAATCAGCTAAGTCAAATGATTAGAAAAATTATTAGTGCGGAAGATAAAAACCACAAAGCAAAAGATATGCCAATTGAACCCTTAAAATTAATTTCTATTTTTAGCCACCTTCTTTTATCATTATGTAGTTTTCCTATATTCAAAGTATACTATATGAGACAAATGATCAAACACCTTTTATTCTAAAGTGAAGTTGAATCTTTTGAAAGGAAAACCCCTAACAATTGCTTTCAAAGATATTTCTACAAGGGAATTGTTTCTTTATGAGGAAGCTGATTTTTTCCATGATTTATTTTATTAGTACAATTTATTTTAATTATTCTATAAATATTAGGCATTCTATAAACAAGTTGCTATATTTGAATGACACTTCAGAAGGCTAGAGCTTGATTTATATTTGGGCATAATTTATGTAAGTTAGAATAAAGAAAAATACAACAAAAGATTCATTTATAAACATTTGATACTAGGGAGGAGGTAAAAACTAACCTGCCAGTAGTACCTCATCTTTGTATCAAATTTCATCTTCTCTATTTTCTCCCCTTCCCTTTCTTCCTTTACTCCCTTCTTTGTCCACAAACTCTATGGGTCCTCTGTCCATAGATATGTACATTTTAACAGCTGAAATTCTTCCAGATAACTTGGCATTTACAGATCTCATATCACTCAGTCTCTCTTTTATTGACCAACAATAGACCCCAGGTGAAATTCCACATGGTCATTGTTTGGCTCTGGATTGACTAAGAGTAAATATAACTTGCAATTATTTCCATTTTGAACCGAAATCCTAAATATCTTCCCTCTCAGATTGATATTTTCTTTTACAAATTTAAGGAGTCTGAGCCCTGCCTCATTTCTTTCTTATCTAACCTAATCACTGAATGAACATTGCCTCAGTCAAACAGAGCTATTAAAGATTCTAGCTTATAAAGAACAAAGTCTCCCACTGCATCAGGACATCTCCAGTCATCCTAATCCATATCTGTGCACTGTACCCAGATGGCTCCAGAGAAGAAAGTGGGGTTGATGACTTTGCATTATCCTCCTTTACTTGCATTTCATTGCATCACATCACAGTTTTCATAATCTTGTATCTCTTCTCACATTTTTTCTGTTTAATCTTTTCATTATTTTCTACAACACAGTAATATTCAATTACCTTCATTTTCTAAAAAGTTTTCAGTCGTTTTTCAATAAATGGAATCCAAATCTAATTTCTGCCAAGCTGATTTCCAGTTTTCCCAGAAATTCCTGTCAAGTATGGAAATTTTAGTCAGCTCATTTATGTTCTTTGGTTTAAACTGTGGGTTATTAAGTTCTGTAATATCTGATTTGTTCTTATCTGTTCTGTTATAGTGAAATGCTGATCTACTTTTCTAAATTGATACCAAATAGTTTTGATGATATGCGCCAAATTAAGTTGAGACATGGAAGTACTATTGTTATTACTACTTAAATTTTTTTTCACTTTAATCTTGGATAATCATTGCAATTATTAGTGTTCTTAAGTCTTACAGTTATTATTCTTTACTCCATTTTTGCTATTACATTAACAAAATATAATGTTCTCCTTAATACACTCATTATCAATTCTTAGCAGACTTCCAAGTTTCTCTGAAAGTATTTCATCATTTCTTTTGGCACAATAATATTTTATTATATTTATAGACAATAATCTTTCAGCTCATCCAAATTTATTTGCATTTTTTTTTGTTTTGTACTCTTTGCTACTTTATATGCACTTGAAGATAACTGTACTTAGAACATACACCTAATTTTTCAGGAGACAAAACTGAAAACATTATTACTGACTTTTCCAAATTTTGTACAAAGAAGAGTCAAGGTTTGAAAAGTTTTCTTCAAGTTCACATTTATTGAAAAATGACTGAAAACTTTTTAGAACATGAAGGTAATTGAATATTACTGTGTTGTAGAAAATAATGAAAAGATTGAATAGAAAAAATGTGAGAAAAAATATAAGGTTATGAAAATTGAATCAAGCAGGACTTGGAAAGCAACAAATACAAAAACTACAACAAAGTTATTGGCAAGAATAGCAACTATATATATATATATATATATATATATATATATATATATATATATATACACAAATCCATAATCATATGTGTATATACATATATACACATATATGAATGAAAGGAGATCCAAACTGAATTTTATTAAATTAAAATGAACAAATAACTGCAAAAATATGATAATTTAACTGCTATAGTTAAAGTAAATAATATGGACTGATATGTGATTTCATTGATAAGGAGATCAATCTGATGAAGAACCTCCTAGAATTGCAAAGTATCTGATTTGTAGTTTTTAAGTATTCAAGAGCAGTCTAAAGCATTGAAATGCTAATTAACTTACTCTGTCACTCAGTCCATATGAGTCAGTGAGGGGCTTCTATAAATTTGTCTCTAGCTAGGAGGCTAATATATGGTGACTGAAAGAGCACTAGAGGGACAGAACACAAAGAGGGATCCAGTGAGGCAATTTTCCAGCCCAAGGTAACCTGGAAAAGAACTGAAAGGCTCAGCTCCGGGGTCAGAGGGGGTGGCCCACTAGAGCGAAGGAACTTCAGCCTCCCGGAGGCAGCCCCAGGGTGCTGAGAGCTGGGTTGACAGCAGCAGGAGCAGTTTCCTGATCTACACCCTGGGAAGCACCAAGCACAGCTTGGGTAAGTAGTGGGGGGAACTCTGCCAGAGCGAGCACGTGGAGCCCAGCCCTCAGGGCACACAGCAAGCAGCATGGTCTCAGCAGCCTAGATCTAGGAACCAGAAGCAGGCACAGAGCCTGTAAGCAGGAGCCCCAAGGACATGAGCCCATTGAGCTGAGGGAGGGGAGTAAAGAGAGAGACTGCTGAACTTTGTCCTCTGCCCCTGGAACAGGACTCTGGGGTCCTGACCACATTAAAATCCTGATCCCAATCTAGCCCCTCCCATAGATCAGCAGGGCCCCCCCCACCTCAGCCCCATGGCAGAGGGGTGTGTTTATGGTCATTCACAGACCAGGAGGGAGGACAGAGCTTCACACACTGAGACCCTTGTGGGAGTGTCCCAAAAGCTCAGGAAGAACCTCAAAACCAGGCTCAGGCTGGGAAAATGAGTAAGCAGAGAAAAAAGAGGAACACAATTGAGAAATACTTTGCCTGTGATCCCAAGAAGGATCAAAACACTCAATCTGAAGATGAGGAAGTCCAAGCTCCTCCATCTAAAGACTCCAAGAAAACAGAAATTGGGCTCAGGCCATGACAGAGCTCAAAAAAGACTCTGAATATCAAGTGAGGGAGATAGAGGAAAAATTGGGAAAAGAAATGAGAGAGATGCAGGAAAAACATGAAAATGAAGTCAGCAGCTTAGTCCAGGAGATCCACAAAAATGCTGAAGAAAATAACATGTTACAAACCAGCATAGGTCAAATGGATAAAACATTTCAAAAAGTTACTGAGGAGAAGAATGCTTTAAAAAGCAGAACTAGCCAGATGGAAAAGGAGATAAGAAAGCTCTCTGAGGAAAATAAATCCTTCATACAAAGAACAGAACTCAGGGAGATTGCTGATTTTATTAGAAATCAGGACTCAATACTTCAAAACCAAAAGAATGAAAAATTAGAAGAAAATGTGAAACATCTCATTGAAAAAATAACTGATATAGAAAACAGATTTAGGAAAGATAATTTAAAAATTATTAGAATACCTGAAAGTCATGACCAGGAAAAGAGCCTTGACATCATTTTTTCATAGAATTATTACAGGAAAATTGCCCTGATGTCATAGAAGCAGAGGGCAAAATAGAAATGGAGAGAATCTACCGATATCCCTGAGAAAGATCTCCAAAATGCCCCCAGGAATATTATAGCCAAGTTCCAGAACTCCCAAGTCAAAGAGAAAATATTACAAGCAGCCAGAAGGACACAACTCAAATATCGTGGAGCTGCAGTCAGGATCACATAGGACTTAGCAGCAACTACATGAAAAGCTCATAGGGCTTGGAATATCATATTCCGGAAGGCAAAAGAGCTTAGAATGCACCTGAGAATCACCTACCCAGCAAAACTGAACGTCTTCTTCCAGGGAAAAAGATGGGCTTTCAATGAACCAGGGGAATTTCAAATGTTCCTGTTGGAATGGCCAGAGCTAAACAGAAGGTTTGATCTTCAGATATAGGACTCAGGTGAAGCATGGAGATTGGAGGAGAAGGGGAAAATATGAGGGACTTAATGATGATGAACTGCATGTATTCCTGTATAGAAAAATGATACTGATAATACTCATATGACCCTTCTCATTTAATAGAGCAGGTAGAAGGAGCTTTTATAGATGAAGCACAGGAGAAAAATGAATTTGAAGATATATTGTGGTATAAAAATGGAGTCGATAGATAAAAGGGAAATGTAATTGGAGAAAGAAAAAGGAGAGGAGGAATAAGCTAAGATATTTCATATAATAAGATTTTTCTTTATTACAGTAAACTATTGTAATGATATGGAATGGGGGAAGGTGAGGGGTAAGGTGGATGCTGGGTAAGGGGTGGTATGTGGGTTTGGGGCCTCTTGGCCCCAGGGCTGGGGATCTGTCTGCTGTGCCACTCAGCTACCCTACAGAAGAGACAGAGGGAAAGGAGAGAGAAAATACAGTTCATGGTAGTAGAGAAGTATGAGTGGAGGGAGTTGCGATCAGCAATGGCAATGGTGGAAAAATATGGAAGTAACTATCCTAAAGAATATGATTGGGGTGGCTATGTGGCGTAGTGGGTAAAGCACCTGCATTGGAGTCAGGAGTACTTGGGTTCAAATCCGATATTAGACACTTAATAATTACCTAGCTGTGTGGCCTTGGGCAAGCCACTTAACCCTGTTTGCCTTGCAAAAACCTAAAAAAAAAAAAGAATATGATCCATCTGTGACAGAGCTGGTGGTGTTGAAACACAGACTGAAGCACATTTTTTACTATTATTATTTTCTGAGGGGTGTTGCAGGACAAATGGGACTGGGTGGCCTGCCGGGGAGCCACACAGCTGGGTGATTGTTGGGTGTCTGAAGCCAGATTTGGACCTGGGTCTCTTAGTGCAAGGGCCAGGGATCTGTCTTCCACCCAGCCACCCCTACTATTATTATTACTATTTTATTTTATTTTGGATCTTTATTTTTGTTTTTGTAGGGCAATGGGGTTGGGGTGGCTTGCATGGGGTCACACAGCTGGGTGATCGTTGGGTGTCTGCAGCCAGATTTGGGCTTGGGTGTTCCTGGCTCCAGGGCTGGTGCTCCATCCACCGTGTCACCTGTCCATACCTACTATTATTATTATTATTATTATTTAATTTAAATTTTTTTCTCTCCCCTTTATTTTATTGCTTATGCAGGTCTATATTTTCTCAGAGGGAGGGGGTATTATGTTTACTCTTAAAGAAGAATATTTTAGTAATGTACAAAAAAAAATCCGTACAAAATAAGAATAAATAAATAAATAACTAAATGAAATTTAAAAAAAAAGATCACTAGAATAGGAATCAGTAAAAGTTCATTGCAGACCTATTTCATATTAGCCAGCTGTATGATCTTAGAGAATCACCAATTTGGGGATGCATGGATAATGAAGGAAATGAACTGGATGACCTGCATGTATCCTTTGAATTCACAATTCTGATTCTTGACTTCTTTTTACCCATTTGTTTTCTTTTTCTATAGCATAAATTTTTGATACCACTGTTCACCACAGTCAAAACTCCCCTGCTGTGAAGTTCCAGGTGTTAACAGAATATCAACATTTTGCAGCACAGCAGAGCAAGGGGAAGGTGTTGGGTCCATGGATGCATGCATTTTAACTTCTACCAAGAAGTGTGGATTTCAGAGTTGACTCAGGAGCTGTGTTGCTGTATTCCCAGGGTTATATAGAATCTGCTTCACCTCACCTTATCACCAAGATTCATACACAGCAGATAAAGTAACTAGAAGAGAAGGATACTGGTTTCATCTTGTCTCAAAATATAAAAATGAAATCAGCGTTTACTGAAAATCATTGAAGTTTTATTTTTTGATTTATACAGAGAGTAAAGGTATTTTTTAAGGAAACAAAAATTTCAATTTAATCTACTGTTTATATTTTTTTCTTCACAAGACAATTATGAAGCAACTTATATTGAATCCTTTGTTAAAGAACATCTTAAATAATCAGAGAGAAACATAGGAGGTAAATATATCAGTTTTATTTGAGAAGAGTTTATGACATGATATAATGATACATATGTGAAAGACCTGCTCTGGCTATCAGGTGACCTTGGTTCTCATCCCATGACTCTTCAAATAATCGACAGCATTTTAGACAAATCACTTGTTCTCTCTGAGTCTCAGTTTGTTCAGTTGTAAAATTAAAACAAACACTAAACCAAATAAGTGAGTAGGATTTTAGCAATAACACACTACTCTAACTCTAATCAATTAAAAAACTTATTAAAGATCAATATGCTTTTCCTCTCCTCCCCTTCCATTTTACTTTTAAGAAAACTATAGGCCCAAGGGCTCTTGACCAATATTGGTGTTTAGGCTCTATATTGGGATTTTGAGTTTTTAAATGCTGGACAACAATGTTTATGAAACTGGAAAATTAATTTCTGGATTATCTTAGAGAGAAATAGCAAAGAAAACAACCTCAGAAAGAGGAAATAAGATCTTAAATTACCTCACTAGAGCTGTGACTTCTTAAAGGAAGAGCTATGATACTTGGAAGATTAAAACACTTAAGACTTTTCTTTCTGAGTAATCCTCAGAGTGAGAATCCTGAAGATTTTTTTTTATTTTATTGGTGAAGACCGCACCAATATCTTGTCCTTCAGTGTCAAATATCAATGCAAGGTGTACCAGTGATTTTGTATAAGGAACACCAGTATGAAAAATATTTTTATTCATTATGATAAAATAATTATCTCCAATTTAAATAATTCAAATGTTCAATGGAAGGAGGTGCACATGGTCACATTCCTTAACATGAACCTAGATAGATAGCTACATAAATAAATATAGATGCACAAATGCATAGATACATAGATACATAGATAGATAATTACAGTCAAGAATCTTATTCATAGAGGAAAGTTTACTCATTCTGAATGTGTCCAGCAGGGAAACCACACTAATATCAAAGCCTTACTTTGTAGTACTTTACAGTAGATAAGCTTCAATATAGTCAATACATTTTTACATCTAGATAAATTCATAAAAGTTTGTAATTGTTTTTGATCAACCCAAGAAATAGTATTATTTACATGTCTGTTTTCATTGGGAAAAAATAATGTGTGCTTTTTTTTTTCCTGCAACAGTTGAAAGATGAGCGCAAACTTTCAGTTCTCTATAAACAAAGGCAAAGGCATGACTCCATATTATTGACTGCTATTAGCTATTGCTTTTCAGGGTGAAAGATAAAGAATCTAAGATACAAAAAACATTTTTACGTTCATTCAAAGTTATTAAAGGATTCCTCTTTATTTTATTTTTATATTATAAAACGGGTGCAGCATGATTATTAAAATGATTTATATACTTTGGGGGTGCAACTTGTTATTCAGCAACCTGAAGGTGCTAAGAACTTACCACATAAAAGTCCCTGACTGGAGAGGTAGGTAGCTGGTACAGTGGATAGAGCCTGGAGTCAGGAAGATGAGTTCAAATGCATTCTCAGATACTCCCTAACTTTGGGACCCCGAGAAAATCATTTTTAACCTCTGTTTGTCTCAGTTCCTCTAAAGGTACTACACAAGATTATATGAAAATAATATGAAAAAAGTATGTGTAAAAAGAATGATGAATGCCTGGCACATGGTTGATTTTATAAAATTGCCTATTCCCTTCTCTACTCCTTCCTACCAAAACAGTAATGTGTCAGAGGTGATATAAGAATATTTAGCTTTCTTTAATATGCTCAAAGCATATCTCTAGGGTCATATAGAAAAGTTTGCAATGCAGTTTAAATTCATATAAGTGTGAAATCTACTTTTGTTTCATGTTAAATATGGGAAAAAATGTTTTTAAGATTTGTGATATTACCTGTATACAGATCTCCTTTCATAGAAATTTACTCTATCAAATATTTCCGGGATTCTTCTCCAATTTACATTCTTTTTTTTTTTGGTTTAATTTTTACTAGGCAATGGGTAAGTGACTTGCCTAAGAACACACAACAAGGTAATTATTATATGTCTGAGACCAGATTTGATCTCAGGTCCTCCTGACTCCAGGGCTAGTGCTCTCTATCCACTGTTCCACCTAGCTGCCCCTCCAACTTACAATCTTAAATGTTCCATTGGCAATTGAAGTGTACAAAACTTCAATTTTCTGAGTCAAGATTTGAAATCAGATATTTCTGACTCTCAAGCCATGTTTTTAAAATATTATGTACCTTGATTTCTCTTATTAAAATTTCAGAAAACTTGAGAGGGGCTTAAATAATTACTAAACTCCTTACTAATTCTAAAATTTTCACCACCCTCTTCAACATCTGATTTCTTTTCTGTTATGTACACAGATTCTTTCCCTTCCTGACTCTTTCCTGAGACTTTCCATTGCTTGGTCTCAATTATTACCTATCAATCTCCACTGCTTCTGTCTAGGATATAGAGTCAGAAGATGGGGCTTTGAATCCTTTGTTCTATTTGCTATTTGTTCCCTCAGGGATTTAAAGTCAGATTCTGGTATTCTTAATATGATCATATAGAAAATGAAGGAGGTGGTTTGGATTAAATGACCTCTAGTGCCTTTTGACTCTAAAACTAGGATTCTCAAAGATTATTTTTAATATTATGGAATTTAACAAAAATAAAGAAAGCAGTGTGTATATTTCTCAAATGTTAAATTATAAATGCAAATGAGCAAAATAAAAGGCACTTCTAGAAGAATGACTATAGAAATGCACACAAGCATGCATTCATATATTGAATAAATGTCAAATGTAAAATCCACATATCTTATATACTTAATAAAATTTACTCTGGGTATGGAGGTTTGTTTGAATTTTAGAGAAGATGTGATGCTTGTACTACTACATTTTAGAGAGAAATTACAATTTTAAGATTATTCAATGTGGCATTGATTTTCATTATATTAATTTATCAGATCTTTGGGAAAAAAGTCTTCACAAGTTTCTTAAGAAAAATAATTAATTGTGGGTCTTATTAGAACAGTTTAAATATCTAAAAGCATGCAAAATATCAAGAAAAATCAGAATTACAGTATTATTTTTTTATGGAAAATATAACTTGCCACAAGACAAGACGACAGACTATGACACTAATGATATTCATGTGGGTTGAATCAATGCATCATGTTGTCATAAATCTGGCATTTTCATTTCTCACTCCTACAGACACAAAATAGCAGCATGCAGTGTGTGGGAAAGCACAGAAAAGCGATGGCAAAATGCATTCAAGTTCACATTAAAAAAAAAAGATGACTGTTCTTAGTGAAATGTAGAGTTCTCTAAGAGGTACTCCAAAATCTTAGAGAGATAATATTGTTAATGGAAAGGAGAAAAAAAAATCACAAAAAGAATAATGTTTCCTTTGGGAAGGAAAAGAAGGGAGCGACACATTTGAGAATGATACAGAGCCCCTTCCCCCCTTTTTTAGTACTGAAGCATCAAATTAGGACTCTCAGAAAACAGAGAAAGTAATATTGCTTTGCAAAAGTAAAATGACAACTTATCTGGTAGAAATGACCTTTGAACTATAAATTAATATTATAATTATGATATTTGAGATATATTTATTTGATATAGTATAAATAATAGAATTCAAATATGGAGTCACATCAACTGTGGAACTGACAAATATCCTTTGCTTTTACTCCGAATGATTCTGTCAAACATGTAAACTATTGTGGCTCCTAATTTGTATGGATTCTTTACTAACTGTAAGAGCACCTGACAAAATTCTTTTCTATTTTCCTTGATTACAGTTTCAGACTCTCTTGGAATTTCTGGTCCTGATAAGGAAGCTTCTTCCTCAAATCACATACTGTTAATCTACCAAAAGAATTTTCCTATTACATTTGTGTCTGAATAGAATGTTTCCTCCTCCATCCAAAACCTGTTCTTTGCCCAGATCATCTTTAAGGTACAAAACTCCTTAGTTTAGATGGCCCACTATGAATATATTCCTACTGAGATTTTGCCACTGTACGTGTACATGAGCAATTGACTCGGTGTGGGAAATTCTGTCTGCCTATGTTGGGTCAATGGGTTGCTTTAGTTTTTGCTTACTTCCTACACCATATAGTAAGAAAGCTTATGCTTGCAATAATTTCTTGTTTATCAATTTTATATAAAGCCTTTGCTTTAAACATAGCTATAAGACCATATAGAGCAAAGACAAATTAAAAAGTTCAGTTTTTAATAAGTAGTTAAGGTGATTCAGACTGTATTTGCCATGTTCAATATTCATATTTCAGAAATAAAATCATTTTTCACCAATGAAAATTATAAATTTTATAAATTATATATTTTATAAATTTTATATATATATATATATAGTTTAAGTACAGAATCAAAAGTGAGTCATAAAAACATAAATAACATATTAGAGAAACTTTAATGAAATATATCAGGTCAGGCTATTACATAAAGTATAAATATAGTAATCTGTCAAATTGGGAAATTACCTTCACCTAAGAAGTGTTCTACTTAAGTAACTTAATTGGCATAACTTTTGACCAGGTTTTCTTATTTCTAGCCTGATTCTTCATTAATTATTTTATGTTACCTTTTTCATGAAAGTAATATGTACAAATTATAACTATAACCATAAACTATATAAGAATTCATTAGTTAAATATAATATCTAATTTTATATGATATATACATATCATGTATATATTAACATTAGGGAAGTTTGTTGATTGAAGCTCCTTTCTATTCTACTCCATATACACTACAGTTTTATTAATTCTTCAGTTTTCTTGTCAGTTGATAAAGATGTAAGACATGCTCAGCAAATATATGTTGGATTGAATTGAATTGACATATCTTCCTAGTTTCTGAGATTGATATTCTGACTTTATCCATCTTCTTTTCTCCTCCTGCTCCACACTACTGGGGAAAGTCATTGAGCTTTGCAGATTTGATCCACTACAAATTCATGCAATCTAATCTCATTTGGCTTTCCACTCTTATGTGGAGACCCTCTCCCACCTCTGAATTGATAGTTTATCATGCTCTTGCCACAGAGGCTTTTATACCTCTTCTCTTTTTTATGCCCATCCCTAATCCCAGAATTTAGCTTCTATTATACAGTATCTAATGTCCAAAGGGACAAGGTTATAGCATTACATTTTATTGATACCATCTATTCTGTTCTGTAGTGAGAATTCCTTTCTGAGATTTTTGTAAAATTAGTCAGTGCCCTACTTTATCAATTCTGATGTTCAGAAAGTTATATAATTCATTAATTTTAAATGGAAGCTATCTGAAATTCATAATAACCATTTATCTTTGCTTCAGGAATATTTTCAGGCTGAAACAGAAGATTAAAATGTCTCACTTGGGTCAGGGAAAAGAAGCAATGGCAGAGCTATTCGAGAAGGTAATGCTGTGTGAAAATTCCATTTAGATACTTGAAACCAGAGGAAATTGGAAAAAAGGTATGAGATAGATGCCTGGAAATTAAATAGGTCAAATTTTATGCTTCTTCAACTTTCTAACTTTTTAAAGTTAAATTCTAACACAAAACCTCTTTGGATTTTATGAATAGTCCTGATTTTCTAACTCAGAATCTCATTTTTATCTGTTTCTGAGCATATAGGGTGGGGGAGGAGCTGAAATTACTCACCCAAACCTAATCCCTCCTTTCTACCCACTCATTTGTCTTGATTTTATCCCAAAATTTCAGCGAAATTCACAAAATTACATAAACTGAAAAGAAGGAACTAGAGAGGCTAAATTTACTCAATTCTGGCTTTTGCATATTACATATATATATATATATATATATATATATATATATTAATCTAGATAAAGTAATGTGATTTTGAATGCAATATTTAGTCATTCATTAAAAGGAATTCTGAGAAACTCATATTATAGAGTTTATTATCCCTTTTTGCAAATGTTTTTCAGAGGTCTTGATTCTTTGCTTTATAATGAGAAAAATGATACTTCCTACTTCTATTATGCTAACTCTATGATGTATATTTCTGAGAAAAATACTTTCAGAGCAGGTAACTTTCCTCATGGATCAAATGTTAGCTTATAATGGAATATAGGGCATTCTGAATCTATGTGCTAAACAATGAGTAAAACAATGAACCTTAGAGGTGGAAGGTATAATAGACATTTATATCCTAACTCCATGCATCTCACAGATGAGAAGATTGTGGTACAGGAAAGTTTTGACTTCTCATTGGGCACTTAATCAATTTATGACCATGCTAGAAACTCAAAATCCTGAATCTCAGACAAAAGTTATTTCTTTAATACTATAGCAAAAAAAATTACATCCTCAATATACTACCTAATAGCAACAATCATGGAAATGCTTCATTTTTTAAAGCATGTACTGAATGATAAAAATAAAATACTCAAGCAATAAAGATATGATCCATCTCTCAGACAGTGACTATTTTTAAGTAAACTATATTCTTCTTTAAAATAATTAATGCTTTCTAACATTACTTCACTTATATTATTTACATTTACAATATGTTCTTCTCTCTCCATTGCAGAGAGTCATCCCTTAAAACAAAGATTATAATATATACATTTTTAAAAGAAAAAAGTGAACAAAGCTATCTTTATGGGGATACTTTTGTTGACTTTTTTTAAATATATATATTATAATCTTTGTTATAAGGGATGACTCCATAAAGGAATACATTGTCTGATATTCCTTGTTTTGAGTTCAAGCTTCATTATTATCATTTCATAATAATTAGTATTAATTTGTCATCATTTTTATTAATATTGTTGAATTCTCTCTCTACATATACACACATACACATTTATATACATGCAAATTACACATGCACACATATGTATAAATAAATTCTGCTTTCCCAATTTTTATACTTTAGGTTAATTCAGTCAGGTTTTGTGAGCTGTATGTGATTAGGTGTGATTGGAATGAATGTGAAATTAATATTGGATATGTTATCAGAGGAAATAAATATTAATTCTAGTTCTTCAAATTATTAAAGGCATAGTCT
Source organism: Macrotis lagotis (assembly GCF_037893015.1). Classification (NCBI taxonomy): domain Eukaryota; kingdom Metazoa; phylum Chordata; class Mammalia; order Peramelemorphia; family Peramelidae; genus Macrotis; species Macrotis lagotis. Next base: position 193,724,950 of record NC_133658.1, on the reverse strand, counting down.
ATGAATACCACCACCTGCCTAATTCAATGTTTGGCACAAATTCAAATAAAGTTGTGATTTTAATAATTTGAGAGAGTTCTCTACAATAATAGGATTCATACATCATCCATGCTTGTCCATCCTGAGATTATCTTATCTATGTCCTGGAATATTTTTTTGATACAGGGTGCCCACCTAATAGGATAGAGGTCTTCTTTTATTTCTCCTATTGTTGTGAAGTTACCAGTGGTGCTCTACAAGTCCCTAGCTATTATCCCTTACCTTTGCTACCTAACAAGCCCACTCTCTTTCTTATCATGTGATTCCTTGATAATGTTTTTATTAATTATTTCAATTTTTAGAGATCCTTGTTGGTTATATTTGCAGCAGAATAATACCCACTCTGAACTTCTTTACTGTCCACATTTTTAATTCTTCAGAAACAGTTTATTCCATATTTTGCTATAATATAGCAACAATAAAATATTTTTTGATTACAAGAACAGATCTTATATTCATAGGAAGCTTTGCAATTTCCCCAAACCATTTATCCCACTCTCTTCCTCCTATTAACTCTGGGCCCAACTCACTACTCATCTGAAGTATGTGTTCCAGATATACACTAACAGACAAGCTTTACATAGTATACATTCAAGCTACTTTCAGAATTTTAGACTACAGATGTCCTTTATTTCTAGTATGTCAGGAAAATTTTAAGTCTTTTGAGTGATTGCAGATCTTTTCCATGAGAACATGTGATATTCTAGAACTTGATTTAATCAGACTTGAGTCTTTCGCAAATAGAATACCCTCACTATCCATAGGTTTTCCTACTTTGACTTGGTTGCTATGAGTATTCTCCATCACAATGGAGAATCCCTTTGGCAAACATACATCTCAATTAATACCTTTCTTGTTACTTATGTTTTGAGGATTATTAAACAGAGTCATTTCTATTATAATATTGTTTTAAAGAGTCTTGCATATTTTTTACATATGGAATGGAGATAACTATTTATAAAAGTTTATTATGTAAGGTAGTTTAATACCATTTTATAATTACTAAGTAATATAATATAATAACATTTTCTTTGTAAAATGCTAAGCATGTGGTCCATTTTTTAAATATCACTTTGCAAAAGTCTAATTTTTCTCTGTAATAGACATTTGGCATTGATTTGTTTACAGATAATTCCATACATAAATAAATGGTAGAGTAGATGTATAAAAACTCCTGGATTATTTGACCAGCAAGATGGATTACTAGAAATATACTTCATATTACACATATTATCAGACTGGAGCAGGAAAAGCAAATCCAAGGTTGTAGGCAGAGGGTTGGATTTGACATGTGGATCATAGCTTGTTTATTCATTATCTACACTCTCATTTGGAGTTTTCTTGGTAAAGATACCAAAGTGCTTTTCATTTCATTCTCCAGATTTTTTTTTATACATGAGAAAATGAAGGGGAAGCAGGATTAAGGAAATTGTTCAGTGTTTCACAGCTAATGAAATCCTTCTGACTTCAGGCCTGGTACTCTATCCATTGTGACAACTAGCTGATCAAATGTACAAAAAGGAAATATAAAGAAAAAAAAAGTTTAACGCATCAAAGATTTCAAGAAGAAAATGTCAATTAAAATTCTCAAACATAAGCAGATGTATGCCCACAGAATGGACATATTGCTCAATAGTTAATGATTTTTTTGGTCATTATTATTTGAGGTATTGACATCTGAGGTATTTCTTTAAACCGTACTTTTAAAATCTCCTCTTCTTTCAGATAATTTGTACATTGATCTTTTAACATCTTGAAAACTGAGTCAACTTCACCAATCATCTCTTCTACATATACTTGCTATAATTCTTCTACTTTTACCATTTTTGGTCCCTTAAATATCATTTTTATCTTCTCTATAATTGCATCTCAGGTGAGACTATGGTATTGGGGGAAATATGTTGGTTTTAACATTCTTGATGGAAATAAGAATTAGTAAAGTGAATTTTCTTCTTTTTGTGGTCTTCATTCCATTTTTATTTTGAATGTCCTTCAGACAACTTTGCTTAGTAGAGTATTTCCCTTTTTTCTCAAACTGTTTTTACCCTTCACTGCTTCTCTCTACTATATGAAATGCTGCAGCTCATAATTATTCATCATTCTTCTTCATAAGGTTGTACAAATGAGTTTATATTTTAGTTTGCTGTTTCCTTTGGCAGCTATTTTACTGAAAAGCAAGACAGATATTTCCTAGGGTGTTTCATAGCCTATTCTGGTCTCCTTTTTCCTCAATTAATATATATATTTTTTATTTATCTGTATAAAGTCATTATTCTTGACATCAATGTTTTTATTGTCCATTTTCTAATTTTAATATTTATTTAGTGGTTCAAATAGTTTAGTTTTAAAATGTAAATTTTGCCATTTTCTCATTAGTTTTTGTTTATTTAAGTACTAATGCTGGTCTTGGCTTTGGTGAACTAAATTTCTTACTGGACACAGCTTAATCAAGAATAATTCTTTTTTTTTTTAAATTTTTGTAGGGTTTTTTTTTTGCAAGGCAGTGTGGTTAAGTGACTTGCCTAAGCCCACAGTTAGGTGATAATTAGTATGTGTCTGAGGCCGAATTTGAACTCATATACTCCTGACCCCAGGGCCAGTGCTCTGTCCACTGTGTCACCTAGCTGCCCCTCAAGAATAATTCTGATATCAATAAGAAGTCTTTTCATACAGGTTAAATATAGTAACTTTTATTCCTTATAATCATCTTTGATAACTGCACATGCCAATGCCTATTGATATTTTTGTTTTTTCCTATTACTATTATAATTCATCTCAAAAATAATATTTTCTTTAACTAGAATACTAATTAATAAACAGTTATTAAGCAATTACTCTGTTCCAGTCACTGTACTAAGTCTTAGGATTTTAAAGAAAGACAAAAAGATGCCCCTGACTTCAAGGAGCAGGAGACTACAATTCAATCCTGATGTCTATTTTATCATCCTAAAGTAATTATATCTATGCACATATGTATAATTTCCTTCCCACCTATTTTGTCAACCTCACACTTATATCACCAATCATTTGAGTATAAGCTATATATATACATATATATATGCATATATATATATATATATGGGATATCACATAGACATATATACAAATACAATTAATTTTTAACTTTAGCAAGGGTAATATTCCAAGAAAGTGGCTTGAAAAATCAAAAACACAGATTCAGATATATTGAACCCATAGGAAATAAGGGGTTAGGTTCCTGTCACCAAAAAAGAGAAACATATATTTCCCTAGAGATTGCCAAAATTACACTTATCTGCATACAGTTCTTTATATAAAAACATTATTTTGAGATCTAGTAATAAATTAGTAATCATGAAATACCTCAAAAATTCAGTACCGAAAATATAATTGAAAACATGAAAAATGCTTTTCCCTAGTAATTCCATTGAACACTGTCGTGTTTACATCTTAATAATAAAGAAACCAAACACTAACAATAACATTTCAGTTAGCATGATACTGCTCTAAACTTTATTATCTTAACCAAATTTTGAAAACAAAGGAAAAGTTTGATAGTATTTTAGTCACTTCTGTTAGAAGATTTGGAGATTGTGGAAGTCTTCAAATCACTTATGAAACCCATATTGCATGGGGAGCTCCTTCCTCTATAACAATAGTGTAAACAAGACTAGTGAAGCATCAAGTGGGATGCCAAATGCTCTACAAACCTGTGCACATCTCAACTTCATTTTTTCTCTACTGTGAATAGTCATAAATATGTTTGCTCATGTGTAATTAAATCTCGTTACTAATAAAATGAGGCAAATGCTTGAAGACACAATAGTCAAATGCAGAAATTTTGAGGATTGATTGTATATTACTCCAAAAAACTGCAACAAAATCTTTTGAAAAATTGTCCCTTGTTGTCTGTGCACATTTGATAAAATTTAGGATTACCAGTCCTTTATTCATCTTCCTAATAAATATTATGTCTTAGAGGAGACTAATATAACATAAAAATAATATAAATTTTATTGCTCAAACAAAATCATCTTGGAATGCAGTGATTGTATAATAAACACTTGATGATAGATTAATTGATTGTCTGACTTTAAGAAGTCTCTTCTCTTTTCCTTTTCTCAAATGATTATAATAAAAGATAGTTAAATATCCAAAAAGCTCTAAAATGAAAGCATTTATCACCTTAATTATTAATCACTTATGCAGATACTGAATGGTGGAAAAAGAAATAATGAGAAAACTGACTCCTTTAAACTCTCTTCTTTTTTCCTCAATTCTCACTGTCAGGTAGCTATCCTTTTTTTAAAAAAAATATTTATTTAAGGCAATGGAGTCAAGTAACTTAGCCAAGATCACACAGCTAGGCAATTATTAAATGTCTGAGGCAGGATTTGAACTCAAGTCTACCTGACTCCAGGGCCAGTGCTCTAACTACTGCGCTACTGAGCTGCTCCCATTGCCATCCTTTTAAATAATCTTTCTAGTTTTCCTCCGTATGATTCTTACCTAGTGTGATGACTAAAAGTTACTAGTAACCACAAAATTTCTCAGCTATTCTTCTGCTCTACAGGTGACAGATCTAACCCTATGATAATTCTACATTAAATAGTTGTCATCATCTATTAGTCTCTCCACTGTTGAACTTGTGTCCCATATTTATAGACTCATAGAAGTTAGCAACAGAAAAGGTTTTAGAGCAAAAGCAGTCTAATTCTTATTTTATCAAGGAAATGACTTAGGAACCAAAATGCAAAATGATTTCTCTAAAGTCACACATATCTAAATTTCCAACTCAACACTTTTGTTTTGTATTCAGTGAGGTTTTCACTAGATAATATGATTTTGATATAATTTGGGACTATACAATTACATTGTTGACATATGCCATATAAACATTTGTGTATTAAAAGGAGATATTCATTTAATCAAGTTGATAAAGAAACATTTAAACATTTGCATATTAAAAGGAGATATTCATTTAATCAAGTTGATAAAGAATGCAAATGATACTTAACACTAGGGTTTTATTTATTTTTGGTGAAACCATTATTTATTAAAAATGAATATTGAAGTTATTGTTTTTCATTGTTTTCTCCTGTCTTTTGCATTCTAGAAAATTTTAAAATCCATGATACTAAATTGGTTAAGAAGTTTGGCTCTGGGGAGTACTGAATGTATAGTCAATACTAATATTGTAAATGAAATTAACTTTTCTTTTATAAGCAACTATGTTATCTCTCAGTATAGAATTTTACCTGTTTTCTGAGAAAATTACAAATTATGGCTCCAAAATATCTCATGTTAGGTTAATTTTTCAAAGCTATAGGATAAAACTATGTTTACATTTGGACTCTTTTCAAAATCAGCAAAAAACTTCATGAAAAACAACACTGTGAGATGATCAACCTTAATGGAAGCAGAATCTCTCAGCAGTTCAGAGAGGTTGGACAACTGTATTAGACCAGCTATGAACAATGTTATCCCTATCTAGAGGAAGAAAAACAAAACAAAACAAAAACAATCCTTCAGAATCTGATGAGTACTTCATAAAAATTATCTCTTATGTATCTGTTTCCCTTAATTCTAATTTTTCATACTGAAAATAACTAATCTGTAAACATGTTTACCAAAAATATGTATGTACAATGTTATCATGACTGTTCACTTCTGAGGGGAGAGAGAGATGGTAAGGGAGAGAAATATAAATGTGCATATGGATGAAAAAGGATAAAAAATTTAAAAATAACTTCATGTAAAGCCTATATTTAAAAAAGAAGAGTACAGATTTTTCCTTCCACAAAAGAAATAATATTGGAGGGCTTGTAGTGGCAAGTAATGTTGAAAGAACTATGAATGAATTCAATTGTTCTGTAATGAAATTTAGAATAATGCTAAGAAAATTATGAAAAATGCTCATCTTCAGAGGTCTTATATATGGTGAGGTGCTAGACATAAAATTGATATCAATTGATCAAGAAGTAGTTAAACTAATTTTAATGCAATTTTAATGTTGCAATTCAATGCAACAAGAAGATATTTTTTGAATTTCATATCTTTTTTAAAGAAAGATTTTATTTAATTTGAATTTTGCAATTTTTCCCCTATTCTTGCTTCCCACCCCCCACAGAAGGTAGTCTCTTTGTCTTTAAATTGTTTCCATGGTATACATTGATCTAAGATGAATGTGATGAGAGAGAAATCATATACTTAAGGAAGAAAAATAAAGTATAAGATAGCAAAATTACATAATAGGATAATGGTTTTTCCCCTCCAAATTGGAGGTAATAGCCTTTGGTCTTTGTTCAAACTCCACAATTCTTTCCTCTAGATACAGATGGAATTCTCCATCACAGATAGCCCAAAATTGTACCTGATTGTTGCAATGATAGAATGAGCAAATTCATCAAGGTTGATCATCACCCCCATGTTGCTATTAGGGTGTACAACGTTCTTCTGGTTCTGCTCATCTCTCTCAGCAGCAGTTCAGACAAATCCTTCCATGCTTCCCTGAATTCCCATTCCCCCTGGTTTCTAATAGAACAATAACAACAAGAAATTTTGATGACTGCTTTCCTCCTCTTTTACCTCCCCCCTAATTAAAAACTGTTTCTTCTCTACTTTTCTAAACTAGAAGAAAAGGGGCTAATCTTTTTTTAAAATTTTTTTAGTTTTTGCAAGGCAATGGGGTTAAGTGGCTTGCCCAAGGCCACAAAGCTAGGCAAATATTAAATGTCTGAGGCTGGATTTGAACTCAGGTACTCCTAACTCCAGGGACGGTGCTTTATCCATTGCGCCACCTAGCTGCCCCAAAAGAAGCTAATCTTGGAACCAATATCACTAATGGTCAGAATGGGAGCAATTTTTTTTTTATGACTTTTTATGACTTAGGTCGATTTTGAATTGAAATTGATAAATAAAATTGGGTCAATATTTCTCTCCTTATGTAAAAGGTGCCACACCCCTCCCTCCCTTCCTAAATTATACTTAACTTGGTGTAGAAATCTGACTGAAATAACACAGTTGCTCATAACTCGTGAGATCAAGAATTCAACCAGTTTCAGCCTCCATTGTTTATGCAACCACAGGCATGTGGCATCACCACTCCCATCAATTAGTACATGTTTCTTTTGAATTTGTTGTTGCAACATTAGGATTTGTAATGATTGATTTCAATTCAATCCTTATAATTTATTAAATATGAATAATGAAGAATTTATATAGAGGCTGAAGAGACAAAAAGAAAGAAAGAAGACTACCCTTAAAGAAAAGTACCATATGCAGTTAAGAAAATTCAGTACAATTTGAGAAAGGAGAGTGTACTAAAACTAGAAGGACTGAGGAAAATATTCCAAAGAAAAAATATTTATTTGCCAAATTACCTGACCAGATTTTTCTTCTAAATGCTGTATCTATATCATTATAATGACAGTAATACTTAACATTCAAATAGCGATTTAAAATTTACAAAATATTTCACATAAATTATCCAATTTTATCTTCATAATAGGCATGTGAGGTTGACATTATGAATAAATATACATTATGGGGAAACTAAGGTGGAGAAAAGTTAAATGATTTGCATAAGGCCTGTTGTTATTATTGTCATTTAGTTGTCTATTTCTTTTTGATGCCATATGAGATTTTCTTGGCAATGATCTTGGAATGGTTTACCCTTTTACAGTGAGGAATTAAGACAAAAAGGGATAAATGACTTGTCCCTGTGCACACAACTAGCAAATTGAGTGGGATTAGAAATTAGGTCTTCTCACATTAAGGGCAACAGACTAACCAATTCTGCTTAAATAATATTTAATGGTGGAGATATTTAAATGTAATAGATGAACTCCTCTTGCACTAGAAATGACAAAGAAGTTCCAAATTAGTAGTATCACAGGCACAACTTCCAAAGGGATAAAGAGATTCTTCAAAAACTGATTTGGCAAAAGCAAGATGTTTAATTGGCATGATAGGGTAGAAATCAAATATTTATAGAATTAAAGAAGATACAAGTGCAATATATGGATTAGAGGAAGGTAACAGATGGATGTTTAAACTGAAAAAAACTAAAAGTAACTTGTACTATTTCATGTATAGTGATTGGTGCAATTTAAAGAAGCCTATAACAGTGTACTTATTTGCTTGAACTATGACAGGAAGTTAGTCTGAATTATATCCCATTCGCTAAGAGAAGCCAGACATAACACAGTAATATGCAGGAACATGCATCTCTTTAATAATCTATAATAAAGTTGTTGAAATCCCTGCTCTTTCCACATACACACACACATATTTATCTTTTTTGAGTTATTTTTTTTTTGGTAAGGTTAACCTTGAAAACTAATTGCAGCAATATTTGGAAAATGTTGTAAAATCATTTTCCATTAGGAGTAAAGAATCTACAAGAAATAATGACGCACACAATATGAAAAAAGAATAAGAAGAACTATCCCCCCCCGGGCTGTAATGACAATACCAGAGATAAGTAATAGCAATAACAGATATACCTAATAGAAATCTTTTTTTAACAGGGGAACATAAGAAAGAATCATTGTGAGGTAGAAACATACAATAACTTCAATTCAGAGACTGGTTACAGAGCAGCATGATTTTAGATGGTTAATTTAAACCCGAGTCTCAGTATTGCTAAACTAAATCTAACTAATGATTAATCTAATGACTCTATAGATTCTTTTGTTTTTAAATCATGAAACATTATAAATATATAGTCTCAAAAAGCATATAAAGTCATATATAATTATAAACATCAAGAAGGCAGAGATTATCTGGAAAATTAAAATTATAAAGATATACAGCAAACTGGGCTTCAGAGCTTTTGAGATGATTTTTTTAGGTGAATCTTTATTTAACTGCTCTTCATAACTTTCTCTGAAAAATGCACATACCTCTCCTGGTTCAAGGAAACACCTACCATATTACTAAGATATTCTTCTCTTAATAGTTTATCTCATAGTATTTCCCAAGACTCATCAGTGAAAGGCAAGTGTGGACTTATTCAGAAAAGGAGTTAAATTTCTGAAGGGAATGAGAAAGAATGAAGTCAAGTAAATAGAAATCCCAGAACAAGTTGAAGGGAAAAATTGTCTACATTTTAATTGAATAATAGAGAGAGCATCCACAATGTCAAGAAAGCTGTATGGGGCAAGGTAAATAATGACAGGTATTCAGAAAGAAGTCATTTAGGATAACATTCAGGTACAAGGCACCATGACAATAAGTTTGTGTAAAATTCAAAGATAAATGTCAGTATATCAATCCTCAAGAATCACAGGATGATGACTAAACAACTATAAATGGAATTAGAAATCATTTCAACACAACCCTACAATTTTATGAACTAGGAACAAACATTGAAAGAGGTTAAATAATTTGACCAAGTTCATAGAAATGGCAATTGGGAAAGGAATTATTAGAACTCAAGCTCTTTTGCACAATTTCAAAATAGCTTACTAAGAAAGGAAAATAAAACAGATGTATAATTACACAAATTCCAACAGAATATAAGTGAAAAAGTTAATAGTACCACAGAGAAGAGAATTTCCTTCAAGCCTTTAAGGAAGAGAGGAGGAGGTAAGGTTTTTCATCAATGCCTCAGAATATCCCTGTTTCTTTGAATTAAAGTTTAGGCAGAATTTTCATTCTGAAAGTTATTCTGATCCCTCTGTTAATATCCTCTCCCTCCACTATCTTGAATTTAACTCACTTTTTAAATTATTTTAGTGTTTTACATTTCTTTTCTGTACTTGTAGTGTCTTTACATTTCTTTTCTGGTTTCCACCTAGCAATCAGCCTTTCTTTGTGAATTTAAGAAGCTGTAACATGGGCAACAGTCACAGTCTGGTAAAACCATGTTGGCAAATGGGTTAAAGCAGGTTGAAGGTAAATGCCTTTTTGTGAATTAGGGGAGTCTGTCTACTCCAAGAATACGTAGAGTCTCCTTTGTAGAATGGGTTGATGAAAATAGTTTGTTCCTATGGTCATGAAGGTAATTGAATTAGCTCCTATGAAGGGTTTAGGATTTAGTCAGACAAGATGCTAAGTCATCCAGTTTATCCAGGGCCACAACCAGTTATCTTGACTTTTTGACACTGAATTTTGATGACCTGAATTAGATAAAGAGGCTGAGAAGTTTGTGAAACTTTCACTTAAATTCAATTTACTCAGGAGTCAGTATGTCATCCCATGGTGCAATTGGTTCTTTTTGAAAATTAAGGATAAAAAAATAGTTGTTTCACCTGTAAAAACCTGCAAAAAGGATTGTTTCATTGTTTATATTTGTAACCCCAACAAAGCATAGTGTCTGACATGTAATAGGTGCATAAGAAATATTTCTTTATTGAGTTATATTTGCACAAGAGGATCATTAGTTCACAGTCTTAAAAATGAAAGAGCTTTGACTTATATGTTGGTCAACATTTTCCCCTTTAGATAAGTAAAATGATTAACCCAGCTTTTCTGGTATTCTCTCTAAAATAAATTCTAGATACCTGATTTCTTTGGGTAGGGAACTAGCAATGTGGATCAACATTTATGCAGTGCACATAGGCAAATCCTCTGAAAGAAATCTTAAACAATTGTCCCAGATTAGGGTGGTTATAGAGGGGAAAGCAGTGGACAATGAACATTTAAGTGACTTTCCCATGTTTACATATTAAGCATGTGAACTTATGTGTCAAGTCTTACTGATTCCCAAGAATAACCACTATCCATTCAGCTTGGCTCATATTTTTTACTTCCATGAAAATTTCTAGAAAATAAATTGAAATTTATTTAAGCTGTTTAATGAAGTGATTTACTTTTTACATGTATTTCTATCACAAAGCTGAGCATATTTTCTTTCCTTTTTAATGTTTCATCAACTTCTCAGGCTTCAAGGAGAGCAGAAATTCACGTTGGTCACTGCATTTTAAATCATTATCAGAAAAAAGGTCAAATGTCACCTCAGAACAACATGACATGTTTTGTTAGCTTAAATTCAGAAATTCAAAGCGTTTCCCTAAAGATGCCAATTACACGAAAAGTCAGAAACTTCAACCTTTCCCAAAATGGTTCCGGTCAAAGGGCACAAATTTCAATCAGATCTAAACTACTGCCCTGAGAAAGGGTGACCAACAGAAGCAAGGGACTTTTCAAAAGGTACATCTTACCTCAAGAAAGAAAAAAGATGAAGAAAACAATATAAATTGTGTGATATAAAGGCAGTTATCTTACAAAAGTACATTGTACTAAGATTTCGGTGTAGACAATGAATGATATGGCTCTACCATTTTAATACTAACAATTCCACTTTAGCAGGGCATACATCAACCTCATCATCTGGTACCTTGCTTTAGAAATTCAAGTTCCTTTCTTAGACCTTAAGCTATTTCATGGTATGGGGCATATGAATAACATATTGATTGATCAAAAAATGATTTGATGCAAAAACAAAGACTCATTGTTTAGAAAATCATTCTAGAGTTTGGTTACTTTTGGCCACATCAAAGTGCATCAGACAATCAAGGAAAGATTTCAATGCTTGATGAAAAAGAAAAGTTTTGTCTTTCTTTTTTGTAATTACTCAATTGGGTACATCATTTATGTCAAGTGACTCATTCCTTCTGGCAGGAACAGGGAACAATTGTTAGCATTTCACAGCTAAATCATCCTGGTGTAAAAATGAAGCCAGTGATGGAAAGCACATGGCCTAACTGAAGTACAAACATGTGCCTTTCAGACTGGAGATTTTCATATGAGGTTTTTTTTTTTATTGAATGAAAGAATGCTACATCCTTTAGGCTTTTCTACATATATAGTCATTTAAATACATGACAATCAGCTGACATCACACAAGGAGTTAAAACAATTTGTCAAATCTATTTACTGAAAGTAGGGTAACACAGAATACCACCAGACTAGATGCAGACCTGACAGGGATTCAGTTTCAGTCTCAAACTTTATAGCAGCAGCAAGGTTGCAGTGCATGGAACATTCTAGGTAGTAAGCTTTAGAACCATCAGTTGCTATTTCCTTTAAGTTTTTCTAAAGGCATCAGAGAATATGAATTTTCTTTGGGGGCCACTGAAGATATGTTCTATAATTATATGAATCTAGAAGGGTATTAATGAGAAAATACATCCTTTAAAAATAAGGAGTAGAGTTTAGAGATAAAACAAGAAATGAACTAAAGGGGAGCAATAGACAATATCAATTTTCTAGTTGTTTCTCTAATAAAATTATAATTATATTCTGAGGACACTATTATGACATGATAAATATCCATGATTCAGGAAGTTAGAACAAAAATTACCAGTTCTATTCCTTCTGTTGCAACATTACCAAATTCTTCCAAGGTTGAAGGCAATTTGCAAGCATAAGTATTATATAGAATAACCCTAATAGGTTAAATACAAATTGGTACATAAGCTTAACTCCGACATGAAAAAATGCAAAGGAAGTAGTGAATAAATGCAAAGGAAGTAGTGAATCTTATAAGGGCCCTGTGATATAGGAAAAAGCTAAATGGGATTTTTGTACCCACACAACAGGAAATAAGAAGTAGGATAAATAGGAGTAATAGGTAAGAAGTGAAGAACTATGTGAATGTCTTTTCAACCTTTTGGGTGATGAGGTTTTTTTTTTAAGTGGAAAGAACACTGACACTGAAGTCTAATAATGAATTTCTGATGTTTACAGCCCACATATTCTTGGGCAAGTCACATTTCATCTCTGGGCCCCAGTTTCCTCATCAGAAAACTGAGAATTTGGATTAAAGCATCTTTCATCCCTTGATCTATGTTCTTATTAAAAGATGAAAATCTATTAATTTCACCCATAGGAATATTGATTGTCACAGGGATGCAATGTCATTGTCAAAAAAGAGCAATAATACTTGATCCTTTTCCCATGCCTTAGTCATCGATGAAACTAGAACAACAGATGGTAGCTACAGAGGAATGACCACAATATCAAATGATCTCTTTAGCAGATGACAGAGTCAGCTTAGCAGCACAGCAGTGAAAGGAAGCTTCCAAGACAGAACAGAAGGATAAAGGGGGAGACTCTGAGGATTCAGTGGTTGATGGCTGTGGAAACAGTGAAATGGCTATACAATGGCAATAGTAAGAAAATCATACAATATAAGCTTCTTAAAGGGAATGGGCTACCTGAAGGAGGGTGTTCCTTCTCAACTGATGGTGAATAATCTTTTCTGTTCTGGTAAACTTTGTATTATATTATCACATTACCTTCTCAGAACTGAAATATAAGTTCTTGTCATATTAATAGAAGTCAGACTCTTAGGTTAATTAAATATTGAAGAAAAATTGATGATTCCTGAAAACTCTCAAGACTGTCTTTGATTCAACTACCCCAAGCAACTGAAATTATAACTATTATAGAGTACTTCAGCTTTACTCTGAAGATGATACTTCAGCTTCATTCTACTCCTGAGGAGGGTTCCATGATCCTATTTCTCACAATATATTTCAAGAGTCTTCAATCTCATTAAGTAGATATGTAATTGGATAGGCTACTTTCATTAGATTTTTTACATGAGGAATGGAAATTATCAGAGTAGAAAATGCTTTCTGGTCAAACTCATTTTTTTTCCTGAGTCAATTCACTGCAAACTATTTTTTTTTCTGCACATATGGTCATGATCAAAACAAGAGCCAAAAGAGTTTTCATTATAAGAAAGATCATAAACTAGAGAGTCTTAATTTTGATTTGATAAGTATATATTAGGCACGATACAGTATGCATACATTTGCTGAATTCTGTATTAAATGTCAACACTAACCCATTTAGGAAACAGATAAATAATATTCAAGTAATTATATTATGGAAAAATATATTCTAAATATGACAAAATCATGGAATCAAGGAAGAATCCATAGACCATATGAATAAAAAGGTCATCCATATTATTTCCCCCCCTATGTATTTGGAGCTATGCCAGGAGTCTCTAAAAAAATAATACTTTTTTAAATGATTCAATCTATATTTAGACACTATCAGCTCTGTTTCTGGGATGGGAAAATATTCTTTATCATAAGTCTTTCAGACTTTACTTGGTTCACAGCATTACTGAGAAAAGGTAAGTCATTCACAGCTGATAATCCTATAGTACTATTTTGTATTACTGTTACTATGTATATAGTACATTTCCCAATTGCATCTGCTCAAGAAAGTTTTTTTTTAACAGAGAGCCTCCTATTTACAATTTGTTCCAATAGTATTTCTTCATAATCACATACCAAAATTTCTTCAGTCATTCCCAAACTGACAGGCATCACCTCAATTTCCAGTTCCTTGCCAGCAGAAAAAAAAATCCTTATAAAAATAGGTACTTTTCCTTCCTGCTTTTCATTTATTCTGCAATATAGACCTGGAATTGTCATTTCTCGGTCAAAGGGTAGGCATGGTTTTATAGCTCTTGGGATATAATTCCAAATTGCTTTACAGAATTATTGATTCCTTTCACAACTCCTCCAATAGTGCATTAATGTCTCATTTCTCCTTCATCTTCTTCAACATTTGTCATTTTCCTCTTTCTGTCCTCAAAATTGTCCCAACCCCCATTTTGCAAATCTATAGTGAGTTAGGACATTTTAAAAAGTGATTTAAATAGATAGCACTGGTAATCTTATTTGAAAACTATTGATATCTTTTGATCATTTATCAATTGGGGAATGGCTCTTATGTCTTATAAATATAACTCAGTTCTCTATGTTTGAGAAACGAGGTTTTATCAAAGAAACAAGTTTCAATATTTTTCCATAGTTGCAAATCCAACTATATTTTCCTCACACCCATTTATTCTATTCTCTTCTTTCACCTATTTCCTCCTCAGAAGTGTTTTTCATCTGACTACTTCCTCCCATAATTTTCCTTTCCTTCTATCACTTCCTGCCCTACCCCCTTTCTTCCATCCCTTCCATCTTCCTCTTTCCTCTGGGGTAAGATATAGTTCTATACCCAACTGAATGTGCTATTCCCTCTCTCAGTCAATTCCAATGATATAAGACTCACTCACTTCCCCTCATCTCTCCCTTCTACTCCAATAAAAAAAGATTTTTCTTGCCTCATATGTGAAATAACATATCCCATTTTACCTCCCTCTTCCCCTTTCTCCCAGTACATTCCTCTCTCATTCCTTAACTCCAGCTTTTTAAATTTATTATCCCTTCGCATTCAACTCCCATCTGTGACTTGTCTATATACTCCTTCTAACTGCCCTAATAAAGGAGAAAGTTCAAGTCAGTTTTCAGTTTCATCCTCTCATGCATTTCTACATCACTAACATTCCTATGATTTTTACCTTTCCTGTTTATCTTTTTATGTTTGAGTCTTATATTTGAATATCAAATTTTCTGTTCACCTCTGGTCATTTCATCAGAAAAGTATGAATGTTCCCTATTTCATTGAATGTCCATTATTCTCCCTGAAAGAGTATGTACAGTTTTGATGGAAGTTGATTTATGACTGTAATCCAAGTTCTTTTTCCTTCTAGAATACCAGAGACCAAAATAGATGTTGATAATAACTTTGTGTTATCCTGACTGTGGCTGCACAATAATTGAAATGCCTCTTTCTGCCTGCATACAATATTTTTTCCCCTGACTTGTAACCTCTGAAATTTGACTATTATATTCCTGGAAATTTTCATTTTGAGATCTCTTTCAGGAGGTGATTAGGAGATTCTTTCCATTTCTCTTTACCCACTTATTCTAGAATATCAGGGAAGTTTTCTTTGATAATTTCTTAGAAAAAGATGTCTAAGTTTTTTTTGTCATGGTTTCAAGTAGTCAAAACATTTTTAAATTATCTCTCCTGAATCTGTTTTCTAGGTCAGTTATTTTTCCAATGAGATATTTCAATTTTTTTCTAGTTTTTCATTCTTTTTGGCTCCATTCTATGTGTTAAAGAATTATTTTTTTCATTGAGCTTCTATAACTCCTCTTTTAATTAATTAATTAATTCTTCTCCTCAATGACTTTTTTGGACCTCCCCCCCCATTTGACCTAGTCTAGTTTTTTAGATGTTATTTTCTCCAGTATATCTTTGTATCTCTCTCACTAAGCTACTAACTTGATTTTCATTATTTTCCCTCATCCCTCTCTCAGTTTTCTTTCAAATTTTCCTCTACCTTCTTTTATTGATTTTTCAAAATTCTTTTTGAATTCTTCCATATGAACCCAATTCATATTTTTGGAGCTTTGGAATATAGAAGCTTTATAGCATTTTACGAGTATCTTACTCTTCCATATGACCATAATATTTGTCTATAGTCAGATTTGTGTTCCTGTTTTGTTTGCTCATTTCCTGGACCTATGACTTGATTTTTAACTCTTTTTACGGTGAGGCTCTGATTCCAGGATAGAGAACGCACTATCCCAAGCTTTTGAGGGTTTTTTGCAGCTATTTTCAGAGATGCTTCTAGACCTGAAAGTTTTCAATTATTCCAAATTTTTTATTTTATTTTTAATTAATTAATTTATTTTTTAATTTTACAATTTTTTTCTCCTAATCTCACTTCCCTCCCCCTACCTCCCACAGAAGGCAGTCTGTTAGTCTTTACATTGTTTCCATGCTATACATTGATCTAATTTGAATGTGTTAAGAGAGAAATCATAACCTTAAGGAAAAAAATATAAGAGATAGCAAAATTACATAATAAGGTAAGTTTTTCTTAAAAAAAAAAATAAAGGTAATAGTCTTTGGTCTTTGTTCAAATTCCACAATCCTTTCTCTGGATACAGATTTCAGATACAACAAAATTGTACCTTTGTCATGCTGATGGAATGAACAAGTACACCAAGATTGATTGCCCCCATGTTCCTGTTAGGATATACCATGTTCTTCTGGTAATGCTCATCTCACACAGCATCAGTTCATGCAAATCCTTCTAGGCTTCCCTGAATTCTCATCCCTCCTGGTTTCTAAGAAAGCAACAGTGTTCCATAACTTACATTTACCACAGTTTGCTAAGTCATTCCCCAAATGATGAACATTCCCTCAATTTCTAATCTTTGAACCACAAACAGAGCTGCTATGAATATTTTTGTACAAGTGATGTTTTACCCTTTCTCATGATCTCATCAGGGTATAGACCCAGTAGTGGTATTGCTGGATCAAAGGGTTTGCACATTTTTATTGCCTTTTGGGCTTATCAGTTCTTCCAAAGTTTTATGAAAGATTGACTACTCTTTTTATCTATATTCTGGTCTATGGAAGAGGACAAGCACCACTTTGGCTCACAGAAATGTGAGGTCAATCACCACTCCCCTGGGGCAGTAAGCATTGTTGTGTTTCTCCTTGTCTTACTGGGGTCCCAGACTGTAATCCAGATCTGATTATGGGCAAAGCAATAGTGTCCTGCCTCAAGGATAGCAAAGGGAATTTAGTAATCTCCTTCCAACACCCTTACAATCCATTGGCTGGTTTAGAACACCGGAAACAGCTACCCTTGCTGATTGAACAACTCCCAAGGCCTACTCCTAGTCTAGAGGTCAGATCTTGGCTGCTAAAACCTGCTTTGGATTATGCTCTGATTTCATTCTAGTATAACAGCATTTTCCTGCTGATCTTCCAAGTTGTCTTGCATTGGAACATTGTTTCACTCAGTCCATTTGTGGGTTCTATCACTCTAGGATTTGGTTAAAGTCATCATTTAAAGATATTTTGTTACTGTGTAACCAAATAAAAAGACACAGAGATAGGTCTCTCAGAGCTTCCTCTTCCAGATTAACTATTATGACATTATTAAGAACATAGTTTCATGACACTGATTCACATTTTTGTATGAACAATGGATTAAATCTCAGACGGATGAAGGAGGTATCTTTTATTGAGAGCTAAATTTTATGGAATTTTTGCTTTCAAGGTACCAAGTAGAGATATTGATAAAGTAGAGTCAAAGTTTTGGACCTATTGAAATACAGAAACAAAGAAGTTTGCCCACCCCCCCCCCCCGGCTGTTATTTATTTATTTATTTATTTATTTATTTATTTATTTGTTTATTTATTTATTTATTTATTTATCTATTTCTTTCTTCTTTCTTTCTCTTTCTTTCTTTCTTTCTTTCTTTCTTTCTTTCTTTCTTTCTTTCTTTCTTTCTTTCTTTCTTCCTCTCTTGGTTTTTGCAAGGCAATGGGGTTAAGTGGCTTGCCCAAGGCCACACAACTAGGCAATTATTAAGCGTCTGAGGTCACATTTGAAATTGGGTACTCCTGATTCCAGGGCTGGGGCTCAATTCACTGAGCCACCTAGCTACCCTCTCAATTATTTTTAAGTCAGAGAAGACTCTTGTTCTTTTCCCATTCCATGCAGAACTTTTAGAGTAACGAGACCCCTACCTTTACTAATGAATGACTTTCCTCCTCAATTTCTTTAGCCAGAGTCATTGCCACCAACACTTCAACAGCAGACATCTGCCACATGTGCTTCCCTATGGTTAACCCTTCTCTTAGTCTTCCTGGATCTCCTCAGATGACCCCTCTTGTACCTAAAGTTCATCTTTCAACTCTTTAGATATAGCCCCTGGATTTCTGAATACATCTCCTGTCTCCCATCTTCCAGGATATCCTCTAGTATCAAGAGTATACGTTTTATCTCCTAGAGATTATGGCCTAGCTTCTAGGGTATACCTTCAGGGTCTAAAATTTCACCCCTCAGTCTCTGGGGTTTATACTCAAGTTTGAAAGTCACAACCCCTAAGCTACTAGAGTTTGGCCTCAACCTCTTTGAATTCAACTTGAGGTTCTAGGGGGGAATACCCTAAGTGCTAGCATGTACTCCCCAAAATAAAAAAGTCCCATATCTCCTATTTTTTAATATTGAAGCTCCCTTCTTCCCCAGAATGACCTGAAACATTTTTCCTCTTCCACCAGTCAGTTGAATAATTTTTCATTTTCTCCTTTCAAGTTGCTTTTTATTTACATTTCATCATTTCCCAGAGTCCACTTGTTTAGGCTAAAATAAAACACATACAATCATAAGAATCAATCACTGTTTATAGTTTCCTTTGGCTGATTTGGGAAGGTATATATGGATAAACATTAACTCTTTCATGTGTGATTTTTTAGTATCATTGAGCTACATAGCACAATGTACACTAGCTTTCTGGTAATTAAATAATGAAAAAAATGAGTTGATGTAAAAATTGAACATGATAATAAAGCAGTATATATTTTCTTCAGAGAATTTCAAAGCTACTTTAATGATGGCAACCTTTCCATATAGGCAAAGACAACATTATATTCATGTTGCCATATAGGAATCAGAAATAAAATATAACTGCTTCTGAAGAATTTTAAAAGGAGTATTAAATTGAAAGTATTATAGAGCTGCATGTTGAATATGATGAACATGATCAAGTTACAACATATAATCATACAAACTCTAAAGACAAGATTAAAGGATTTCATCAGAGTTGAATGACAGGAGATGGGCTGAGGATGGTGAATGAAAGGAAAAGTGGCACAAAGATACTCTAATGATGTCCTTGCAATATCTGGAGATAGAGTAGACTTTTAGCACTTTGGATAGATCCTTCCCTACCTCAACCTTGGCACAAAATTATTGGAGGATCTGAATAAAAGTTATTCAGGTTTCAATAAAATAGATGGGTTGTGACTTGCATTTTTGGAAGTAATTTTAAATAAATGAAATCACTGATCCATTATTTTATGCAATAATGTTAACCCCTTTCAAACACATTCACATATTTATTGCACACATTATTCTTCACATAATAGCAACTAAAATAATGTAGATTATGGCAAAAAAATAAATCTGAGACAAGTTAAGTTTAAATGTCTCTAACCCACTTTCATAGAAATTAGGAAAACTTAGTCTCTAGATTTCAGTTTTCCTTTATGAGCACCGTCTCTTAAATCAACATTTCTTTCTACTTTCATGGGACAAGACTCTGAGGGATTTACTTATATATAAAAGTTTTTTGAATCATTTACTTTAAAAATATGTTTTAAGTCCACTTATAATATTGTAGTAACCAAATCAGCTTGAGAAATATGATAGATATAAAGATACTTTTAACTTATACATAAAGCATATTTCAAGTATTGATGCTTAAGAGTAGCCAGCAATAAGACTTTTCCTTTGTATAAATCAATCAGTCAAATACTAAACAAACATTTATTAATTACCTACTAGGCATGATGTTAAATGACAGGGATACAAAAAGAAGCAAAAGTTTGGTATTTCCCTCAAAGAATATGCAGTATAATTGAGGAGAAAATATAAAGTAAATATATACAGAGCAAGTTACATATAGGTTAAAATGGAAGTAATTAACAGAGGGAAGGTAACATAATCAAAAGAGGTTGGGGAAGGCTTCCCATAAAAGAAGTGATTTTATTTTGAAGTTACAAATACCACTTGCACTTATACATAAAGCTAATTTCAAGTACTGATGTTTATAACTAGTCAGCAATGACTTCTCATGTGTATCATCAGTCAAACACTAAACAAACATTTATTAATTTTATTTTCCATAATATGTTGACATGTTTAATTAGAAACTGTAGAAAAATAGCTAATAATTAGATTCACTGCTCCATATACCCCTAAAATTGTTTGTATATAGGAACTACTATTGGGAGAATACTACCAATGTCATGTTCTGTGATCTAGAATATGACATTGAATTGCATTCATTTAAGGTTAGTTTCGGGAAATGTAAGTTACTCATTGCCTGACATGGCTAAACGTTTGTATGTCCAATTCTGAAAAACTTACTTTTGTTCCTAAACTATTTCCAAAATCATATATAATATTATTTTAGATGCTACTATTAAAATAACTCAGTGGTCTATGAATGAAATTTTCACTGAAATAATATTTTCATCTTCAAAAAATTCCCTTCGTGTAACTTAGTCAGAAGCTCATTCTGTACCTGTTCTTTCCTCCATGAGCTTTCAATGGCCTTTGGCCAAGAAACAATAAAATGTGACTGGAGACTTGTATTTAGTTTAATGTTGTCAGATTCTGTCTGGCTTCATGACCTTGTTTCTTATTTTTCTTACAGAATTTGCACCCTTGCAAGACCTCTGAATCTGAATAACTTGTTCCTGTTCTCTAAAGAAGCCTCCCTCTGACCTTCTGCTGAACATCCTGTGCCAGCTCACTGAAGTGGTCAACTTGAAGATGTTCAGTAATCAGTAAAATTCTCTTTGTATTTATAGCATTCTGAAATATACACCCTTCCTTAGTTTGCTTTGTGACCCTAATTTGTGATAATTATTTTAGCTTAACTTTTCATTTTCTTCTTCAAAGTATTTCCTCTTCAAATTCATTTTCTTCTTATTTTCTTCAAATTTCTTCTTCAGATTTCATTAGCTTGACATATAATTCCCTATCATGAACCTTATCTGTTCGTTTATAATAATAATTATGATAAGAATATGTGTGATGCTTTACCCTTTTAAAAATATTTTAAATGTTCTTATTTGATTTTTTAAAATTTGATTTTTAATTTATGGAATAAAACAAACATTTCCATATATACAATTACAAAAAAGATGATTGTATATGAAAGTTCAAATCAATTGTGTACAGCTTATTATTTTCAAACAGACAATAAAATTATCATGTAAATTTCTTTTTTTCTTCTTTCCCCCATCCACTCCCTAGAGATGGCTACCATTAAACCTATGTGTGTGTACATATTTATATACATTTGTGAGTGTATGTAAATTTACTCTATACATACTTCTGTTTGTCAGTTTTGGATTCAGATAATGTCTTCATGTGACTTTTATAGTTAATTCTAGTATTAATAATAATAAAAATAAGATTCACTCAAAGTAATTCTTTTTATTTTGCTTTGTTTTTGGAAAACAATGGCTTTAAGGGTCTTGCCTATAGTCAAATAGTTAGTAAATATCAAGTAACTGAGGCTAGATTTGAACTCTGGACCTACTGACTCCAGGGCTGGGGCTCTATCTTCTATACCACTTAGTTGCCCTTCAAAGTTGTTCTTAAAACAATATTATTGTTACCATATACAATATTTTCTTCATTATACTCATTTTGCTCTTTGATGTTTCGTGCAAATCTTTCCAAGTTTTTTCTAGTATCATTGAGCTCATCATATTTTATAATCCAGTAGTATTCTATCACAATAACATACCACAACTTGTTCAGTAATTCCATAATTAATAAGCATTTTTGCAATTTACAGTTTACCTCCACAAAGAGAGTTGCTGTAAATATTCCAGACATACAGGTTCTTTTCCTTTTTCCCTAATTATCTTTGCAAATAGACCATGTTTTGCTATTGCTGGGTAAAAATGTAGTGTTCTGATTTTTTTTTTATGCCCTTAAAATATTTTTTACTTTCCTTCTCTTATGATCTAATCTTCAGAACAACCGTAGCAAGAAATTATTATTTTCATTTGGTAGATGAGGAAACTGAGACAAATAAAAGTTAAGTGATTTCCTTAGGGGCTAATAGAGGGCATCTGTGGCTATAAGACCTCAGGTCTTCACTGAAAATCCCAGGCTTTGTCCAATGTGCCATTGAGTTGTCATTTTTTGCAATTCTTTTTTACCTGCCTCATTCTTTTCTGGTATTATTCACAGAATCATAGCTTTAAAAGCCAAAAGGTATTTTAGAAATAATTTAATTACACTTCCTTATTTTACAAGAAAAATCAAAGCCCAGAGAAATGGAATGATTTGACTGTAATGTAGTTTGTGTGTAATAGAAGCAGTCATTCATTGAACCAGGTGTTCTGACTCCAAATCTGTTTTTCTTTCTACTGCTCCAAATTTGTTTGTTCCAATTTTTTTGTTTAATTGCTTCTCTTGTGCCTTAATACTTAGATTATCTGTCCTAGATTTTCTGTTCTGACTTTGAGACAGCAGCATGCCTAGAATTTACTATGCCCACTGACTGAAGATCCTTTTCATGGAAGCAGAACAGAAAACAGGGTAGGTGAGTTGGATAAACTCAGGAGGACAGAAGCAGATAATCCAAGAATTTCATCCTGGTTCAGGGAGCCCATTTGGAGGCAAAGTAAACTTGAATAAGACAAAAAAGAGGCACCTTGCCAGTGCTCTCCCAAAAGTCAAGACTAGTATCAAGAGCAGAGATGGGATTCATTTCCTTTAAATTAGAATTAGAAAATAAAGGATATTGTGAAAATGGCCAACTACATAGGAAGGTTTTCAGAATTAGTTTACAAATTAATGCTATTTCCATGTCCTAATAAATGATGGAGGCTAAATAGGCCAAGGAAAAAGCAGTTAGCTTCCCTTCAATTGGCCCTTTAAATACTTCCTGAATCCACTGGCTCTTCAAGAGGTGCATGTGACAATTATTAATGAACTTTTTTTTTAGTAATATGGAACAAGGTCCCTAAGCAATTTGAAATTTGTTTCAGTTTATCACAGTAATCATGAAAGGTGTTTTAGATCTCCTGGTAACATTGGAAAAAGAGCCACTCTTTGCTCAGAGTAATAACAGTGCTCTAAAATCTACCAGTTTTACTAAGTTCCTGCAACTTTCTCTCTTGCATGCCATACATGAAATGACCAAAGTACATCTTAGTTCTCATCAGACCAGCTTGAAATATTTCCAAAAGGGCAGCTGTTTTCTTCTCTAATTTGTTATTTCCAAAAACAGCACTTAAGTATCAAATTGAAGTGTGAAATAAGTCAAAGAAGTAGCAAGATGACATGAGATTTGATGTGCATCTGGTGTGTTTTGGGTCCTAAGGATGAAAGAAAATCGTGGAACATTAAAACAACATCAGATATTTGGGGTAACAAAGTTGAAAATGTACCAGACAAAATAAAATAATATTTTGCAGTAATTTTAGAAACTAAAAAGTTCTCTCATAATGATGATGAGAGTGAATGGGAATACTTCCAGGATCTAGTGGGACTCTAGGTAAATTCTTTCAATTTAAACACATTCAAATATTTTGAGTTTGTATTATTTAATTCAACAGTCAACAGTACAATCAAGGCCATAAGACTGGATCACAAAGGGGAATTTCTTTAGGAATGGCCGATTAGATTACAACTAATAGGCATAATTTACATTTAAATTCTAGAGATATTGATTCTGCTGGCTATCAAATCATTCAAGAGCTTATATAGGAATCATAGAAATATAATATCTGGAAAGTGATTATTTACTACTTTGTATTTGATGGAGGAAAAACTGAGACCAAAGATATAATATGGAAGGCAAATTCGATTCTGAGTCAAAAGAACTGAGTTCAATACTGTCACTCACATTATCAGTCTAATGAATCTGGACTAGGTGCTTAGATTTTTCTAGTCCTCAGTTTCTTCATCTATAAAGTAAAAAGTATGAAATGAGGATCTATAGCTCTTCCAGCTTAAATTTGATTTTATGATTGATTTACCCATAGAATTAATAGCAAATTAAAATTTAAACATGCTTTTGTTTTCAACCCATTGTTCTTTCTATAATATTATCATTCTTCCTTTAGTTCTTGTGATATGGAGATAATTGCTAACATAATAAAGAAATTGTTGCATTCAGAATCAATTGATCCTTCTTTGGCCAATATTTTTGCCCTTTAACCTTTTTTAACAAGGCAATATGGTCAAGTGACTTGCCCAAGGTCACACAGCTAGGTAATTATTAAGTGTCTGAATCTGGATTGAACTCAGGTCCTCCTGATGCCAGGGCCTGCGCTTTATCCACTGTGCCATCCAGCTACCCCTCCCCTTACCTTTAAAAATTTTTAATAGTATTTTATTTTCCCATACAAATTGTGACAATTTTATGTTTCATGCCTATAAGGTTATTAGTTGCATATTTTTCCTCCCTCTCTTAATCCTTTTCCCTCCTCTGAAAATGATAGTTGATATAGTATACATGTTCTATCATGAAAAACTTATTTACCTATTAGTTTCAATTGTAGAAGAAGAAACAGATCAAAAAGAAAAAATGAGCATGAGAAAGAATAAAGTAATTTTTAAAAAATGCTTTGATCTGCTTTCAGAGGCTATCTGTTCTTTATCTAAATATGAATAGCATTTTCCTTCTTGAATTCTTTTTACTTGTCTTAGATCATTGTGTTGCTGAGAAGAGTTAAGTCATTCACAGTTAATCATTGCACAATTTCATTGATACAATGTACATTATTTTCCTGGTTCTGCTCATTTCACTTTTAGTCAATTAATGCTAGTCTTTTTATGCTTTTCTGTAGTCTACGTGTGCGTCATTTTTTTATTACTG
This sequence comes from Macrotis lagotis, assembly GCF_037893015.1. NCBI lineage: Eukaryota > Metazoa > Chordata > Mammalia > Peramelemorphia > Peramelidae > Macrotis > Macrotis lagotis. The sequence goes on along the minus strand of NC_133658.1, from coordinate 193,699,685 downwards.
CACAATAGTATTCCATTATAGTAATATATCGCAGCTTGTTCAACCATTCCCCAATTGATGGACATCCTCTAAATTTCCAATATTCTGCCACCTTGACAAGGGCTGCAATAAATATTCTTTTGCATATATATATATATACATTTCCCTTTTTATGATCTCTTTTTGATATTTACTTTTTATACAGTTTTATTTACTTTTTATACAGATTTATACAGTTCGATTGACCTTTTGGCATATTTCTAATGGTTTTCCAGAATGGCTGGATCAGTTTACAACTCCACTAGCAGTTCTAATAGTACTGTCCAAGTTTTCCCACATTCTCTGCAATATTTATCATTTTCCTTTTCTTGTAATATTAGCCAATTTGATATGTGTAAGGTGGTATCTCAGAGTTGTTTTAATTTACATTTCTCTAAACAAAAGTAATTTGGAACACTTTTTTATATACCTTATAGATAGCTTTGATTTCTGCAACTAAAATTATTTGACCACCGTTTTTATCTATACTTTACCCACATGGATAACCCATACAATGAATAAATTATTTGGGTTAATATATATAAGAAAGTTTAGTTATAGAAAAGTAGGTTTACCACTCTTGGCCATGAGTGAGGGCTATGTGAAATAACTGAAGGAATGCAGGCTAATAGTCTAGAGGTTAGGTTCATAGTCTTGGCATATTCTATGAGTAAAATAGGTGGCACCAATATCAGTAATATTTGAGTTCAAACATGAACGCAGATATTTGTCATTTTTCTGGCCTTATACTGGAGAAGTCTCACTTTATTTCTGTTCGCCTAAGTTTCCTTAACTGTAAAACAGGGGAAATAACATCACCCTCTTCACTAAATTGTTATTAGAATCAAATGAGACAGATTTGCAAAGTCCTTAGTGTAATATCTGCATATAGTAGTCCTTAAAGAAATGTTTATTTCTTTTTCTCTTTCGTTAACTGTCCTCTATATTAAGTCAGTTGCAAAATCTTGCTGTTTCTACCTTAACAATACCTCTAGTATCTAACCATTATGTTATACTCACACATCTCCTTTTTAATTCAGCCTTCACTTTTATTAATTTAAATTGTAGCAATAATTTCTTAATTATTCTAAATGACTCATGTCTCTCACAACTCCAGAACTATACACTACTGTTAAATGAAAGATTTTTTAATTGATATTTTATTTTTCCAAATACATGTTATGAGTTTTTTCAACATTCTTCCCTATGCATATGTACATTTTTAAGTTACAAAATTTTCTTCTACCCTCCCTTCCCACCCTTTCCCCTCAGCAGCAAAGAGATTAATAATATTCATACATATTTTTGATAAACATGTTTACAGAATAGTTATTTTTGGTATGAGGAATTGCAATTAAGGAAAAGAGTTATATAAGAGATGTTTTTTTAAATGTTCATCAGATTCTGAAGGGGTTTTTTTTTGGTTTTATTGGTTTCATTTTGTTTTTCTTTCTCTGGATAGGGATTGCATTGTCCATAGATCATGTAATATGGATGTCCTAGCTCTCTGAACTGCTGAGAGGAGCTGCTTCCATCAAAGTTGATCTTATGCTATTGTTAATATATACAATTTTCTTGTGGTTCTGCTCCCTTCACCAGCATCAGATCCTATAACTCATTTCATGATTTTCTAGAGATTGACCATTTATGGTTTCTTATAGAACAATAAAATTCCATAATATTCATGTACCATTACTTGTTCAGTCATTCCCCAATTGATGGGCACCCACTCAATTTCCAGTTCTTTGTCACTACAAAAATAAATGGTATGAATATTTTGAAACACACGGGACTTTTCCAATTGTTCATATTTCTTCTGGATATAGGCCTAGAAATAGAATTTCTTGGTGAAAGGGAAAGAACAATTTTATTACTTTTGTAAAGTTCTTTAATCAGGTTTCTAACTCTGTATTTGCCCCACTCCAGAGATGTCAAATTCTCAGTCTGGGGTATAAGAACCTCCAAAATGCCCCAAATAAGTGAAAGATGAATAAAATGTAAATGAGAAATGTTTAACAAAATAAATAAAAATATATTATAACATAGATGATGCTAATTTGTGATTTTCTAATTCAATATCTAGTCAGTACAATTTGTTTCTGATTGACTTGATATCATTGCTGTATTCTATCTATTTCATTATGTTCCTATAACCTCTTTTAAAGCTTTATACAACCTGGTTCTAATCTACGCTTCTATTCTCTTTAAACATTGCTCCTCATCCCAATCTTCAATCCTTCTAAACTAGCATTCTTTCTTTTCTTCACAAATAATATTTCACCTTCTATCTCTTTTCCTTTGCAGTGGCAGTCTCTCATGTTTGGAATATACTTTTTTCCTCCCTGAATTCACCACATGAGCTTCTTTTCTTATAGCATGCATTTCAGAGAATATCTTGTGTAGGAAACTTTTTCTGATCCCCTCCTCAATATTGAGTGTCTTCTCTCCCAAACATTTTATATTTTACCACTTTGTATGTATTTATGATGTATATTTATTAATCTAATAGTTATTCTGTTCATATATTACATCTATGTTATATATATATAAATTAATACTTATATTTTCATATATATTTTCATATATGTACATGGTTTGCTCAGAATATAAGTTCATTAGAAATAGGAGTTGTTTATTATTAATTATTTTCCTAGCATAGCTCCTGGCATATCATAGGCATTAAATCATTGTTATTGATTTAGTTTTGGCTCTACAACTTAGCCATAAGTACATCAGTAAGTCCTTTTCCTCTTCTGAGTCTCTGTCATATGGTCAGCAAAATGGTTATAATTATGGTTGTGTTATATACCTCACAATCCTGATATAAGAAAAATGTTTACTGAATTCTGAAATACCACGGAACCACATAGCATTATTGCATGATTTGCTCTACAACCATTTGGTGTTTCACTTATTCAACTAAGACAACTCTAATAGTTGGCCCAATGCATTGTATGGTGTTTAGTTAGGTTATCTAGCTATGTGCAATGATATTTCAAGTCTGTATTGTTCATACTTCTCAGCCTAGTGGTTCATTCTAGGTTTCATGAGCTGTGAGATACCATTTCCTAAGCCACATCTCTGAGGAACAGATAACCTAAGAGAAACTAGAGTTCTAGCAAGGTAATAATAATATCGATAGTAATAGCAATAGCTAATATTTTATATTGTTTTCAGGTTTGTAAAATTTTTAAAAGTATAACTCACTAATGTTTACAAAAATCCTGAAGTTAGGTAGTTGTTACTTAGCACATTTTACAACTGAGGAAATTGAGGCAGGTAGAAATTAAATGAATTGCTTATGGTGATACAGTTAATAAGTACTGAATTTTTACTTAGAACTTGATTCTGGGTTTGATATTCACTTAGATGCTTCAGAAAGATAAAGAATTCTCTCTTTCATACAAAATTTTAATCCTGAGTCTTACAAAGTTGGCCTGATGCTGCTGATTCTCAGAAAACAAAGATTGGATCTTGTAGGATAAGAATCTTCACAGTATCTTGCAATATTCCAGACTTTTACCTACCTTGATCATAAGTCTTTTGATTTAGCTTGATATCTATTCCTTTTTCAAATGACTGAGCAACTACTAAGGATTCCATATATCTAGTTCTTCTAAAATTGGTTTTATTGGGCATAATTCCAAAGGTGATACAGACTATTAACTTTAGAACCTCATTATTAGTGACCTTGCCTTTCTTTCATAATTTGAAGTCACAGGAAACTTACCAAAAGTCAACAGAGAAAGTTAACTTGGCTTATCCATTAGGGAAAAAGTATGATTATGTCTGAGTGAAATGGAACATGCACCTAAGAGTGAATACCATCATTCCTACAGCACATAACAAAATGTGTTTTATCATTAGAAAAATAAGCTTCATAGAATCTCTAAATCTAAGAATGTAAGAAAATCTGATCCCCTTTTTTCCATATAAGTTTGATAAATTTCATATTCAAAGTTAAGGCCTACAATAACACTCTTTTCAAAGTATTTTGTTGTTTCTGTAAATGATGTTAATTTACAATACTCTCTTAGATTGCCTTCCTAGTTATGTTTATGTGCTTTCCCCTGTTTATTTTTGACATTTTTTCAAAATTATGTTTTGAATTATCACAGAAAATAGTAAAAGAAAAATTCTGTATAGTATTGTACTGATACAGAATCTGAGATAGTTTTTTTTAGTGGAATTGCTACTACTAATTACTTCTTAGACCTTAACAAAGCTTTAAAAACAAATATGATAAAAATTTCTTTTCAATTAAATTATTGATTTACTGCAAATTTTAATATCCCCTAAATTAACATTTTTCAATATTCACAAAGGTTTGGTTTTTAGTGCCTTTGAAAATGTAACTGGAACTTACTTATTCCATCTTACTTATTCCCAGGATAACAAAGAAAAAAGATTAATTACTGTCATTAGAAAAGTAACATATAATATAAATATTTTATCGTATGTCTATCCTTTAAGAATGCATATACTTTATAAATTAATAAATGTTATTTAGGTTCTTTGAAATTGTGTTCAATGTTATATTATTTATCTCTTAATGAACAGAATGTGAAGATGTGATCAGAAAAAATATATTACTTTGGTCAATTTGGTATTTTACTCTTGTTTTAGATCACAGCTGTCCAATATTACTTTTAAAAGTTTGTATTGGAAAATAGACAATATATTTTGATTTTTCATTTTAGTGAGAAGTCTATGGTAGCTTCATTTCATTTACTAACTCATTTAGTAAATCCACAGGGGGATGCATAAAATCGCACTGCGACCGTGTGGCTGCATTTTGGACAGACCTGTTTTAGAATCTCTTTCTAATGCTCATAATCTTAAAAGTCATTGTATATGCTGAGATAGTATAATATTGAGAAATATATTCCTTTTCTTTAATCCCTAATTTCCCCATCTATACAACAGGAATTAAACTATTCACAATACCTATAGCAAAGTTGTTTTTGGGAAACATGCTTTGTAATGTACAAAGTAATAGGTATTTTAGCTCATAATATCATGAGATCCATTTTTTAGCTTGCAATGGGTTCTGAATCTGTCTGACATCTTCTTGGTTCATTATCAAAAGTTATTCTCCAATATTGAAAGATGTCTATCACTAACAGCATGAACTTTTGCTATAAGAATCTGAACACTTAGTCCATATACCTGCAGAAACCTAGAAAGAAGACATTAACGTCACCAACAAAATAAATGAGTTCATGTGTATTTACTCTAAGGGACCTAGTACCACAGTTATATAGAAAAGTGAGAAGAATACTTCATAGATGAGGAAACTGAGTCCAAGAGACATTAAGCTACTTGCTCAAGTTCAAAGAAATGGTAACTGAGGAGTGATATTTGAATTCAATAGAATCCTATGATTCTATGTTGTGTTTATTTTTTTTAACTATAGATTTTTTTCACTACCTCTCCTTGTTTTCTGATTATGCATGTTAGTGCAGTTGGATGGGGTACAAGTCTTAGAATCTGTAAGATCAGAATTCAAAATTATCCTTTTATATTTATAAATTAATTTCTACTGGAAAGGAAATCATAGATCCCTCCTTATTTACATGCTGAAAATTTAAGTAATTAGAAATATGGACTTTCTGAATTAGAGAAAATCTTAAGAGAGTATAGCATGATTCCTTTATTTGTGGTTAATGATCAGGTGACGATGCAGCTAAAATTATAGATCCCTCATAAATTTGTACAATACAGTCTACCAATAAGTAAGGCATTGCAACATGTGGAAGTATCCTACTGGATTGTGTTTGTTGTACCAAAGTGATTATTCTAGTTTATAAGAAAGGATTTAAATCCAATAATCATCTCTGTAGGGCAACTTATTTTTAAAACCTTTATTTGTTGCCAGATTCCATGAAAAAAAAATGAGTTTTTAAAAAAATTCACTTGAATCACATTTTAAAATATAAATACAGTGGTTGATTGCTTTATATTCCCAATAATACAGAAAAATACCCTAATCAAAGTGTATTTTCTGAAGGCCTATTTACTAACTACTGTGTAGGCACAAGTAGAATTAATGGTATTGTTTAAATTTAATTGGAAATGGCTACATTTTTATTCTTTTCTTCTCACACACCCACTTCATCTTGTTATGCACTAGAATATGAACAATAAGTAGAAATAATTGTTAAAAGCAACTCTGTTCAGGCTCTTCATTCTGTTCTTTCCCAGTTTCATCTAGTTTCATATTTGAAACTAACTGATTGTTTGATTCTTAGAGACTTATTTTCTCACTAAAATTAGGATTTTGGACTATATTATCCATAAAATGCATTCCATCTCTAAAAAATAACTACAATCTATAATTCTGCGTGTCATACAAGCTTTTGGATTAGCCCCTTTAAATTTCCAATTTGTATTAACCCTGCCATAAAATAAAAGAACAAGGGAAAGAGAAACAACATTAAATCCAAGAGTCTTGATCAATGTCTATAACAAGCAAGGAACAGTTAGATGGCACACTGACCAGAGTACAGCTCTATAGTTAGCAAGACCGATTTTCCTGAGTTCAAATCTGAACTCAGACACTAGCTGTGCAACCCTAGGCAAGTCACTTAATTCATTTGTTTCAGTTTCCTGATCTTCAAAATAAATTGAAGAAAATAAAGCCAAACTACTTTAATATCTTTGTCAAGAAAACCCCAAATGGAGTCACAAAGAGTTGGCTCCAAATGAACAACAAAAAGAAGTAATTAAAAACATTACCAAAGATACACATGTGGAGTGGTTAGCTCTAAGGCAAGGGAAAGAAAAAGGATAGGAAGTCCAATTATTAAATTGGTACCAATGGAATGAATTTTTCAAGACCTAGAAAAAAGACGTCAAGTGTATTGGGTGGGTCATCTTTGGGGAACTAATGGAAGGACGTGGATATGAATTACAAACTGTTAGACAGTAAAGATATGTTGTGACATGAAAAGGTGGACATCTCTCCAATAAATAAAATTCCTTAAGTTTCCCATTGATCTTGTTTTATTTGTGTTTTCTTTTTTAAATTAATTTTTATTTTTTTCATCCATATGCACATGTATAATTTTAAGTTACAAAATTTCCTTCCACCCTCTCTTCTGACTCCCCTCCCCTCAGTGGTGAACAGTCAGGTTAGCACTGTATATACATATTTTTGATAAACATATTTATTGATTAGCCATTTTTGGTATGAGGAATCAGGGTTAAGGGAAAGAGATACTAAAAAGATAAATTTTATAAAGTGTCAGATTCTGAAAGGTTGGTTTTTTGTTTGTTTTATTTTGTTTTCTTTTTCTGGAGGGGGATAACATTGTCCATAGCTGGTCTAATAGATTGTCCTAGCTCTCTGAATTGCTGAGAGGAGCTGATTTCATTAAGGATGATCATCTTCCAATGTTGTTGTTAATGTGCATATTGTTCTCTTGATTCTGCTCCCTTCGCTCAGCATCAGATCCTGTAACTCATTCCATGCTTCTCTAGAGTCCAATCATTTATGATTTCTTATAGAACAAAAATGTTCCATAGTATTCATATATCATAACTTGTTTAGCCATTCTCCAAATGATGGCCATTTCTTCAATTTCCAATTTTTTTGCCACTACAAAAATCTGATATGAATATTTTGGAACATGTGGGACTTTTCCTATTTTTTTATGATTTCTCCTGGATATAAGGCTAGATTTGGAATCTCTGGGTCAAAGGGAATGAACAATTTGTTTTTGTGTTTTGTAAAGCAATTTGAAAAGATTCAATTCAATGAGATTCAAGCTAAAAAACAAAGTATAAATGTTTTGAACAATTCATACTCTTCTAAATAGCCCAAGTTTCCTATAGTTTTAGACAATACTGTTTAATCTTACTTCATTTAAAATAGAATAAATTCATACTACCTACCTAAACATGACTGGCCCTACTCTTGGAAAAGAGCCCAGATGGAATACACCATACATCATACTTCAACATGTAGCAATAGGTCTTTTAGGAAGAAAGCTCAATCTTCACAGAACCTCTCTCTCTCTCTCTCTCTCTCTCTCTCTCTCAAATTATCTATTATCTGATGCTCCTAAATTTGGGAAAAAAAGTAGTTAGAGAGGGATTAATGAGAAACTGTTCAAAGAGACTAAATAATGTGAGAACAGGAGATTGGAAAGGGTCTGGAATGATCCATAAGAACAATGGATTCAAAATCTGAAGCTGCACATGGTTTCCTGATTGGACCAATTGTGTTGGTAATAATTCTGTGCTGCATATTTTTGTAATGGCTCTTCATTTGGAAGACTATTAGGTCAAATCAATGCTAGATACTATGAAGTCTCATGATTTTTCTGTGAAATCAAATAGTATATCAGACTAAGAAAAGGAGGGAGGGAAGGAGAGGAAGGAAGGAAGAAGGGAGGGAAGGGGGAAGAAGAGAGGGGAAAAGAAAATGGATAGAAAACATTTCTTGAATACTTACTATGGCTCAGAAATTGCACTTGATACTGGGAATAAGAAGAGAAAATTACTTTTCATGTAGCAGTCAACTTATACATGCAAAAATATAAAGTCACATGTATGAAATCAATGTTTCAATACACACACATTTTAAGAATTTAAAAGGATCTGGGAGAGTAAAGAAAAGTTCATGTGTATGAATCTATACCCAAAGAGCAATAAAAATGTTCATGCCCTTTGACCGAGAAATTTCAATTCTAGGCCTATATCCAGAAGAAATTATAAAAAAATAGAATAAGTCCCACATGTTCTTTTTGTAATGGCAAAAAAATATGGAAATTGAGGAGATATCCATCAATTGGGGAATGGCTAAACAAACTATGGTACATGAATACTATGGAATACTATTGTACTATAAGAAATCATAAATTGTTCGAGTCTAGAGAAACATGGAATGAGCTGTGGAATCTGATGCTGAGTGAGGGGAGTAGAATCAAGAGAGCAATGTACACATGAACAATGCCATTGTGAGCTGATAAACCTTGATAGAAGCAGGTGATCTCAGCAGTTCAGAGAGCTAGGACAACTGTATTAGACTGGCTATGGACAATGTTATCCCCTTCTAGAGGAAGAAAAAGAAAACAAAACTAAAAACAACCCTTCAGAATCTGATGAACACTTTATAAAACTTATCTCTTATGTATCTCTTTCCTGTAAACCTAATACCCCATACCAAATTTAACTAATCTGTAAACATATTTATCAAAATATGTATTTCAATGCTAACCTGTTTGCTACTTAGGGGAGAGGAATGGGATGGGAGGTTGGAAGGAAATTCTGCAACTTAAAAATATACACGTGCATATGGATAAAAAAAGTAAATAAATAAATATTAAAAAAGTAAAGACCATATGTAGAAGATGGCATTTGTCCTGAATTATGAAGGAAACTAGTAATTCCAAAAGGAGTGAGAAAGAAGTACATATTTCAATCATGGGTGATGTCAGGGCAAAGGTTAGATATACCATAAGTGTTAAGTAGTAAAACACTTTCATATTTATGTAAAGGAAGCAATAATAGGAAGAGAGGAGAGAAGAAGGAATCAAGAGACAGCAGAAACACTTCTGATTGGCACAAGATTCAAATGAATCAGATCCTCATTTATTCTCTCCTAAGTGCCTTAAGTTCTTTATCACCGATGCTGACTGCCAAAACTAGACTTGGCATTTTTGAGAAATGTTATATGGTGACCTTTAGCTTAGTGTATTCTTCAGAAGAAGCTAGAAATGGATTTTCTATGAATTAGCATGGGATTTGAATTATTTCACAGCATGTTTGCACTCAGATTTTGCCAGTGCCATAAGTCACAAGGCACTAAATATTGTGTTAAACATTCTTTCACAACATTTCCGGAAAGTAGAGTGCCTATGTGGTATGGAAAATAGATCTTAGGAGACATTTGTAGAATAAATAGACTTTCAAATTTCTTTTCCTGAGCCCATGGATCAGAAATAATGGTTTTAGAGTTCACCTCTAGAGCAATCATTCTATTTATTTTTGAATTACATTTTTAATCAGTTTCCTATAAAACTCACCTGGCATTCATCCTCAAAATTGCATTTAAAAATTATGTCAGTAGTTTTCCTAAACTCCTGGCCATGGAAACTCTCTTCCATCAGCCTTCAAAAAGCAGATAATATCATATTAAGTCAAACATCAAAAGTTTGTGATCATATTAATGTGATCTATGAATTATTCTTAAGAAGAAGTAGAATGCATTCAAGTAGAATCAAAATTATTAAACCAATAATTAGTTAATATTGCCCCTCATAAACCTCAGGGAAAGAAGGTAGTATCAGTTCTTTGAAGTGGATGATTATTGTAATATTTTATAGTTAATATATTTTTAAGGTTTGTAAAAAAAGAAAAGATAGAGAGGAATATCCCACATTACTTCCTTTTGGGGTTATAGAGTTACATGAATTAGTTTCACATACATTAAAAATCTGGCCAGTTTGTTGACAATTTAAAAATACAATGGCACAAATACAAATCAGGTTGATATAAGATTTTTTCATTTAAATCTTAAGAGGTTTGAGTGATCAACTGTCCTAATTTCACAAGTGTGGTAACTGAGATTCTGAGGAAGTGATTTGCCCTAGGTTAACTTATAGTGCACAAGTACAGACATGAAGGTACAGGTGTATACACACACACACACACACGCACGCACACACAAACATGCACACATATGTATATTCATTTTAGCTCCATAATATACTTCAATTCAATTCACATTCATTAAAGTAATTTGGGGGCAAAAGCCTTGGAGTCAGAAAGACTTGGGTTTGCACTCTGCCATAGATACTAATTGTATAAGACTAGTGAACAAATTGCAGCTCAGACCTCAATTTACTCTTCAGAAATATAAGGAATTTTGACTCAAAGGTCTCTAAGGAAACTTTCAGCTCTCAATCTTTGTTCTTATAATCCTTATGATCAGTGATGTGATCAGAACATAATAAAATTAAAGCCACTAGCCATGACCAATAAGTCATAAGAGTCAGTCATAATTTATAGGATAATCGAGTTTGGTCTGGAAGGAAATTTGGAAGTCATTTAGCCTCTATCTAATGAAAATGAGATTATTGCGGTACTAGATAGGGGCAATATAAAAAGTATTACAGGAAGTATCTGGGAGAGTAGAGAATGGGAGATATAATTTTGCCTGGGAGAACAGGAAAGATTTCCTAGAAGAGATGTTATTTATGATGAATGCCACAGCACTACTTTAACTGAACCATTCTTAGTTGCTAATACAAAGTTTTTGGGTAATGTGGACAGATATTTGAGTTTTACCTCTCTTTCACACATAGTTACTTATCCATGAAAGGCATTTAAGAAATATTCCATAAAAATAAATGACTCAAGAAACATTTATTGTGTATTTTCTTTTTGTTAAAACTTAAATTATACATATTTTCAAATACACAAAGGAAAGATAGACCTTGCCCCCAGGCCATTTATATTCTCTCAGGAGATACAATATATTTACATGAAAAGAGATATAAAATGTATGCTATCTAATATTAGGGGGTAGGAGTGTACTAGTTGCAGAAAGAATTAGGGAAGGTCTTTAATAGAAGGTAGTTATTTTTCTCACCATTTCTCTAGATTGGGAATGGATAATCGTGTGCCTGTTGCCTTTCTTCAATCAGTAACCATTTCTTAGTCACTAAAACTCTTCTTAGAATTTAGATCCTAAGAAATGGTAATGAGGAAGTATTACATTGAAGGTCTTTTATGATAAAGTTCTGGAAAAAGGTGATAGAAAGTTATATGTAAGGAAACAGTAAGCATAGGTGTTTACTGAATTTCACTGAGCTTGGAAACTTAATAAATATCAACTATATGCTTGGAATTGGAGATGCTATTTCTATGTATTTTGCCCTTAATCAGTTTTCAGGTTAATTTGTGAACAATGAAGTATGGAAAATCTGTCATAAACAGAAAGAAATATATTGAAATTTTTGTTGGAGCAGCAAGGGAGCATTATATAGTGATATAAACATAGTGGATTTGAGTTCAAGTCTAACCATGAATGTTGGAAATCAGGAAATATTTTATAGGGGACAAGGCATCTTACCTGGGTCATAGGGGAAAAATGAATCCTAAATGCTGAGAATAGAGTAAAATTAATCTTCTACTATGTCTTAAAGAAGAAATGTATAGACTATAACAACTGCTATACATGGCTGTCAAATATATGACCTTAATATCATTAAAAATATAATATAATATATATAATATAATACAACAAAATAAGTAAAAAGGCTAACCTTCAAGATTATTGTAAATATGGATAGATAATCAGGTCATAGATATGTACTAATACAAAAATATAAGTATGAATAAGACATACATATATGTATACATGCATCTTGTGTTTCATTAATTTATCCTAAAGCAAAATTTTGCAAATATGACTTCAATTTTTATACGTAAAATTCTACTTCTATATGTTCTAAAAAGAAGAAAATGAATTAATATTTAGGGAGCAATGCTTTAAAAATATTATTCCTTTGTCTGTACCAAAAGATATATATGCTTTTATTTTATGGGACTTAGTCAAATTGCATCTAGTAACTTCATTCACAATTTGATAGTTCAATGGTCCCAAACATCTCTGTAAAATATATGGATCTCTCCACTTAAGAAGCAACATGGCATAAAAGCATTCTCCTTTGCAAAATTGAAAGTAATTTTTCATTTATACTTCTCTTGGGTGGTATTGTTTTTTAAAAATATAATGCTGACACTGAACAGGAAAGAATTCCTCTACTATTATGTATTATCCTTTGGAAGGAGACTTAGAAGCCTGTTTTCTTTCCAGGAATATTAAAATGGTTAAAAGACATGTAATTGAAGCTTTCTAACATATTCTTCTAGAATAGTCATTCTCAAAGTGGGGTGTGTGGACCCCCAAGGAAACTAGATATCATTTTAAGGGAAGTGTGAGATTAAAATTATTTTATAATGATACAAATACTTAATTTTCCTATTAAAACATGTCTCTCTTTCTCAATTATAATCTGCCATGATACTAGATTTTCATTATATATTTCAACTAATGCAACATATTGCAACAGAATAATTAGAATCAGATATGAGAATCTTACTGTCTTCAATTAAGTTGACAATGAAAATAATTATGCAAAATAATGCAATGTTCTCCTTATTTTTGCTTTAAAAATTTATTCTTCATAAAAATACTAACATATAATGTCTTATAGATATTTTTAAAATAAATATGTATTAAAATTATCAGTTTCCATTTACAATATAATAAATATTATTAGATTAGAATACACATAAACAAAAAGTCCTCAATTTTAAAAAGCTTAAAACAGTACTGCGATCAAAAATTTTGAGGATTTTTAATCAAGAAAATGTCCAATGTAGAGTCAATTCCACAGATTAAGCATTAATAAGATATCTCTATAATATAAAGAAAAAGATTCAAAAATATATAGGATCCTATATGCCACAAAATCTTTCAGCTTGATAAAGCAAAACAAATCTTGGTTTAAAAATGGAGAAAAATAATTTATACAATGGCTTAGACTAAGCCTGGGTAAAGAAACTTTTGTTTTTTTTATCCATCAAACTATAAACCTTTCAAAAAATTGATTTGACAATTTCTAACTATAAATAGATATTTTAAAATGTTGAAGTCAGAATAAAGAAAAATCTGAGAATAACTATTGCCTAATCCTCAATAATGGTCTCTAATTTTGCTTCCTCTGATGTTTTTTCATTCTTCATTTTAGAAGAGTACCAATGACATTATTGGATGAGGTCTTGAGTTGTGCTTCTATTTGATTAAAGTTAAGTATTGTTTCACAGGGTCATCAGTCTCACTCTCTTTTCTGGACCCATTAAAGACAAAAGTTAAGATGACCCATGATTCAGTTGATGACCTTGGTGTCTTTGATATCTGATCAGGTTTTAAGTATTCCGTAGTGCCTTCTTTAGTCATCTTTTTGACCTTATCCATTTATTCTATGAGGGGAAGTCTTCACATGTTTGTGGTAGACTGATGCCTGTTGGATTCTCACATCCTACTACATCGCTGAAATGATTTTACTGGCGTGTGGCTGCTGTTTATATAACAACTTCTTGCAACAAAAGGTGAGAGCTGGGTGGCAATTGGTCATCAAAGATGGAATAGGCACCCTGAAAAGGGCTCATCAAAGACTTCAAGTCAGGGGTGGTAGTCCTCCACACAACTTGCTTCCTTAGCCTCTTGGAAATCATAAGATATGATAGCAATTTATTAATATTATTATTATTATCATCATCATTATTATTATTAGGAGACTAAGGGGCAGACTTGGAATGAGGAAGGCCTTTAGATTTTATTGCTAAAAGACTTAGATTGAGATCTATATGGGACTTCAAAATCATCTAATCTAAATTTTCAGTATTACAGGTAACTTTCTAATATCTATTCTCAAGTAGAAACTTGCAGGACCTGTATTTTGGGAGGATTGTGCATACCATTGTGTATACTGATACATCTATAGTATACAGTGTTGTAGAGATAGAGGTAAAACTAGAATTATGTAGCTAAAATAGTTATAGATAAAAGATTTGTATCAAAAATCATTTAGAAGCTGCTTTCTTATTAAAACATTATTAACCAGTACCTGTCCTCTAAGAGTTTATAAGCAAGAATTAGACATCTATCCCAACTGGACAATAACATAATCTATGAAATAGAGGAACATCTTTATAATTCCTATATAGGACAAATCAAAATTCAATTTAGAAAATATCTTTTAGTAAACTGTGTCTAGTAATCAAAAGTTTCTGGGTAAGTTGAGGAGCATGACTAGAACAACGGCCAAAAAAGAACATTCCAGGTGGAGGAATCAGTATGTACAGAAGTAATAAAATGGCAATGGGTTATATATAATATGGGCAGGTAGATAGCATTGTGGATAGAGGCCTGGGTTTTAAGTCAGAAGGACTCATATTCCTGAGTTGAAATCTGGCCTGGAAAACTCACTAGCTGCGTGACCCTGGGCAAAACACTTAATTTGTTTGCCTTAGTTTCCTCATCAAACAGAAATATCAACAACAACAATAAAATATAATATGCAAATTGGTAACACTCTATCTGTGAAATATAAATGAGTATAATGATCGAGGCTAAGGCAATATCAATTATCAAGAATACTTTTAGCACAGAGAGTCAAAAATCATTAAAATATTTAGACATCTGACCTGGTAGGCAATATCTTAAGAATATATTAACATAATTAATGATGGTAAGTTTGACACATGTGCATAGGTTGATTTGGAGAGATAAGCAGAAGGTTATTATATTAACTCAGGTTTGAGATGCCAAGGTACTGGACAAGTAAACACTGTATAAATGGAGTGAAGGGATTTGTGAGACAGAAAAGAAAACAGATATGACTAGATAATTGTGTCACATAAAATAATAGCAATTAGGATAATAAATAGCATTTATATAGTGCTTCAAGGAATGTAAAACATCATGCATGTAAGCTTATATGCATATGAATATCAATATGAATATTAATCATTTTGTATAAATACCAATATAACCCCCATTTTGCAGATGAAAAACCTGAGACTGAGGATGATTATGTGTTTTAACTAAGTTGTATCTTAAACAGAAGACTGATGTAGCATTTGAATTCTGGTATTTCTGATTTTCTCTCTACTGTATCACGAATCTGCCTCAAGGATTCATCAAATAGATTATATGAATTCAATATAAATCTAGATCTTGTAGCATCATTGAAAATAAATGTAAAGTTGAATGGGGAAAGATGGAAAGGTAACCATAGGACATTCTAGATGATTTATAAACATTGAAGGAAGAACTTGAGAAACAGAAAGAGTATGAATAAACTGACATCATTCAGTAGAGGAAAACTAGACTAGAGAACAACATAAAGATAATGGAAAAGGAATCTTTTGTTGAAAAAGTTGAGAAAAAATTAGATATATTTAATATAGAGAAAGGAAGGCTAGGTGTTCCAGTGGACTGAGTGCTGGGTCTGGAGTCAAGAAAATCTAAATTTCAAATCTGTCCTCCGGTACTAGTTTTGTGTCCTAGAAACAGTCACTTAACCTTTTTGTCTCAGTTTCTTCATCTGTAAAATGAGCAGGGGCAAGAAATGAGAAACCACCCTAATATCTTTTTTCAAGAAAATCTCACAGTGAGGGGCACAAAGAGTCATATAAAAGTGAAACTGAATAAACAATACCAAGAAAGGGCAACTGTTATACTCCCCTGGACAAAGTGAAATATTTGAGGGAATTAGATTATTTCTCTTTGACCAGAAAGGGAAAATTTGAAATTACAGGTAAACTGACTTAAGGACTGATATGAAGGAAACCAAAATAAAAACAAATGTATTCAAAAGTGGAATAGCTTTTCATGGGGCTATTTATTCTCCATCACTACAGATCCCTGAAGAAATTTGGATGCCCATTTATTAAGATATTACAGTATCATCACTTGTCTGCTAGGCATCTTTAAGTGGCATATCTCATAGTCATCTTACTAAATACTTACATTCTTGTAATGCAGAGTTCATTACTTGTTCTCCCAAACCACCCTTTGTCTAATCTTTGTCTTAAGAAAATATAAATTCTATTAATTTATAATAAAATTTCACACTATACCTCTTGGTTTTCTTATCATATTGAATTAACACAAGGCTTGACCAACTGTGACCTGACAGACAAAGATAGTTTGCTATTGGTTTTGTTTGGTCTATGAGCTAATACTGGTTTTTAAATTTTATATATTGAATGGCCCCACAAAAATCAGGTGTCAAGCCAGATTAAATCTTCAGTCTATAATTTAACAATCCTTGATAAAAATAAAATAACAAATCAGATAACTAGCTGAAGGGTGTCAAATTTATGTGGTTATTGATTAACTGAGATAGCCCATCTAACACCACATAGGCTACGTATGGAATAGTCATTCTAAAACATTATTTGTCTATTTTCATTGAGGGCATTGACAACTTTTGAGACATCTGTCTCTGGAAACTTAGAGTCATTCTCAATCTTACTACTGCTTGCTGCATATTTATTTATTGCAAATCAAAAATGTAGGTGATAAATTATTGACTCTTCATCTACAAAATAGTACATTTCCTTAGCTGCTCTATTTTGACAACTATTCTCCTTTAAATTCTCATTGTGTCTTCTCCAGATGAGGAAAAAGTCCTATGATTAAGAGATGTTTTGATTCTATGCACACTCAGCTGCAGTCCCTACCCCCAGAATTGACAAATTGATATCTCTAAAACATAAATCTTACCATAATACTCCTTTTTCTCAAGAAAGTGGAATTGCTGACTATGATGTCATAAGATAATATTCAAAGTTCTCTGTTTAAAATTTAAAATCCTTGACAATCTGGTTTCCACCTCCCTTTCCAGAATTATTTTGCATTGCTTTCCTCTTTCATTCTTTATTCCAGTCAGACTTCCCTCCATATCTCTCTCTCTTTCTCTCTCTGTACAGTGTTTTTGCAAAAATATATAAGCATTTATATAATATGATTATATTATTTTGTATATGGTAGAGATCAAAATATTATTTTGTAAAAGCACTGGGCTTTATTTAAAACATTTCTCTATCTCAAGGACCAAATATGTTTATTTTATAAATATCCATTGTTTATTTGCTATTCATATTATGAAATTAAACCAATGAGATGTTTCATTGTTTTATTGTATGTATCTATGTATTGTATGCTTTTTGACATAAACATAAATCAATAGTACTATAAAGCAAAAGAAAAATCCTTAGAACAAAAATAAAAAACCAATATGCAATTACATGTGATTTGATTAGAATATATTTAAATTACTTTTTATCTAATGTGTTCAAAATTCATTGTAATTTGGTATTTTATTTTCCATCTATCTACCGGCAATGCAGTTTTCATTTTTACTGCTCTTCAATTGTCAAAGTAATTGCTACAGTATTTAAAGGCAGGTGTTTAGACAGGTGCATCTTTATTTCACAAGGAATAATACACCATCCTAAAAGATTTTAAATAACCTTATAAGGAACTTTGTGCATACAATATAGGTATGAGGTAATATTTTTATTTCTATCTTTAGAAAGAATTCATTTCTATTTTAGATAGAATTCATCTCTATCTTTGCTATATCACATGTATAACATATTTAAGTAGATATATATACATAATTTTAAAATAATATTTATATAGAGAATTATTATTTAAAATTACTCTAAAACTTTTGTATTCCAAATAGTTTTTGCTATTCTACAATGTGTATAAGTAATTAATTTTATTTTAAGTGAATCTTAAAGAAGAAAGAAATGTGAATTTTTATTTAAAAAATCAATTAATTCTTAGTTTTGGTGAAAACATTTTGTGCAGCCTTTCATTTCAGACACTTCTTCATTTCTTGATCTTTACATTTTTATACAGTTGAGAGGGAGCAATAATAAAGTGCAGAACTAGTATGAAAAATACAAAAACGAAACAACCTTTTATTTGAACAAGTTATTAGAAACTTCCTGGAAGTATGACTGTGCAAATAACTTCATCTCTCAGAGTATTATTTTCCTTATTCATAAATTGAGTATAATAGTTGAATTTACCTTGACTGGCTATTGTCTGCAAACTACAAAATAATGTAACCAAAGTCTTATTAAATGTATTTTATTCTTATTGTTATCGATAATAACTTTCTCTTCCTGGAAATTCTCTTTCTCTCTCACACATTTTAATTTTATCCTTTCATAACCCCATCATGGTATCATTTTGCTTGGCTAATCCATTACTTCTCAGTCTTTTTCACTGCATTATCATCTGATATGGGGACAATGTATCTTTGTATCTGATCCTTGACAGTGGTAGACTTTGTTCCCATGTTTCTCTAAATCTTCTCTTGGTGATATCAGTTCCCATCAATTCAATGCCCTTGACCAAATCTTAACAACTGCCCTAATCTCTCTCAAGATCTAGTCTCATATCATCAACTGCTTGTTGGATTTCTCTATCTAGATTTGTTATGCACAATTAATTCAAAATGTCCCAAATAAAAATCATTTCTAATTACTTTATGTCTGACCTACCATCAAATTTCCCTCTTGGCTAAAAACACTCAAGTTTAATAACCCAACCTTTACTTTATTCCCCTTTGTTATCTACATTTTATGTTTCTACAACTTATTGAATCGACTTCAACAAAATATTTCATTTTCATCTCCTCTCCTCCCTAATCAGTAGGTTACCATTGCTATTGAGGTTCTCTTTTCTACTAGTCTGTTCCATTAAAATGATGTCCTAATTTTTTCTCTGCTTTCATCTTCTATTTCCAATTCAATTCTATAAATATTTATTAGGCACCAACTATGTGCCAGACACTTTGAAAAATATTGGGGATAATATAACTACTACTACCATTAGGAAAAAATAATATTAATAACAACAATAGCACTTATATAACACTTACTATGTGCCAGGAATTTTGCCAAACATATTATAATTATCTTATTTGAAGCTCACAAAAACCCTGACAGCTAAGGGCTATTTTTATCTACATTTTACAGAAATGGAATTGAGAGAAATAGAGGTTGAAATGACCTGTCTATTATCACAGTTAGAAAGTGTCTGATTCTAGATTTAAACTCAGCTCTACCTTACTCCAGGTAAAGCACACTATGCTCTGCTTCACCTAATGATTTCATTTAAAAAAAACAAAACATAAAGTCACTGATCACTAAAAGCTTGCAATCTAATGGGGAAAGGCAACTCTAAGATAAAGCTGAAAGAGGTACTGGTGAACCAGGGGGTATAATGTTCCCTGGAATTAAAACCAAGCGAAGTTCGTGATAGCAAATTAAGTTAGCTGAGGTTCAGAGTCTACCTGTCTATAAAGAAAAGCTTTAGGAAGACTTTATTGCTATACCCACCAATCTCCCTAACAGACAGTTTCAATTGTCAACACAGCTACTTGGTTTTCCTAAATAATACTTAAACCTGTTCTTAAAACAGACTTGACCTTGTCACTTACTACTCAAAAGTCTTCATTATTGCTTCCAAGATAAAAACAAAACAAAATAAAACTCTTAGGCAGGATTTGAAAGCTGTTGAAATTAAAGCTTTACCTGCTTTTAACAATTTTATTATACATTACCAAATGATATGTATTCCCTGTTGTAATCAAATTGGCATATGAACTCTTCCCTCAAAAGCATTCTTTTCACATATCTTGTTATCCCTAACTTCCTTCAAAGAAAACAGCTTAGGTGCTACCTTATAATGGAAATATTTTCCAAATAAAACAATTTTTAGAGTTCATTCTCATATTTTGTATAAATTTCTATTTATTGTTAAGCATTTATTAATCATCCACTGTATGCCAAACATTTGGATAAGTTCTAAGCATATAACCACAAAAAGTGAAATAACCCCATCTTCTAGATTATAATCAATCTGGGTCAATGAAAATGTATAGAGATTTTTAATTCAAGCTAGAGAAAAGACTGAGGATCTACCATAGTTTGAGGTGGGGGAGAAGAAAATAATTCATGTAAAATATATATGAATTTGCGATTGAACTTTATCTTTAAGGAAAATAGAAAGTATGAAAGAAAGAGGGGAAATGAGTGCCTTCTAGGCCTGGGAATTACAAAAGCATAGAATAGAGTGCTATATTTGAGGAGCAGTATGATTGCCAGAGACTTATGAAAAAAAATACCAGATTCTAATTATATACCAGGCAGTGCTTAGAATATAAATAAAAACAAAAAGAAAGATAAAAAGAAACAACATGCAGGTTGCTGCCCTGAAGTACATAACAAAGGTGGTTGAAAATTGAACCAGAGTGATATACCAGTCAAAAACGAAGTACAGAGTAATGCAATCTGATGAGAAGGAAGAGATAATTGATCTTGGAGCCCTCCTTGTATGGAGGATCTAGAAGCTGCCCTCTGCTTTACAATTTGAGGACATGGCCCCAAGTAGATAGTATTTCAGAATTGCAAATTCTAGGTACAAAGTATAATTCCAGGACGAAGAAATTTCAAGGACATTATTGAGAATCTGGAGTGCAGGTTGGCAAGTTGGACCATAAACACATTGTATTTCCTCATTTGTATAAATCTTGTAAATGAATTGTAGTTTTCAAAAATTGATTAGCTCAATAGTCTGTGAAGGTTCAAGATTTTATTTAAGGAGGTAGCAGAAGTCAGGGGCAGGGAGGGTATTATCTTTCCATGCTCTTTCTAAACCAGGGTTTTTTCAAACTCAAAGAAATGAATCTCTTAATATTGACTTAGAAAACCATTCTTTAATATTGATTTAGAAAAAGTCACAATTAATATTATCTATGTTGAACTGTATATTCAGATATTTTATTAGCTATTTCCCAATTACATTTTAGTCTGGCTTCATTTGTAGTTGGATTGTAGCCTCTGGCAGTGAGTTTGATATTTGATATTCATCTACCTCAAAAAATAAAAATGACAATTTTTGCCAACTGAGGAACTCCAAATCCTAAAGATATTTGATTGCGATTGGACAAAAAAATCAATCCACAAGGCCCTTTGAGAGCCTTGGACATGCAAGATATCATGTTAAGAACTGAAAATCCAAAGACACACACATGAAAGAAATCCTGCATTCAAAAAGTTTTCATTTTAAGAGAGAAGATAATATGAATAAATGGATAAGTGTACAGAGAAAATATCCTAAAGGGATTAAAAGTTGAGAAGTATTTAAATTACTCATTGTAAATTAGAGAAAATTCTCTAATGAGGAAGATTCAAGCATTTAATGAGGAATCAGGCATTAGCCATTTGGAGAATCTGCTGCTTGGTTAAAAAGAGTTAAAAAGACACATGCGTGAAAAAGAGACATAGTCTATGCAAATAAAATTCTTTAAAGGCAAAAATTTGGAGAGAACAACACAGGTTAACATAAGTAGATGCATTTTGCTGGACTAATTCCACAATTACTGCGCATTAGAAAATATACCGGGCGGCTAGGTGGTGTAGTGGATAAAGCACCGGCCTTGGAGTCAGGAGCACCTGGGTACAAATCCAGTCTCAGACACTTAATAATTACCTAGCTGTGTGGCCTTGGGCAAGTCACTTAATCCCATTTGCCTTGCAAAAAAAACTAAAAATAATATACCTTTACCTAAGGATAATATAATTGATCATTTCAGTGGAATTCTAAGATTTCTTTGAGGATAGGGATCATTTTTCATTTATTCTTAAGTCAACTAGAATTGAATAAATAATAATCAACATTAACCAGACATAGAATTTTATTGATTTAAGAAATTTCTTCTGTCAAAACAGATGGATACCTTCTATATCATTTCAAAGTCTAGTGGAATGCCCAGGCAGTAGGAGGTATAAGGCCCATGAAATCATTTGGTCTGATACTGCCATGGCAACAGCAGAACTCTAAATTCATTAAATTGAGAAGATTTTTAGGGGTGAACTAAGTAAATGATTAACCAAATATAGAGGCTAATTTTTTAATCACGTGTTTTTTCCATTTATTTATTTATTTATTTATTTATTTATTTCAGCCATATGCACATGCATATTTTTAAGTTACAGAATTTCCTTCCACCTTCCCTTCCCACCCACCCCCTTCCTTCAGTGGCAAACAGTCAGGTTAGCATTGTACATACATAATTTTGTTAAACATGTATACAGATTTGTCATTTTCACTATGAGGAATTAGGATTAAGGGAAAGATACATAAGAGAAAATTTTTATAAAGTGTTCATCAGTTTCTGAAGGTTTTTTGTTGGTTGTTTTGTTTTTCTTCCTCTGGAGGGGGATGACATTGTCCTTGGCCAGTCTAATACAGTTGTCTTAGTTCTCTGAACTGCTGAGAGGAGTTGCTTCCATCAAGGTTGGCATTTTACAATGTTTTTAATGTGTACATTGTTCTCTTGGTTCTGCTCTCTGCACTCAGCATCAGATCCTGTAACTCATTCCATGCTTCTCTAGATTCCAAACATTAATGGTTAGTTTTTTTATTGAAAATAATATTCTATAGTATCTATGTACCATAAGTTGTTTAGACATTCCCCAATTTCTGGGCAAAGGATAATTTTTAGATTGATAGTTTTATATGACCCATAAATGATGTTATAAATATTAAATGGCCCTTGACAGAAAAAAGGTTCCCCACCTCTAGTTTAGCACAATGAATGATTAACTGATTTTCCCAGATTCATATAACTAGTAAAGAAAGAACAATCAATAGTTAATGGGCAGTTATTAAGTATCCACTATGTGCCAGACACTGTTTGGAGTATTGGGGACTCAAAGAAATGTAGAAGGCACTGTCTACCCATATACAACTTAAAATCTAATGGTGGGGGGAACAACACATTAAAATAAACTGAAAAGAGTGAGGAGGAGGGATTGGCTTGAGAACAATGAAGTTCTTTAGTTGGAGTTCATTCTTTATTTTCAAAAGGGATCAATTATATCATGGGGGTGATACTGGACTTGGGAATGGATTGGATTTAAGTGAAGTACAGTTACACAATATCTTCAACCTCACCATCTTCCAATCATCAAATTTCAGTGGCAAAGAAAAAATTCAAGATGACAAGAAGAAGAATTGGGATGCAGCAGAAGACTTGGGCATAATCAAAGTCTGACCAAATTCTAAGAACTTAACAGTGATTGTTTCTACTGCCTTTCTGGCTGTGGGAACAAATTGTTCTTATCCACCCATTCCTCCTGGGGGAAGTCTTCACATGCTTGAAGAAGTCATCCTTCTAAGCCCCCAATGAGTTTAAGATCTATTGGTTACCCTCTACCTAGCTTAGTATAAATGACCTATAGTTTGAGTGAGCAATTATCTGGAGAGATGTGAGCTTCAGAATTAATTTTGTTTTGCAGAATGATGGGTCCGTGGACATTATGAAGCCCAGGAGGTCCATGTTATAGGATGTAATGGGTGGAATTTCCTGGATGATTTTTCAGAGGGTCTTAAGTGAGCTCCTAATGTCTAGCTTAACTTTATGGGTTTGAATCTAGATTATCACGATCATAAGCCCAGTGATTTATCCACTGTTCCCATGATGACCGAGTTACCAATTTACAAAAAAAACAAACAAACAAAAAGAAAACAAGAAGAATATTATTACCAGGAACCTATAAACAGAGATTAGAGTGTATTGTGAAATAGCCAATAGGTCTAAAGTTGGAAGGCAGTTTGAGTCAACCAATGAGGTTATTTCTATAGAAATGAAAATAAATTTTATAAATACTATGGCAGTTTTCATGTTTATTTAAAAACATATTTATTTTGCCATGACATACTGGCTTTCTATAGCCTTAGATGTAGCTCTTCTAAACAAATCTAAAGTTTACTATGGAACCAGAGATTCAATTTCCACCATGAAATTCTGAAAGTCTTTTTTTTCCCCTTTGAATATAAAGCAGGGAGATTGGACTTTGAGAAATGTATTTTAGAACTGAGCAGTTGTTTTCACTTGAGATCCCTGTCACCCAGGGTACTCATAGTTCCTATTAACATTCAAAAACTACCAACTTTTATTTGACTTGCTTTTACTGGATACTAGGACTACCTTGGTAGGAGGAGTTGGTTTGTCTGAGCTAGTCACATACTATTGTACTTCAATAAGTGGCAGTACAAAAATATATAGGATAAAATTTGTATTTGCATAGTGCTATAAAACGAAAATTTTCTATTAGTCTGCTTTTATATTTAAATTATTCTGATGCCACCTTTTTAGAATTCTTAATTCTATGTTAGCTACATACAATAATGTATATACAAATGTGTATAAATGCATATACATATACATGTAACAATGGTGAAAAAATATAGATTAAAATTATTCTTAAAGTTGCAATTATTCACTATTATTATAGTATGATTTTTAATAATGAAAAGGTTCTGAATCAGGGGATTCTAGGATGGATAGTGTATAGAAAAAAAAGGAGAATTTGGAGATAAGAAGACCTAAGTTCAAATCTAAAATAGGAACTTTTCTCTGATTCATCAATTTCTTCTGAAATTCCCATTTGTATTAAATGCTCAAATCAACAACATATCCACCTAGAATCTCTTTCCTGAATGTGTTCCTGAATCCATATAGTTTTTTCTTCTATTATGCCTTGCACACTTATACCAACTCATCCCTGCTTTTCAGCTTTTTAGATATTGTTTCACCCCATAAAATGTAAGCTCATTGAAAGCATGTTCTGTTGTCTTTCTTTTTGCTTATTTTTGCTTTCCTATCTCTTAGTAAGTCATTATGATCCTCATAATTAATTAAATTAAAATAGACAAAGATGAAATGGCTTGTCCAAGTCACACAGTTAATGTCTAACATAGGATTTGAACACGTCTTTCCCATCGATAACCCCTATTTCATAAACTCCAAATACTTAATGTTTCCAGATCAAATATAATATCCTCTATTTGATATTTATAACTTTTCATTACTTATCACACAATATTTCTATTTGTCTTACACATTATAAAGCTTTCCTACCCACTAGCAATGAACATATATGTATGTTTGTGAATATTCACACATGTGTTATATGCATGTACTACATTATAAATACACATACATGCAGTTACATGTATATATAGGTATATGCAAGTATATATGTATAATGAACAGGGATTTACATGTAAATTTTTGTAAATGTATATATATTAAATTTTTATATGTTTAAATATTTATGTACAAGTAAAATATACTTATATGTAAATGTATTCACAAATAGACACTTGTATTCATGTTGTGTATAGGCATGTATGTGTAGAGTGGATACATATGTAATAATGCTATTTGTCCTTCATTCATGACAGTGGCATCAGAGAGATGATGCCATGAACTGGATTTCAGTGGGAGGGGGAGGTGCTATGCTAATTATCCACATCACTTTCTCCTCTCCAGTCATCTGGGTCCAGTGGTGAGATATGGATTAGGAGGAGGGAGATAATCCTGATTGTGAGACAGTCAGGGTTAAATGATTTGGTCAAGGTCACACAGCTACTATATGGCAAATGTCTGAGGCCATACTTGAATTGGTACTCTATTCACTGTACTTACCTAGCCACTTCATACATACATATACACACAAACATATATATATATATGTGTGTGTGTGTGTGTGTGTGTGTGTGTGTGTGTGTGCGCCTTGTCTATACATTGCTTATAATATCTCTGTTCTATCTATCCCCTTTTTTTCTGTTTTCTCTTCTATTCCTATCTTCTCTTTTAGCCAACTTATTATATTGCTCCCCATTTTATAGCCTGACCCTAATACTTCCTCCACACTATATAGAAAATATGATCACATTAATTCAGGCTACATTTGAATATTTTTGAAAATCATTGAAGTGCCTATTCCTAAGCATTTAATAAATATTTATTGTCTTGATTTCTTCTTGGGATATCAGTGACACTCTTTGGGGAAAAAGGAAAAAAGTATGATAATAAGTTTGTCATTTTCACCAGTTCATTATCATCAGAACCTCCTCTTTTTCATAACCTTTAAAATCATATAGGTGGAAATTACATTGAAGATCATTTAAATGAAAGTGTTGAATGCTATTTATTGTTGACCTGTTTTAGTTTCCCATTTTATGTTTCTATACACATTGCCCTCTCTTCTCAGTACTCTATAAGGCACTATTAAAAGAGACACACACACACAGACACACACACACACACACACACACACACACACACACATACAAACAAATCCCTTAATTGTAGTTAAAGGAATCTAATTGAATTTTAATGTACTTTTCAATGGAAAATGGAAGAACATAGATAGAAATGTCAAGAATAATTTAATTATATTTCTAGAATAAGAACTCCAGAATTTATCCTATATATTTTGTTCTGCATTGTATTAAAATACATAAGGAATTGACCAATTCAGGCAAATTAAGTCTTGGCCCAGCATCGCTTTTTTTTCAATACTTGAAAAGGAGACATGATTTCCTTTATACCTCTCTTTTACCCTGCTAGTATTTCAGTCAGTCACTCAAACAATAGGCATGAACTATGTGCTACACTTTAGGCTAACATTAGTGGATAAACAAAAAAAAACTTTTCTGAACTTCATTCTATTATACATTCTATACATACTACATTCTAATGCATTCTATTAGGGTATTTAGGTCAATATAAAATGAAGCGTAAATATTGACATAGAAAACCATGAATTAATATTGTGTAACATTTTTATTAATTTGTAAAAATAGTTCCCAGTTACATTTTAATTTGATTCTGGCATAGTTCAGGGGTTTATATACCATAGAAACTCCATATGTCTTGAGCCTGATGAGATTACGTTAGGATATAGAGAACAACTTTGCTTCAATCTTTCCTAACATCAAAGCTTTCCCAATGATTCTATCATCTTATTTGATATTTTTAGCTTCAGCATTTGTCCTTCCAGTGAATAACCTGAAAGAATTTCTTCCAAACATGAGGATATACCTGCCTTTCTCCAACTTGTTCTCTAAGGGAAATAGAATTAACATGTCTTTCCCTTCATAAATAACATTGGACCCCTAAAAGCTGATTTTGAAATAAATTTTGGTTCTCATCTAATGCTGGCCTGCAGTTTCACAAGTCATCAGTTGCTCCATAGGACTATCCAGAGGAGTATTAAGTCATGAACTGCTTTATAAAACAGAGATGACAGTTCTCAATTCATATGGCTTGATCTCTTCATCTCTGATTCAGAATCTGAAAGAACTGTGTAAGGAGAAGCAATGATAAAATTCAACCAAAGAATGCTGCTAATGGGGAAGCTAGGTGGCACAGTGGATAGAGTACCAGCCCTGGAGTCAGGTGTACCTGAGTTCAAATCTGACCTCAGTCACTTAATAATTGCCTAGCTGTGTGACATTGGGCAAGACATTTAACTCCATTGCCTTAAATAAATATTTTTTTTAAAAGAATGCTATTAGAACCATTCAAAGAGCATTCCATGTAACATGTGCTTAGCAGAGCAGAAGTAGCTAGAAAATATCTATGTGTACTCCATAGTCTCTCCAGAAAACTTCCCTTATACATCATCCATGCTCACTTGGAAGCAGGCTATCAGCCTGTTCACATGGAATAATATAATCCTCAGATTTGCTAATTACAGAAAGAATTGACTGTAACTTCATAAACACTCATATTGAATTAAACAAAGTAGACCATTCTATTGATTTTGGTTTCTTATGATTTGATTCTTTTTCAGGGGCAGGGGATAAAATATGCAGACATATGATTTCCGAAGTTTAGAAAGTTCTAGGTGTGAAATTCTATTTATCAAAGGGAATGGTACTTTGAGCAATTTAAAATTTAAAGGTCATGCCTAGGTTCAACTAGCCAGTTTATGCTCATTGACAATGACTCATGTTGTGTACAAGGCTAGCCTCTGATTTATTATATCACCTTGTTTCTAACAACTTAACTAATTATTCAGGAGGAAAAATAAAAACAATCAAACTTCTCTGTTCTTTCCACACTAACTTTGCCATTATTTTCATTCCAGATCTTTAGTTCTTTAAAATCTTTTTCTTGAGAAGAAAGATAATCCCATTGATGAAAAAAATGTGTTTCTAGAAGTATGTACATAGAAGTCATTTTCTTTTGCATAGTACTTCCCTTGTATAAAGAATAATTTGTCCTCAAAAGAAAAGCTAACATGGAACTAGTTAGCTACTATTTAAATCTCTTTCACAGGAAATTAATGAAGGTTGTATCTCTTCTAATCCCATCACAGAAATATAACCTAATTGCCCATTTAGTTAATAAATAAATTCATATTTAGAAGTAAGAGGGGAACTGATCACAAATCTTCTAAGTTAGATGCATGTGGGAAAAATAATCTTCTGGTTTCTTTCAAAATATTATCTCTCTTTTTCCCTCCCTTCCCCCCTTCTCTCTCTGCACCTGTTTAATAACAGATGGACAAAGGCCATTCCAATTGAGTAAAATTGAATAATGAAAGGAGATTTCTCTCTATACTAGTTCTGATCAAATGAAATTTGATTTGTTAAATGCTTAGTATACTGTCTCACACATAGTGGGTGATAATTACACGCCTGGTCTCAGAAGGAGTATACTTAGAGGATGTGAGTATAAATGGATCTTGAAGTGATTTTACTTTACATAATACTTTAGCTAATGTGGATTATATGTCTATTTGGACAGTTGGAGGGAGCTACTCAGAGGGTATTGGGATAAATGGATCATTAAGTGATTCTGCTTTACATGATACTTTAGCTCATGAGGATTATGTGTCTATGGGAGGTACTTGATTATAATCTGATGATGTTTATGGTTCTTGAGAATTGGATTTCTGATGTGACAGAGGTTGTGGGTATGAAGTGATTGTGAAGTAATGATATTATCAATCAATCAATCAATCCCTGAGAACTGTACTTTTATCAGGACAGATAAAAGGAGTATATCTTGATAGAGGTTATGGGTACAAGGTAGGTATAAAACAATTAAGACTTGAAACAAAGGATTATACTGTAAGAAGACTAGGCAATAGTGGATAAATAACACCACAAGAAGAGGCACAAAGACCTATTGTAGAAAAGGGAAAGAACGGAGTAATTCTTATTCTCAATAGATTTTCCCCAAGGAGAAAATGACATATATTCCCATTTGTGTTTAAAGTTGTATTCTATCATACAGGGAAGTAGAGGGGAAGGAGAATGAAATTGGAAGGTAGGATTGATAAAAGGTAATGTAAATGCAAAAGTAAGGAAAAAGTTAGTAAAAGGGGAAAGGTAGAAGGAAAAGGAAAAGGGAGAAGTAAGGGGAAGAGGGCTGAGAGAAGGGAGGGATGATTAAGAGGCATCAGTCAGAAGCAAAATATTGGTGAAGAGGAATAAGGGGAAAGTAAAAAGAAAAATACAAACAGAGAAAATAGCATAGGGAAATAGAGAGTAATCATAACTGCTAATTAAATGGGATGAACACTTCCCTTAATATAAAGTGAATAGTAGAGTGGATTAAAAATGAATACCCTACAATATGTTGCTTTCAAGAAGTACATTTGAAGCAGAAAGATACATATAGGGAAGAGGTAAAAAGCTAGAGTAGAATACAGTATGCTTTACCTGAAGTACAAAAAGTTGGGTTAACAATCCTGATCTCAGGCAAAGCAAAAGCAAAAACAGATCTCATTAAAAAGGATAAGGGAGGAAATTACATCTTTTTAAATGGTACTATTGGCTTGGACTCACAGGGTGATTTTATGAAGTCCTCCTATGGATTTAATAAATGAAGCTGAACTACCACAAAGCTCTCACTAAAATGGAAAATCAAATATATTGTCTATTGTTTCAATAAAAACTTTTAAAGGTAAGGTTGGACAGCCCTGCCATGGGCAATGAAGTAATATTAATTTTAAATATACATGAACCAAGCTGTATAGCATCTAAATTCTGAGAGCAAAAGCTAAATGAATTAGAGGGAGACATAGACAGTTAAACAATATTAGAGAAGTACTTCAACCTTCATCTCTCAGAATTAGATAAAACTAACCCCAAAATAAACTAGAAAGAAGTTAAAAAGATGAATAGAATTTTAGAAAAGTCAGATGTGATAGACTGAATGATGAAAGAAAGGAATATACCTTTTTCTCTGTGTTACATGATACCTATACAGAAATTAAGCATGTATTGGTGAATAAAAATCTCACAAGTTAAATGCAGATAGGCAGAAATATTAACTGCAACCTTTTCAAATCATGTTGCAATAAAAATTACATGCAATAAAGACTATGGATAGATAACATAAAAAATTAATTGGAAACTAAATAACCTAATTTTAAAGAAAGAGTGGATTAAATAGGAACAACAATAATCAATAATTTCATCCAAGAAAATGACAACAACCAGATATTATACCAATACTTGTAATGTAGCCAACACTGTTTTAAGAGAAATTTTATATCTCTAAATGCTTATATAAATAAAATAGAGAAAGAGGAGTTAAAATAATGTAACTAAAAGAGCACAAACTAAAAATACCTAATTAAATTCCATATTAGAAATTCTGTAAATGAAAGAAATTAATGAAATTAAAAGAAAACTACTGAACTAATAAATAAAACTAAGAGTTGATTTTATTAAAAAAAATAAATAGGTAAACTCATCACAAAGCGAAGAGGAACTGAAAGTAAAAATTTGTATCTATTTTGCTCAACTATATGCCAACAAATTTGACAATATAAGTAAAATATAAACCATCCATATTAAAAGAAAATAACATACTCAACCCCAATTCAGAAAAGTAAATTGAATAAATCATCAATTAGCTCCCTAAGGAAATTACTCTAGGGCCAGATTTGCTAGTTAATTCCAGGAAACAGAGAATAATTAACTCTAATTTTATTTAAACTGTTTGAAAAAAATAAGAGAAAAAGGAGCTCTACAAAATTCATTTTATGACACCATCATTGCAGGACAAGATATGACAGCTTCATCAGCTTTGTGATATGTATTCAGGTGTAACTAATGATAGCATATCTTCATCTCTCATCTCACTCTCCCCCTTTATATCTTTAAATATATTAACTTCAGCTAAAGTTTTTGATATACAAACTGTTAGAAAATGAAAAGTATTATTTATTCCTTATGCTACTTTCATTAGTTATGTCTTTTAATTATCAAATAACAAAGTAAAATATATTTAAGAAAGATTTTCTTCCAAATGATATTTTTTCTCAAGAAAAATTCTGTTTTCTTCATATAAGCAAACTTTCAGGTATTCAATGAAAAAATTAATGTGAAAGATAAAATAAAATTATTTTAAGTTATACATGATGGCTTTAGATAGATAGCTGTGGAATTTGAATCAGAATAAAAACACACAAATATTTGTATTTGGTTTGTTTGGAGGGAGGTAGCATGACCTAATGTAGAGAAAGTTGCACTCAGGATCATGCTACATATTTAATAACTGAGTAACACTGAATATCTGACTCTGGACAATTTACTTGACCTCTCAGTTCTCCAGACAAGGCTTTAAGGTTTTTAAATTGAAGAATAGGTGTTAATTTGTACTGATGAAGAAGTTTGTTACCTGAAGTTCTTTGTACAATGAAATCAAGTGGGAGACAGAAAGTTTGTATTTTCATGTATGCAGGCCATTTTTTTAGGGTTTTTTGCAAGGCAATGGGATTAAGTAGCTTGCCTGAAGCCACACAGCCAGGTAATTATTAAGTGTCTGAGGTAGAATTTGAACTCAGGTATTCCTGACAACAGGGCCAGTGCTCTATCCACTAAGTAACCTGGCCACCCCAGGCCATATTTTGAAAGTATTTTAAGACTCATCCCCCTCCCCCTCCCCCTCCCACAAATTAATGTTAAAGTATAGGTTTGAACAGACTCATTTTATAGCATAGGAAACGAGGCTTAAAGAGGTAAAAATTATATCATATATTTTCTAGATAGACAGTACCTTTAAGATAATCTTAACAAACTTTTTTTTAAAACAGATGAGGAAACTAAGGTTCATAGAGGGTAAGTGGATTGATCAAGGTCATTAAAGAAATAGGAGACAGAGATATAAAGCTGACTGTTGATTAAAATTAGCATCTTTTTCTCTAATCCACTATATAGCATCTGAAAAAATTAGTATATTAGAATTAGACAGCATATTTTTTATGAAATATTTTCTATTAGTTGAAAGATTGTGCCCATTGCTGTTCTCCTCGAAGAACAGTTATAGACCTTTTTCTTCTTTACATTAAATTGGGAACGAAAATATACAGTTCTACTTTGATATTAAAGGAACTAAATGAAAATAATATTAAAGGCAGCAGTTAATTTGTAGGAATAAAATATTAGACAATATTAATCCAAGTATAGATTATCCTTAAGTTTAGGCCAAATTTTGTCCTACACAACAGTGTATTTTTCAGAAAGAAAAATACATTTAAATTATTTTTATTTGACAATAAGTGTATAAACCATTTAGTATGACAGATATTTTTTGTATTTTTATTTAAATTAAGTCATTAAAATATTTCATATCACTTATCTAAAACAGATAACTATAATATTAAGAAAATGAAAAGAACTAAAACAAAAGGTTATATTTAACATTAAAGAATATACCATTTTGATGATGTTTGTCCTTTGTTCTTGAAGAGAAACTTGTCATCAGGAGAGATGATGCCATGACAAGCAAATGAATTGGATTTGAGTGAGGAGGTGCTGTGCTAAGTAATCAGCTTCACTTTCTTTTCTATTTAATAATTATTTATTCTCATTTTGTACAAATAATGATTTTTATACATTAATAAAATATTCTTGTTTAAGAGTAAACAAAATGCCCTTCTCCCAAAAAATATAGACTCGCTTGAGCAATAAAATAAAAGGGAGAAAAAAAATTAAAATAAAAAAAATAATAGTAATAATTGTAGGTATGGCCAGATGGCACAATGGACAGAGCACCAGCACTGGAGCCATGAACACCCAAGCCCACTTCCAACCCCGTACATCCAACAATCAAGCAGCCATGTGAAATGCAAGCCACCCCAACCCCAGTGCCCTGCAAAAACCAAAAAAAGAAAAAAAAAGACCCAAAATAAAATAAAATAGTAATAATAGCAGGGGAGGCTGGGTGCCGAACAGAGCATTGTCCCTTGAGCCAGGAGCATCCGGGTCCAAATCCGGTCTCAGAAACTCAACGATCACCCTGCTATGCGGCCCCAGGCAGGCCACCCAGCCCCATTTGCCCTGCACCCCCCCCCCAAATAATAATAATAAAAAAGTGCTTCAATCTTTATTCCAACACCAACAACTCTGTCGTGGGTGGATAGCATTCTTTATGATAAGTCCATCAAAAAAGTCACTTCCATATTTTTCGACCATTGCCATTGTTGATCACAACTCTCTCCTTTTATATTTCTACACTACCATGTACTCTATTTTCTCTCTCCTTTCACTCTGACTCTGCTGTAGGTTCGCTGAATGGCACAGCAGACAGATCCCTGGCTCTGGGGCCAAGAGGCCCCCAAGCCCCCATACCACCCCTTAGGCCCATCATCTACCTGGCCCTATGGTCCTGGACAGGCTTTCCAATCCCAGCTCCTTGCAAGAAGTAAAAAAGAAAATGTGTTATATCTGACCACTCTCCCCCCATGGCCCATCCTTTCCTCCATCATTCATATCACTCCCCCGCCCCCCTGTCCCCCTCTCCTTCTTACTCCAGATGCCTATACCCCATTGAGTATATATGCTGTTTCCTCTCCTAGCCACCTCTGATGAGAGTGAAGATTCCCTCATTCCCCCTTGCCTTCCCCCCATTCCATATCATTGCAATAGCTCATTGTAATAAAGAAAATAAAGAAAAATCTTATTATATGAAGTATCTTGGCCTATTCCCCCCTCTTCTTTTTCTTTCTCCCTTTACATTTCCTTTTTTCTATTGACTCCATTTTTACACCATATTTTATCTTCAAATTCAGCTTTCTTCTGTGCTTCAACTATAAAAGCTCCTTCTTCCTGCCCTATTAACTGAGAAGGGTCATATGAGTATTATCAGTGTCATTTTTCTATGCAGGAATACATGCAGTTCATCATCATTAAGTCCCTCATATTTTCCCCTTCTCCTCCAATCTCTATGCTTCACCTGAATCCTGTATTTGAAGATCAAACCTTCTGTTCAGCTCTGGCCATTCTAACAGGAACATTTGAAATTCCCTTGGTTCGTTGAAAGTCCATCTCTTTTTCCCTGGAAGAGGACATTCAATTTTGATGGGTAGTTGATTCTCAGTTGCATTCCAAGCTCTTTTGCCTTCTGATATATTATATTCCAAGCCCTATGAGCTTTTAGTGTAGTTGCTGCTAAGTCCTGTGTGATCCTGACTGCAGCTCCACGATATTTGAACTGTGTCCTTCTGGCTGCTTGTAATATTTTCTCTTTGACTTGGGAGTTCTGGAACTTGGCTATAATATTACCAGGGGTTGGTTTTTGGGGATCTCTTTCTCAGGGGCATCAGGGGATTCTCTCCATTTCTATTTTACCCTCTGCTTCTAGGATATCAGGGCAATTTTCCTGTAGTAATTCTTTGAAAATGATGTCAAGGCTCTTTTCCTGATCATGCCTTTTGGGTATTCCAATAATTTAAAAATTATCTTTACTAAATCTGTTTTCCATATCAGTTGTTTTTTCAGTGAGATATTTCACATTTTCTTCTAATTTTTCATTTTTTTTTTTGGTTTTGAAGTACTGAGTCCTGATTTCTCATAAATTCATCAATTTCCCTGAGTTCTCTTCTTTGTTTGAAAGATTTATTTTCCTCAGAGAGTTTTCTTATCTCTTTTTCCATCTGCCTAATTTTGCTTTTTAAAGCATTCTTCTCCTCAATAATTTTTTGAACTGTTTTATCCATTTGACCTAACCTGGTTTTTAGCATGCTATTTTCTTCAGCATTTTTTTTGGATTTCCTTGACTAAGCTGCTGATTTCATTTTCATGTTTTTCCTGTATATCTATCTCATTTCTTTTCCCA
Source organism: Macrotis lagotis (assembly GCF_037893015.1). NCBI lineage: Eukaryota > Metazoa > Chordata > Mammalia > Peramelemorphia > Peramelidae > Macrotis > Macrotis lagotis. The sequence goes on along the minus strand of NC_133658.1, from coordinate 193,664,118 downwards.
GTTTTTCTTCTAACTCCTTCATTTGATTTTCAAAGTCTTGTTTGACTTCTGTCATAGCCTGAGCCCAATTTCTGTTTTTCTTGGAGTCTTTAGATGCAGGAGCTTGTGCTTCTTCATCTTCAGATTGAGTGTTTTGCTCCTTCTTGGGCTCATATGCAAAATATTTCTCAATGGTGTCTCTTTTTTCTCTGCTTGCTCATTTTTCCCAGCCTAAGGCTGTTTTGGGGGGTACTTCTTGAGCTTTTGGGACACTCCCACAAGGATCTCAGTGTGTGAGGCTCCGTCTTCCCTCCTGGTTTGTGAATGACCATATGTCCCCACTGTTCACCGAATTTGTGCTCTGTGCTCCCCAGGGCATAGGTCAGGAGACTCACCTGCTGCTGTGAGCCACAGCTCCCAACGCCCTGGGGCTGCCTCCAGGAGGCTGAAGTTCTTTTGCCCTGGTGGACCACCCCTCTGGAGGCTGCCCCTCCAACCCCGGGGAGCAGAGCCTTTCTGCTCTTTTCCAGGTTACCTTGAGTAGGAGAATTGCCTCACTGGGTCCCTCTGGGTTCTGTCTCTCAACAATTTAGTTAGCATCCTTAGTTTTGAAGATTTATGAGAGAGCACCTAAGACACTATCTGTTCTTGTCACCATCTTGGCTCTGCCCCCCAGCTTCACTTTCCTCCAGAATCATCTGGGTCCAGTGACCAGATGTGAATCAGGTCAACTAGAGGTGGGCCTAGACATTAGACAGTCAGTATTAAGTGACTTGACCATAGTCAAAAGCTACTAAATAAGAGTCAAGTGCCTGAGGCTTGATTCCAACTCTAGTTCTCTTGACTACAAGGTCAATGCTCAAAGTTTCCTTCAAACTCACTTTACCAATAACCACAAGATCAGATATAGCAAGACTTTCTAATGACTTAGAAGTAACTTATCCATAGAATCTAAAAATTGTAATCTGCCCATGCTTTTTGAAGTATTTTTATTTTTTCAAGAAAAATGGTAGATAAAGCTATACATGACAGCTATTATACCTAATCTTATGTTGATATCATCCAAGTGCTTTTGATGTTTATTTCAAAAGGGAAAGGAAAAGTAAGAGAACATATGTATTAAGTTGTCATCATAGATTACAGATAGCTTTAAACTCAAAAGGTGTTTGTATATTAGTCTCACTTTTTGTATTTCTAAGCATGTCTTTTTCTATATAAAAATAGATGTGAATGAGCAAAACTATTGAAGATCAAGATCGGAGTGGAGAATGAAATTGCATTTTAACTCTGTTCTCCAACTGCTGTGTGTGTGTGTGTGTGTGTGTGTGTGTGTGCATATGTGTGTGTGTTTGTGCATGTGTGTGTGTGTGACAATTAAAATAGCACATGCTTTGAAGGAAAATGCTACTCTATGCTTACTAGATACTTAATTCTTGTATCTAGAAGAAATGACTGAATGAAGTAATTGAGCTAAAGCAATCAAGTTAAGATAATTCTTTTTTCTCATTTTAAGGGTTTAAAAGTAAATAGTATAGATCTAATTTTCTGTAGATTCTGTAAAGATGGTCTTCAAGAAACAGATTAATCAGAAAGTAAAAAAATAAACATCAGAAGGTAATTTTTTTTAAATGTATTTTAAACCTAGTTCCATGGTTATCTTTTAGGGTCTTAGAACACAGAGCTAAATAGTCTAGCATAGACGAGTAGAAAAGGTTCTTAATTATGATCTAATTGTATGCCATAAATTTTAGAGTTCTTAGATCAAGAGTTAATAAAGCCAGGATTTAAACCCAGTACCAATAAGGTGACAAAATCTATACAACTACTGCCTATCTTCCAAATGTGACCATTGGTATCAAAGGATGATGTAAGAGAATGGCACTGAACCAAATCTAATGGAATATGATCATTAAAAATTTCATATCTCATAACTAATACCTTTTCATGGCTACTCAGTAGCATTTCCCTTTTACATGAGTAACATTCATTTGAACCTTTATAGATTTATTGTATATCTAAACAAAAATTGATTTAATATTGAGAGAAAATATCAATCATTCTGAGGCAGTAATACATTTATATATATACATATATAATATAAATCTATTTTCATTAAATAAGATAATTTATTGAATTTCTCTTATAAAGAGATCAGAAATAGTTTTAGAATAAGAACACTTTATTTCTTTGACCAATAATAAAGACTGATAATTTAAATATTCAATGGGATTTGTCAAATGCTACTGAAATGGAATTGTATACAGATGTGACCTAGGAAGAATCAAAGGTCCAAGAGGGGAAGCAAGTATAGTCCTGCATTTCTAAAATACAGACAAACTCAACTAATGTATAATTAGTCATTAAACAAATGGCTATAGTGGATTCTTTTCATAATTTTGTTGCCTTGTTCTAATTTCTTTTCTAATTTTTCCCTCTACCATTCTTATTTATTTTAAAAATCATTTTAGATCTTGTTAGAAGCTTGATGGAGTTTGTGTCCTATCAGCATTTCTTTTTTGAGGTCTTCCTTATTGCTATTTTGATGTCAATGTCTTCTGAGTTTATGTCTTGTTCTTTCATGTGACTATAACAGCATTTTATAGTCATGTTTTCCTTTTATTGTAATATTTGTTTGCTCACTTTTCCAGGATATTTATTGACTTTGAACATTCTGTTAAAATTTTGGTCTGATATTGTATTTTTTTGCATAACTATTTTTAGAGTTAGTTCTGGGGTTTTGAAAATTTTTGCTTCCAAAATGGTATAGTCCTGGAAGTAGTGCTTTCTTTGTGTGCACTGGCATTACAAACAATTCTGCTTCTGAGGGTCCCTGCTTCCTTTAAGCACTGGAACCAATATTGCTGCTCAGGGTCCCATCTTCATCATGACCAATAATGTTATCTCTATCCTTGAGCTATGACCTAGAAGTGGGTATAGGCAATGGAGTTGTCATATAACATCTGGTCCTATGTCCCATGCTCGCACAGTAATCCTCTGCAACATTCTGTCCAGTTGCTAGATAGATTCTTTTATTGCTTCTGGCTTGAGAGTTCTCAAAGTCAGAATCAGGAGAACAATGTGAACATTAAAATCATTGTCATGTGATCAACCTTGATGGAAGCAGTAACTCTCAGCAGTTCAAAGAGCTAGTACAACCGTATTAGATCAGTTAGGGACTATACTATTCCAATCCAGAGGAAGAAAAACAAAACAAAAGTACAAACAAAAACCCCTTCAGAATCTGATGAACACTACATTTACTTTTGTTTTGTTAAAAAATATCTCCTATGTATTTTGTTTCCTTAATCCTAATTCCTCATGCTGAAAATGACCGATCTGTAAACATGTTTAACATAAATGTGTATGTACAAATGTGTATTATAATGTGTATGTACAAATGTGTATTATAAAAATATTATGTATTATATATGGATTATGTGTATTATATGTATTATAATAATGTATTATAATAATAACCTGATTTTTCACAGCTGAAGGGAGGAGTGTGGGAAGGAAGGGTGGAAGGAAATTTTGTAACTTAAAAATCTAAATGTGCATATGGGCGAATGGAGAAAAACTTTCATATATGTATTTGGAAAAATAAAATAACAATAAAAAAAGAGTTCTTAAAGTTTTTGCTGCTTCTGTCACCGCTACCTTGTCCCACCAGTGGTGTTGTACCTATTTTAATAGGTCACACTTTATTACCATCACAGATCTCTACTTCTGATCTTGTAAATTGTCTTGGGCTAGAAGAAGGCCTCTCAATGACCTTTCTCTTGGATCTGTCACTCCAGAATTTAAGGCATTATTTTAGGAGGTTATTTTAAAGATGTTTGGAGAGGAATGTTAGAAAAGTTTGAATTCTTTCTTTATTGACTTATCTTGACTCTTCCCCTAGAATTCCAGTTCCCATAAAAAAAATAAATTCTATGATTCTGTGACCTATTGATACTTAATAAGTAACACTTCACTCTCCAAGCTTTCAATTTTATAAACAAAAGCTCTTGGATAGGGCAGAGAATTTTTTTTTAATGAAGAAAAGCAACAACTTAAAAAAATTGTTATTTAGTTTATAAAAAGAATGAATTAGCACATCAAAAGTAAGTATATTTGAATTCTAAGGTTTTATCCACACTGGTATGGTAACTATCCTTACAAAAAATGTGTGATAACATTTTCAAAAATTTTCAAATACCACAATCATCATGTCATCATTTTAGAGTTATTTAGAGTTATTTAAAGCAAGAAAGCAGGTGTGGTAAAGTGTAAAGAATATATATATGGGTTTAGATTTTAGGGACTTGCAATTTAGGGGTTTTTCCCTGCACAGATGTGTTTAGAGTTAGTTCTGGAGGTTGATACTCAGCTAATTGCTAAATTTTTGATCTTCGGAAGGTCACCTAATTTCTATGAGGCTTAGTTCCTCATTTGAGTAAATAATAGTTATTGGATAAGGTACCTTTTAGACCTTTAAGACTCATTGCAGTTCTAAATTTATGATAGTTTAACTCTAAGAACAGAAAGATTTAATGAAAAACATTAATATAGTCAAGTATGAATTCACTGGGATAAAGTAAAAAATGTATAAACATAAAATAACTCTTACAACTTTTTAACTTTTAAAAATGTTGAAAACTTAATATGTCTTTATTTTTCTATAGCTGAATTACCCAATTTGTCATTGAGTTCATAATGTGTTGAGATATATGTTCTTTAATCCTCTATAATGAAACCATGCTAAACACATTAAATATTAGATATATAGAGAGAGCTATTTTTAAATTTTTCCCTGGAGGAGCTTCTATTTTCCAAAAACTCAATCAAGAGGTCATCTCAAGCTGTTAATAATTATGTTACTTAAAAATGAGCATCTATTTAAGTAAGAGATGTTAATTGGCTAAACTATTTTAAAAATCTATTTATATTCTTTAACATACCTAATTATATCTATACTTAGGCTACTTTCTCTTCTCCCTGCAATTTAAGAGTCTTACAAAATTAATCACTTTTCTTCAAAATTTATCTATTCAACTGGCATGACAGTTTTCCTCTTTATATAATGATTTGTTTATTTCTTATCATGAAGTCAGGAATATATTACATTTCACTTATATGTTTGACTGTAAACATATATACACTTGATTAAGTGTGCTATACATAAAACTATAAACAATATGAGATCACTGATAAGATGCTTTTTATCTTTGCACTTTTAGAAAGACTGTTCTGATACTCATTAGGGAAAGGAAAAAATGTCTTGCAGCAGCTACTGGTCTTAAATTCTCATTGCTAAATGTCACTAAGCAATCTAAATCAATTTAACAGGAAAATAACTCAGCCACAGATTTTAATAAATAGTATCAGATGGGGTATTATTATTCTAGAAATGAATGCAACTTTGCCATAAAGGGAAAGGCACAAAGTTCTTAAATAGAACTCATTCAATTCAAACTTGAATTTCACATCTTATATACTATGATCAGGGTTGGCCAAATCAGCATCAGTTTGCCATAAGACATACTCCTCTCTACCAATTAATGTAAGAATGCATTCATCAATTGTACTTATTTAGAAAACTGTCATGTGAAAGGTTGCAAGTCTATAATTTTAAAAAATCAGACTTGGATAGCTAAGGAAAATTCAGACTTCTGGAAAAACAAAACAAAACAAAAACTAGAATCAATCGAACAACCATGATTCTCTATACCCACAGGTTTCAATATTAAATTCAACAATTTTGCTAGTATCACAATGGACCTTTAGTCAAATAGTGTTTTCAGATTTCTAGTACTATAATGAAAAATCATTTTAAAGTTTTAAATGTATGTCTACTATTAAAAATCAAGCAATATTTTTAAAGTAAATCTTACATACTAAAGAAAAATGATTTTTAAAGTCCTCCCATTTTAAATTTAGTTATAACAAAATCTTGTAGTCATCAGAATATTCAACTCCAATTCATTCAATAGCAGCTTTATTAAAATGACTTGTCCCTTTCTTATCTATTGCCTTAAAACTCTAATTCCTCTAGTTGCTTCAAGCAGTGTTTTCATTGTGTAAACACGGGTTTTACACAGAATAGAAAATGTCTTACAGCAATAAATGGTCTTACATTCTCATTGCCAAAAGTCACAAAGCAATCTAAATCAATTTAGACTAGGAAATATCTCAGTCATAGATTTTAAATAAATAGTATGTACTTGAATATCAGACTATCACTGAAAGCTGCTACTTACCTGGAAGTATGCATTGATGGAAAAGGTATTAATATGTTTTAAAAAAATGATAAATTCAAAAAGTTGACCTCACATGCTTACTAGCTATCTAAACTCCTTCTACCCCTGTTTTTTCCCCTTAGGTTTTTTTTTTGCAAGGCAAATGGGGTTAAGTAGCTTGCCCAAGGCCATACAGCTAGGTAATTATTAAATGTCTGAGAACTGAGACCGGGTTTGAACCCAGGTACTCCTGACTTCAGGGCCGGTGCTTTATCCACTAGCGCCCCCCCCCATTTTTCTTAAGAGTAAAATGAAATAATAATAATAATAGCATTTATCTCAAAGAGATGTGATGAGATCAAATGAAATATAAAGAATTTAGCAAAGTAACTAGTAACTAGTAGGTAATTAATAAATACTTATTTCTTTCCCTCCCTATGAAAATAACCCATTACACTCAGATATTACTCTCTAAAGGTTAGATACAGTTTTGATTGCTAAAGGAAAAAGATACATTACTTCATTCATTTTTATTTCAATTTTGAATTCTTGTGTTCTTCAACTCCAAAAAAAATTTCTTTTTATGGCTAAAATTTATCATTAAAACATATTTTAAAATTTATTTCCTAAGGTAAAAGAGTAATGGCAATATTTGGGCACATGGTATTTGGGTTAAGGAAGATTTTAGACTAAAAAGTTATATAATTATACTGGGCATTCAATTAAGAATGTTAAGAGCTGTATTTAAATTTGAACACTATGTATAGACAAGTGACTTCTCAAATACCACAATTTTTTTCATCCATAAAATAAGATATTTGTACTAGATGATTTCTTGATAACTTTGCCAACTATGAATCCTCAAAATTTAAATTTACAAAAGTAAAACAGAAAAAAAGAGCTTTTGAAAAAAGAGAACATTGAAAAATGGGAATTGTCCTTTGTGGCACTGAGGTTAAATAGTTCATTTAATTGGGCATAATGAAATCATAGACTCATAAGATTTATATAACCCTTGCTTTTTAAACAATCTTATAAAGAAAAAAATTAAGTCTTTGGTTTTAGGTTACAGGAGTAGGGGACTGTGTTGATATATGATGGTTAGATAAATTATGAATAATCAATGTGAGATAACTTACATCTATGTTTATATTTTTATCTGTCTGTCTAGTTTTCTTCCATGGTTGCCCTCACTATCACTTATCTAAGAACCTTGTCTTATATTTGATAGAAAAATAAAAATGATTTGCTGAGAGTTCACTCTTCATTACTTCACCTATTTTTCTTCTATTACTATCTCTACTTTTACAACCATCTCCATGACAAGATAAACACTTCTATCTGAAGAAAGGATACCATACCACTGCATCTTCTCTAACAGATCTTTAGAGATCATTTAGTTCAAAACCCTGAGGTTGATTGTTGAAATAAATAATGGATGGTCAGAACCACTGTTACTTGTTCAAGGTTAGATACATAGAAATTATCATTATTCTCTAATTTTATAGATATTGGACTATCCTAAAATTACTATTTTCCTTACATGCTAATGCTATTTCTTAAAATTAGAGCATACTATGTACTTCCCCTGATCCCCCACACCAAAAGTCATCTCCCACAAGTGAAAAATATCATTTATTTATCATGAGTATATACAGTATTTTGTTTCAATGAAAACAATTTGACATTTCTGTTTTCATATCAACTGTGACACAAAATTTTACCTCAAAATATTTCTTTTCAAAGCTTTATAAATAAAATTTATAATGGAACTTGTTTATACATGACCAAAATCATAAGATAGTTTTAACTTAGACCAGACAGTAAGTATCAATAAGTATAGACTCATTTTACAAAAGATGGATTTGATGTACATAGAATTTAACAGCATAGAAATTGTTAAAAATAGAAATGACTCTCCTGCAATTAGTTTCGTTTTTCTGATGAGGACTCAAGCATGTTTCATATCCAGGGAATATAAATTGGGAGTCTTTATTTCCATTTATCTAAACATTTACAAATAGGTTTTTAATAAAAACAACTTTGGTGACATTTTTCATTAACCCAGAAAGAATAGCATCTTCCCTTCCCCACTAGAAAAATATTTCAGTAGATATTGTACCTAAAGAGTTATCAACTGTAATTTATCTTTAACTTTTTTATAAGTAAATAATCATGTATAACAATAATTACAGGTGATAAAAGTCACAGCCATCACTCCAGAAGATTAAACTGAGATTCTGACAAAAGCATTTTAATAGTTCCCAACTTAGATAATACATAATTCTGGTGATATAAGAGTATTTATAAAATACATTTATAATGAATTTAAATATTAATAGGTGAAATTATTTTCCTACAAATGGGTTTCATTTTGCATATTTTTGCAACTCTTGTAATTCAGTTATAATAGAGCATTTCATTCAGGAAATTAACATGATGAATTAGTATTTAGATTTATTCAAGTGAAAGGCCCCAAAGCAGTATAGGAAGTTTTCTGATTCACTGAATGCTGTGTACCTGTTGCCATGGTAACTGAACAGGGAATATGAAGAGAAATTTTATTTCTTTAATTTTCCTATGCTGATGTTAGGAATCTGTCTAGAGATTTGGGGGCTTTGTATACAAAATACATACAGCTCTAACATAGCTAAATATTTTTTTCAATATTTTTCTTTTTTTACTTTATTTTTCATGTCTTTTTTACATTTAAATAGCTTAAATATTTAAATCTATAATATAAAAATGCAATTCTTACTGTATAGTCAACCAAATCTCACTACAAAGCTGTCTTTCAAGAAATGGAATAAAGCAAAATCATAATAAGTAGGGTCAACAAGGAGTGGTCTATCCCTTTTTTGATTGTAAATAGCCTATTATGAAGAAGCAGAGACATCAAATTATCATAACTATTTTTAATTTTCAGAAATGCAAATAAGAATTGAACCATATCCACTTTTCTTTTAAAAATAAAGTAACAAAAATAATAAAGAAAATAACAAAAATCCTAATTTAGTTTTAAGATTTTGAAGTTTAAAACTATACTAAAACTGTTTTACCTTCCTACCAATTTAGTAAGATCACTTGGAAATTACTTCCATCTTTTTAAAGTACAAATTATGTAACCATGGATAAATCACATCAACCAGAGCTTTAATTTCCTTATCTTAAGGTAGAACTAAAAAGGCAGGATAGAGGCAGAAATTCATCTGAACTCTACCAATATTCCCTTCAAAACTTTAAGATAATTTCTCAAATTGAATTCTGCAGAAGCATAGCCAACAAAAGTGGGGGGGGGTAAAATATATTTAAGCCCAAAATAACTTCTGGGGTTGGCAGAATATGTCAGTCACACTACTACTTATAGTACAGGCCAACCTATGACAGCAGCAGTTTTGGCAGTGACTACAGCAATGGCAGAATCCACTTAGAATGTCCTTATCTCAAAGACAGTAGTAAGGGGGGGTCAGGTAATTGGTCAGGAAAAAAGATTAACTCTCTTGGTTCAGGTCAAAATTCCAGGAAGAAGAGGAGTACTAGTCATTGGAGCTGTAGGAGAAATGGGGACCTGCTCACAGTTTCAAGGCCAAGAGGACTATGAACACTTATGGGACCCTTGCTCAGAAAAGATCAGAGCACAAGTTAGGAGAGCCTTGTTTTATGTTTAAACATTTACAAAGTTCTCCATACATGATTTTATTTGAGCTTCACAATCATCTCTTTAGAACAAACCAAAAATATTCAAGCTCCCATAACTAGTGTTGAAAACAGCAGCAATAAAAAATATAAAGTTTGAGATAGGAGACACTCTAGCCCAGAAGTTGAACCCAATTTTAACACGAAGTTAAAAGTCAAGCAATAGATCACAAAGATGAGTAAACAACAACCAAAAATACCTAACCATAAAAAGTTACTGTGATGACAGTTAAAATAAGACACAAACTCAGAAGAGTCAGCAATGTCAAAACAATTACAAAAGAGTCTAAAAGGGAAATAAATGTGAATTGGACACAAGTCCAAAAAGAATTCCAGGAAACATTAAAAAAAAATCAAAATCAAATAAGAGAGGGATAGGAAAATAATTATGGAAAAAATAAAAGTTATGCAAAAGAGAATCTACAAATTGATAGAAGAGCCACAAAAATACTAAAGAAAATATACCTTCTAAAAACGGTAATGGTAAAAGATGTACAATACTTGACAGAAGCAAAGAACTTCTTAAAGAAGGAAAATAGGTCAAATGGAAAAAGGGCTTCCAGTAGAAAATAATTCCTTAAAAATAAAAATTGGTCAAGTGAAAGCTAATGTCTCAGTGAGACATCAAGAAACACTAAAAAAGGTAAAAAAAACCCATTTTCAGATTTATACATTTTCAGTGCTAATCATCTACTAAAAATCTCTATGGGAAAGCTTAACTGGTTGGACACCAAAGAATTCTATCTTGGAAGTTCTAGGACAGAATTCCCCTTTCTTCCACTTATATGTAAATTTCTATAACTCATTTAATTTCCATATATTAATAAAAACTAATAAAATTTTTATGCTATGTTTTAACATTTACAGAGTTCTCCATACATGATCTCATTTAACCTTCAAAATTATTTTCTGTATGATCATCTATATCCATAGAGGCATACACAGTACAATTAAATATGTAAATTATATCAGTTCATATTGGTTCATGCATGAATTAATGAAAATGAGTAAAATGTTATAAAATAGGAAAGGTAACTGGAAGCCAGAAAGTGAGGGGCATAAAAATAAAAGGTAAAATAAATATTTCTTTTTTATTTTTTTTCTACAGGCAATCAGGGAATTAACCTAGTCAGGTTTTAGGGCCATTATTTTGGTTGCTTACTGAAAGAAAAATGAATTTGGACTAAGAAAGTATGGAAATAGGGTACCCAGATAGAAGATGTATTAATGTATTATAAATATTCAGATAAAAGGAGCTAAAATATTCAGATAAAAGGATTCAGATAAAAGGATAAAATATTCAGATAAAAGGAGCTAAAATATTGGCAATATTGAGTGGATGTGAGTCAAGATTTTACTGTCTTATTTTACACACTCTCACCATGTCCTTAACTAAAAATTAATATAGAAACTATTATCCTCACTTTGCCAATAAAAAAAATAAGACTTAGAAACCTTACCTGACTTATGAAGGCCATACAGCCATTCTACTCAGTAGGATTTTACTCACCAATTTCCTAGCCATAACTATACATTATTCTCTGACTGATGAAGATCCAATAACTGGAGCTAAAAGAACTGGCACTGGAAATTTATTTTCTTTTAAATCCAATTTCTACCTAATAAATATAATAAATGTTTTTTTAATTAATTATCCTTTCACTCTTTTTATAGTACAAGCTACTTGAACTTTCATGTTGGGACCATCCCTAAAACTCATCATGCTTTAATCCCTTCTTTGCTTCTTACTCTATGGACTCTGTTGATATAACTCCACTACATTCTGACCCTGAAATTTCCCTGAAGAGCTTATTCTTTTGTATCTAGTGGCATTCCTCTTCTAGACATGATGTCCCTCTACTCTCTTTGGTAAGTTTTGGCCTTAAAATCCTTAGGGGCTAGACCTGGGATAGCTATTCTTCATTTTTTTCCTCCTTGTGCTTTTGACTTTTCATTTGACTAAAGATTTTGTTGACAGACTCCCATAAGTGGATCAATTTTCTCAGATTCAAGCTCCATTTATCTTCTGTCTTGTCTTATTAAAATATCAAGTCTTGAATGACAAGGAGTAGATTTCTTTTTACATATATTTGTAACCTCAAAGTTTAGTATATCTAGCATAAGGACTTAATAAATGCTCTTTTTTTCCTTTGACTTGTCTGAGAATTGAAACATCAAGATTAAAGAGCACGTAGGTAGTAACAGGAGCAGGATTCAACTCCATAATTATAGATTTGTTCTACTGAACTTACTAGTAGTATAATAGTTATATCATTATATTTTTCCCCCAAAATCTCCCCTCTACCTAATGTCTTTATTATTTTCAAGGGTATCACCACATTCCCAGACATGCAGGCTTAGAAGTTCAACCCCTCTCACTGTATAATCTTGCCCCCCCCACATATATTGCAGGCATTAATCTGCTGCCAACACCTGCCAATTTTACTTTTGTAACTTCTCTTTCATCTACCTCCCCTTCTTTCCTTAGACACTAGCACCACTCTGGTGCAATCTCTGACCTGTATTCTGGATTATTACAATAGTTTGTTGATTGCTCTTCTGCCCCAAGTTTCATACTCCAATACAAACTTCACTCTTATGTAGGTAAAACCATTTCTCTTCCCACTTTCCCCCATAAAATAAACTCCCATTCAGTTCTAAGACTGAACATAAAAATCTCCTCATTGGTATTCATAAACTGCCCTACATCCTGTTTTCTCTTTTTCTTAAACCTTACATCCTGTTCCCTTGTGTACTTTGTGATTCAGGGACAATGGGCTCCTCGCTGTGCCTTGTAGAAGACATTCCATTTCATGGCTCCATTCATTTCACTGGCTTTGCTCCATGCCTTGAAAGATTCTCCTACTTCAGTTCTTTTTCCTGATTTCCCCAGCCTACTTCAAGTTATCACCTACAAGCCTGCCTTCTATAGGGAGCCTTTCTTGATCCCCTTTAATTTTTTAAAATATTATTTATTTACAAATTACTAAAATAGTCTTCTTGTAAGAGTAAATATAATCCCCCTCACCCCACAAAAATAGAAAATCCTCTTGAAAAATAAAATGAGAGGAAAAAATATACTTCAGTCTATGTTCAGATACCATCAACTCTGTCTTTAGGATGGTTCATAGTTATTATCATAAATCCATCATAGAAGTTGCTTCAATATTTTTTCCCACAGTTGCTATTGCTAATTTTATTTCCCTTCATCTGTTCCTCCACACTTCCATTTATAATATTCTCTCTTGCTTCACTTCATCCTTAACAGTATGTTGTGGCATAGCTAGCAGAGCAGCAGACAGAGCACTGGCCCTGGAGCCAAAAGTACCTAAATGCAAATTCTGCTCCAGACACCCAATAACCACCTAGTCATGGGGACCCTGGCAGGCCACAACCCTACCACCCTGCAAAAACCAAAAAGGTGTATTGTATCTGACTACCCTCTCCCATGATTTTCCCTACCTCCTACACCACCACTTTCTTCCTCCTGTCCCCTTTCTCTCATCCTCTTCCTTTTCTTTTTCCTCTAGGTAAGATAGATTTCTATACACTATTAAGTGTGTATGTTGTTTCCTGTCTGAGTCATTTCTGATGAGAATGAAGGCTCACTCATTCACCTCACCTTCCCCCTTTCACTCCATTGTAAAAGCTTTACCTTTCTCCAAATACATTCCTTTTTCACCCATTGAGTCCATCTTTATAATATATTATGCCATCCTATTCAGGTGTCACCTCTGCCTTGTCTAAATAAGCTCCTTCTAACTGCTCTATTAACTGAGATGGTTCATATGAGTATTATCAGAATCATCTTCCCATACAGGAATAGAAACAGTTCAACATCATTAAGTTTCTTATCATTTGACCTTCCCATTCACTCTCTCTATGCCTTCACCTGAGTCCTGTACTTGGAGATCAAACTTTCTGTCTAGCTCTGATCATTTCAACAGGAAAGTCAGAAATTCTCCTATTTCACTGAATGTCCATAGTTTCCTCTGGAAGAGGATGTTCAATTTCTCTGAGTGGTTGACTTCAAGGCTGTAAACCAAGCTCTTTTGACTTCTGAAATATTATATGCCAAGCCCTACCAACCCTTAATAGAGGCTCAGCTAAGTACTGTGTAAGTCTGACTGTAGCTCCATGATATTTGAATTGTTTCTTTCTGGCTGTTTGTAATAGTTTCTCTTTGACTTGGGAATTCTGGAACTTGGCTATAATATTCATAAGAGTTATTATTTTAGTTTCTCTTTCAGGAGGTGATTGGTGGATTCTCTCAATTTCTATTTTATTCTCTGCTTCTAGGATCTCAGGCAAATTTTCATGTAGAAATTCTTAAAAAGTGAAGTCAAGATTCTTTCTGGTAGTACAATAATTTTTAAATTGTTTCTTCTGGATGTGTTTTTAGGTCAGTTGTTTTTCCAATGAGTTATTTCACATTTTCTTCTAGTTTTTCATTCTTTTAATTTTGTTTTGTTGTTTCATGTTTCCTCACAAATTCATCAGCTTCCTCTAGCTCCATTCTACATTTGAAAGAGTTGTTTACTTCAGAGAGATTTCTCAACTCCTTTTCCATCTGGTCAGTTTTGCTTTTGAAAGCATTCTTAGGCTCATTAACCTTTTGGACTGCTATTTCTATTTGACCAAAACTGATTTTTAACTTGTTATTTTCTTCAGCATTTTTTTTGGAATTCCCCTGACTAAGCTGCTGAGTTGGTTTTCATGATTTTCCTTCATCACTCTCATTTTTATTCTAAATTTTTTCCTCTAACTTCTTTACTGGATCTTCAAAATCTTTTTTGAGCTATTCCATTGCCTGAGATCAATTTCCATTTTTTTCTTGGAGGTTTTGGATTCAGATTCAGAAGTTTTGACTGTCATTTTCTGAGTGCATATTTTGATACTCCATGGGACCAAAGTAATTTTTTATAGTCAGATTCTTTTTCATCTGTTTACTTATTTCCGTCTATGCCCTGATTTTGAGGTGCTTCCCAAGCTCGGTTCTTTCAGGGTCTTATGAGAGGCTCTGACTGCCTTCCTGACTTGTGCTCTGGTCTGGTCCCCTCTGCCCTGGAGCTGTGAGAATGTCATCTTCTTAGAGAATTACCATTATACATTTTCTATGACCGGAATTTATTCTGTTCTTTATTCCATTTCTATAGGTATTCTTTTCTTTCAAGACTCAGGTTAATTCTGACAATTCCTTTGTGAAGTCTTTCCCAACCAACTCCAAAAGTTTGTACCCTTCCCCTTCTCAAACAATATTGGAAATAATTGTGCATGGGGAGAGCAGGGAGGTGTGTTTATGCTGCATTCCAACCACACCATTACTAAAATACAAGCAGTTTAAGGATGGGGATTCTATTTTGTTTTTGTCTCTGTATTCCAAGAATCTGACATAGAGTATCAATGAGCATTATTTAAGTTTCTACCATGAGCCAAGCATTGTTTTAGATGATGGGAACAAAAAAGGAAAATATAATAGTCCCTTCTCTCAAAGAATTTTCAAGCTACATAAAGTGCCTAAGAAATGTTTGTTCAATTATTTGCAAGTCTATAATATGTGTGTATAGAGGGAATGAATCTTGTTTCCTTATAACTGTACCTATTTAGATAGATACATCTCTCTTCTAGGTTTCTGACAACCAGTTAGAGCAAGAAAAATACTACAATTTCATTTTCCTCTACTATCTTGTTTTTGTTGTTTTCATTTTTCTTGACAGCTCTCTTTGGAAAAAATTGCCAATAGTTTTTGAAAACCTTTACCTAATAAGTCATGTTCAATTTCTTTTTATCCCTTAGACCTTGCTAACATTTCCCAGAAACCCAAATGAATTACAGAAATATTATTGTTTCATGCAGAAGTAATGTAGGGGATCATCATATAACGTTATTCATATCCAATTGCTGTCCTAAATTGTAAAAGCTTTAATTATACACTCAAACAGCTTTTCTGAAATACAAGTAGGACTCAACCATCTTATAGTCCCAGTTCCATTCAACTGAATTTGATGTTATGCAAGGTCAATGGTGAGTTTTTGTTGAATCATTTCTAGTTTTAGCAATATATATATATATATATATATATATATATATATATATATATATATATATATATACATATATATATATATATATATATATATATATATATGTCCTTTGATAGAGTATCTTTGCACTTTGGTTTTTCTAGCAGTTTCAGGATGATAGCAGGCACTACTGGTGAGTTACCACCTTGGAACTCTGGAATGCTATACTTCACCATTACAAGGCATCATGCCATGCTCACCTGTAGAAAGTATCCTTGAAATAGAACTTTTGCTATAATATTCTGTTGCAGACAGATAAATCTCATTCAACTTATATGTAGCAAAGGTAGTTTCTCCACTACTCTCATCCCTTGATGGTTTAGTGGACCCTTGGGGATCAATAACAATGTATTTAAAATCTTTCTTTACATCTCTGCTACATTTGACTATTTGCTTTTCACAGTCTTTCCTCCATTTTCCAATTTTCATACTATGTTTCACAACCCATCATATTTTTTTCATACCTATCACCATAAAGTTTCATGAATTGCTTTTATAGCCTATGTTAAATCATAAATTAAGAAACACATACATAATATACATATACAAACAATATCAATATCAATTTTGTCAATGTTTCAGAAATATAGCCTTGTTTCCATCCATTGCTGAATTAGGATTCAAAAATTATTTCAGTATATACTTTGTCCAGAGCACTGTGAGTTCTAAGAGATATAATGATTAAAAAGAAAAAAAATCTGCCAGTACTCCTAAGTTATGTATATTTTCTGAAAAAATAAAGAATATAGACAAGGGAAAGATAACATGTACACATATGTATTTGCCAGGGCATAGCTGCAATCAGGATCTCACAGGACTTAGCAGCAACTACATTAAAAGCTCATAGGGCTTGGAATATAATATGCCAGAAGGCAAAAGAGCTTAGACTGCAACCAAGAATCAACTACCCAGCAAAAATGAATGTCCTCTTCCAGGGAAAAAGATGGACTTTCAATAAACCAGGGGACTTTCAAATGTTCTTGTTGGGATGGCCAGAGCTGAACAGAAGGTTTGATCTTCAAATACAGGACTCAGGTGAAGCGTAGAGAGTGGAGGAGAAGGAGAAAATATGAGGGACTTAATGATGATGAACTGCATGTATTCCTGTATAGAAAAATGACATTGATAATCCTCATATGAATCTTCTTAATTTACAGAGCAGATAGAAGGAGCTTTTATAGATGAAGCACAGGAGAAAACTGAATTTGAAGATATATTGTGGTGTAAAAATGGAATCAATAGATAAAAGGGAAATATAATGGGAGAAAGAAAAAGGAGAGGAGGAACAGGCTAAGATATTTCATATAATAAGATTTTTCTTTATTAAATGAGCTATTGCAATGATATGGAAGGGGGGGAAGGCAAGGGGGAATGAGGGAATCTTCACTCTCATCAGAGGTGGCTAGTCGAGGAAACAGCATATATACTCAATGGGGTATAGGCATCTGGAGTAAGAAGTGGGGGGGACAGGGGGAAAGGGTGAGGATGTGAATGATGGAGGAGAGGATGGACCATGGGGAGAGAGTGGTCAGATATAACACATTTTCTTTTTTACTTCTTGCAAGGGGCTGGGATTGGATCGCCTGTCTGGGACCATAGGGCCAGGTAGATGCTGGGCCTTGAGAACTCTTGGCCCAGGGCTGGGGATCTGTGTACTGTGCCACTCAGCTACCCTACAGTAGAGTCAGAGTGAAAGGAGAGAGAAAATATAGTGCATGGTAGTGGAGAAATACAAAAGGAGGGAATTACGATCAACAATGGCAATGGTGGAAAAATATGGAAGTAACTTTTGCGATGGACTTATCATAAAGAATGTGATCCACCTGCGACAGAGTTGGTGGTGTTGGAACACAGACTGAAGCACATTTATTATTATTATTATTATTATTATTATTATTATTATTATTATTATTATTATTATTATTATTATTATCATTAGGGGGGTGCAGGGCAAATGGGACTGATTGGCCTGCCTGGGGCTGCATAGCAGGGTAACCATTGGGTGTCTGAGGCCAGATTTGGACCCAGGTTCTCCGGGCTCAAGGGCCATTGCTCTGTCTGCCACCCAATGGCCCCTACTATTTTATTTTATTTTGGGTCTTTTTTTTTCTTTTTTTTGGTTTTTGCAGGACAGTGGGGTTGGGGTGGCTTGCATTTCACATGGCTGGGTGATTGTTAGGTGTACAGGGCAGAATATGGGCACAGGTGCTCCTGGCTCCAGGGCTGGTACTTTGTCCACTGCCCCACCTGGCCATACCTAAAATTATTACAATTATTTTTTTAATTTTAATTTTAATTTTTTTCTTTCCCCTTTATTGCTCAAGCGACTCTATCCTTTTTGGGGGAGAGGGGGTATTTAGTCTTAAACAAGAATATTTTATTAATGTATAAAAAATCATTATTTGAACAAAATGAGAATAAATAAATATTAAATTTAAAAAATTTTAAATTTAAAAAATTAAAAAAACAAATGAATTTGCCATACATAAGCTACCCTTTTCCTAATTATTCTAAGCACTCTTAGTTAAACTGTTAATAAAAGTATAGATTTAGAAGGAAAAGAATGTAACTATTATCCAGTGCAGCACCCTCAATTTACAGAAGAAAAACTGAAGACCATAGATACTTATTGTTTTACTTAGGGTCATAAAGACAATAAGTAGCAGACTTGGGATTAGAATTTACATTTTCTGCTTCTAAATTTAGCTGTCTTCTTACTGAACTATGGTGTTTTATTAACACAGAAACATGACCATACATTGAAATCTGGAAGGGATCTTTGAGGCTTACCAAAGTTCTGGTACATAGTAGATGGTTAATACATATTGACATAGAGTCCAATATATTTATTTTTAAACATAAGGAAATAGATTGAAATTGGTTAAATTACCCAGAATCATAGCTAATAAATATTTAAGGTTGTATTTGAACTCAGGATTTGGAGTTGCTGATTCCAAGTTCAAAACTTTTCCCGACTGAATCATAATGTCTCATTACTAAGCACTTAATATTTATGGCACTCTGGACTGTGTGGGTTTAATAACTAATTCACTTGCACTTTTTGCAGTTGTTCTATAATGAATTGTCATACGAGAACTGTTTTCTATATGTCAATTACGCATTCAATTTAACATCTCTATTATAAAGAAATGACATTTTATTAGGATAGTTGCTGGTGACTAGGTATATTCTAAAATCGTTAAAAAAGGCACTCATTTCCTTTATTTAGAATTTTATTTTATCCAGTTACATATAAAAACAACTTTTAGCTTTTATTTTTAAAACTTCCAATTCCAAATTTTCTTCCTTCCTTCCTTCCACCACCCAATTGAAAAGATAAGCAGGTCGATATGAAATATACATATGTAGTCATGCAAAATATTTCCATATTAATCATGTCATGAAAGAAAAATAGGTCAAAAAAGTTTTAAAAGTATACTTCAATCTGTATTCAGACACCATCCATTCTTTTTTTTTCTGGGAATAATTAGTATTTTTCATCATCAGTCCAGCAATTCATAGCTAATCATCTTACATTATTGCTGTTGTTTTATATAAAGCTCATTTCACTTCACTTCAGTTAATGTAAGTCATTTCTTATAGCACAATAGTATTCTTTTATAATGAAATACTACAATTTATTCAGTCTCTTCCCAATTGATGGGTATCCTTCAATTCCATTTTTTTTGCCTTCAGAAAAGAGTTGATATGCATATATTTTCCCATATAAATACATTTCTATTTAGTTTTTTTCTTATGACTTTGAAGATACAGTTTACTCAAAAGGTATGCATACTTTTGGGTATAATTCCAAATTGCTCTATAGAATCATTGAATCAGTTCACAATTCCACCATCATAACATTAATATCTAATTTTTCCCAAATCATTCTTATTTTTTTCTGTTCTGTTATTCAATCTAATAGATATGAGGAAGTACCTCAGAATTATTTTAATTTGCATTTCTCTATTCATTAGAGCATTTTTAAATATGGGTATAATTAGCTTTGATTAATTCACCTGAAAACTTCATTATCTTTTGATCATTTATCATTTGGGGAATGGCTCTTATTTTAAAAAATTTGACTCAGTTCTCTATATTTGAGAAATAAAGCCTTTCTCAGCAAAACTTCCTTCAACTGCCTTTTTTCTCAGTTACTTTTGTTAACTGCATTTACATTCCATCCTAATGTTTCTCACCCTCATTCTATTCATGCTCTCCCTTTACTCTGTCACTCCACAAAAGTGTTTCTCTTCTGACTATCCCCTTCCACAATCTGTCTCTTTTCCTTTTCTATCATTTTTCCTTTCTCTTTCCTGTTCCCTTTCCTATTTTCCTGTGATATAAGGTAGATTTTTATATTTTATTTTTATATTGAGATATAAAATAAAATTTTAATTTTGCAGTTAAATTATATATTTTAATTTTATATAATTTAAAAATTCAATATAATTTATAAATATTTATATTTATTATTTTCATTCATCAATTTAAAAATCATACATCATATAACATATAAGTATACTTCATATATTAAATCATATACATAAATTACACAGTAAAATACATAATTAAAATAATATAAATTAAATATAAATAAATGTAGATATTAAATAAAAATATATATATTTATCCATTTTTGAGTCAATTATTATAAGAGTAATTGTCTTCCCCTAATAGTAGGAGTAGTTACCCTTCATAATTAAAAAGGAATATGACATCATATGTATGATGGCATGACTTGCACATTATGCTTTTTATAGTGAGGGAAATAGTACAAAGGCATCCTTTTCATTGTCTTTTCCAGAACCATCTCACCCTATGACCTGATTTGCTAGGAAACAAGACTTCTGGTGAAGGTGTGATGCTTTGGGAGTCCTTGATCTTATGACTATGGCTTTTCTTTCATATTAGCCAGGCACTGTGGTGCTCCAGTAATGCCAGACATAACACCAGTATGTCAATTTTTTTGGTGATAAACTTGCAACTACAATGTAAAGTTAACCTGTCTCTGGATGGTCTATATGTAAGCATGGGACATTTGCGCTACACATTCAGTTTTGTTAAATTCTTATTTCCGTTGACAATGGCAGGTTAAGCAAAAAGAATATAAAGATAGGGCATTTCACTATTAGAGAGAACACAAAATGTGGCATGCTGATTCTGCTGAAAAACAAGGTTAATAGAATCTCTGCAGGAATCTGACTGTTAATATGATTTTTATGAGCATGCTTATATTAATAACCTTCTTCTTTAACATATACATAACAAATTAATTAAATACTGAAATGCTGCCCTTGAACTTCTATTATTATTATTATTGTGATAAAAACAAGACTAATGATTTTTTTGATGTACATATGCATTTGAAGAAGTTAATTTCATTTCTACAGAAATATCCCCGGGTATATGGAGACTGGCCATTTAGTAAATTTACAAATGTAGTGAGGGAACAAAGTTGGAAGCTTAGATAAAATTGTTTTTCCAAAGAGCTGTATACAAAATAGACCTTTAAATACAGTGTGTAAATCTATACCTATTTACCTCTTAATCATAAAAAATGAAGAATATCTTTATTTTCTTTCTCATAGTCAGCAATTTGCCCAGTACTGTACACATAGAACTTTGATTTCCTGGGTATAGGACATCTCTCATAATAAAATATACTTTTCCCAAAGCACATGGACAACTTTTCCAACTTCTAGTCCTAAAGAACTGTGTGGAAAACTAAAAGGTTATGTGATATTGCCAAGATCAAATACATACATATATATATATGTCATTTGGATAGCTATGTCTTTCTCGACTTTTAAGTCCACTTTGCTTTCCCTCCATGCATATAGAATAAGTTTTATTAAATTAATGTGAGGGGTTGGGAGCTAGAGGAAGAGTATTTCTAGATCTAGATTTCATCAAAGTAGATATAAACTTTGTCAAAGTAGATCACACCCAGTGGTGAAATTCTGTCTCTTGACTGAGAATAGCAAATTGTGCACACATTACATTAGAAAATTGCTAACAAAATAAATTATATATATATATATATATATATATATATATATATATATACGGGGGGGGGCTAATACATTGTTTTCTAAGTCAGTATGCAGCCTACAAAAAATCTTTATGTATACTTTTGTTGCCCTTTTTATATTAGAATTTGGTATCACTGAACTAGATGGTTTATAAGGACTTCCTCAGTTATGTTTATCATTCTGCAATACTCTGAATACCAGTGTCCTGGTCTGCAAGATGAAATTTTCATCCTCTATGCCATTCTATGCTTCCTTCCTACAGTCAGGTGGGGGGGGGGTCACAAAATGTAAAAGATTTATTGAGTAAACTAAAAGCAAGGGCTTATTATATTTTGAAACTTTATGTAAATTTATTTTGCAAGTTAAAAAAATCTTACATTCTGTATAATTGAATTAAAATAAAGCAATAAGTATCTGAGTGTAAGTATTGCAAGGTCAGGCTAACATAAGTTATTCCTATTTGACTACAGACTGACCCACTCATTTGACAGGAAGTTCCTGTGAACTTGGCTGGTTAGCTACATTTATAGTGGGAAATGCAAAGTTACCAAACTACCAGTTTAGTAAATTTCAATTAATTCAGGTATGCAAAGTTAGAAAATTTGACAGTTTCCTAGAAGCAGATAAAGGGATTGCAGTTCAAAACTCTTACTATTGACTTGAAGTGAATATGATATGCTACAATTATTTATGAGGACAAAAGATCCAGGAAATCTAAGTTCTTCATTATACTACAAATCCCACTGGACAAGCAACTGACCTTCATTGTATGATGGTGGTGAAAGGACTATTGTGAAGATAAGCCCAATGAATTCCTGTAAGTAATGGAGTACCTAACTTGTGATCCTGTGAGAGCTTATGTTTCTTCTCTGGATTCCCTCTTATACAATCTCCTTATAAAATGCTACTTCTATAGAAATTTGAGGTTTGTGTATCACTTTCTCAATCACAACCCTATAACTTTGGCAGGATAAATATTATTCCCATTTTGACATTGAGAGTGAGATAAAATGACTTATCCAAGGTCATACAGTAATTATGGAATTATGATCTTAATCTATATCTTTTGAGTCCTTGACAAGTCTTTCCCATTAATCCTCCTTTGTTTCTCAATATATTTATTTTCATCATTTCAACTGCATGAGAAAATACCTCGAATACAATTATCACAGATGTAAATGAATGCATAAATTGAAACAATTTAAACTCCATTGTGTAGCAGATTTCCCAAAGCTTTATATTGTTTAGAATAATAAATAACTATCTAAACAAGATTCTTGAGAATTTTTTCAGAATGTCTTAATATGAATACATTTATCAAGTACCTATTTTAGACTAAGAAAAATGAATAACTACAGATATAACAGCAACAAGAACAACAAAAAACCTGAATGTTTATTTAGTGAGCTTAATGTTTTTTAGGGATACATGATGAAGACTCTTTCTCTACTTTTTCACTTCAGATCAAGTACTGACAAAAAAGTGCAAATAAATGTTCACAATCTGCTCTTCATGAGAAAGGGGAAAAATTACATGATTCGCTCTTAAGCTTAATTCACATTATTAACATTTCCTCTTTCACTTTCTGGTTTAGGACAAAAACAATTCTGATTTATAGAGTTTACTGTTTTCCAAGGTATAAACACTCACACTGTAAAGTTCACAATTCAGTCTTAGAAATCACTATTTATTATGGATCTCGGGTGCTCTGAGATTCCTCTATATAATTCTTAAATTCTGATATTAGAAGGAGGAATAAATCTGAAAGGTGAGGATTATTTCTTTCAGAATATCTGAGTAGTCAAAGCTCATTAACTAATTTAAAGTGGCATCATGAATAGTAGGATGCAACCACAGTTTCTCCTCTGAACTTGGAGGAGGGATTGCCCATCAAGTCTCTGAAAAGAGATGCTGTCTATATATAAGTTAAATGATATAACCATAGTTTCTATGGAAAGGTCCAATTTTAGTTAAGACATATTCTCTGCCCTCATGAAACTTGCAATCTAGTAGAAAAATGAATCACAAATTTAAATAGCCAAAAGTTCATTATTATGCCTCTAAAATACAGTGAACCAATAGTTACTTTTTAAATATTCACAAAACCCTTTCCCTCCAAACATCTTACTTCCAACAGTATTGCTGCATTTCAGTCTCTTCTGTTCATCATACTCAATTCATCATTCTTTATCTATACAGTATCTGTTTATACAATAAGTTGCCAAATCTTGCCACTTCTACCTTCACAACATCACCCACATTATTTCTCTCTTAGATTAGTGCAATAAACTTTAAGTTAGTTTTTCCTACTCTCCACTCCTGTCCATTATGTAAAATATCACCAAAGTGATTTTTATTTTTTTAGTGATTTTTAAGTGCAAATCTGACACTGTCATTTTCCCCTCCAAAAGAATTCTAGTGGTTTATTTTAAAATATAAACTCTGCTGTGCTTTTAATATTCTTGATGATGAGGCACTAAATTGGACTTAATACATTCAATAATGCTTTATGATTCAGTTAAACTATCTCTTTTTCTCTTCATAATGATTCTCTGTCTTCTGTTTCCATGCCTTTACATTGCATTGGTTATTTCCATCCCTGGAATAAATTCTCTCCTAACATTCACTTTGCAGAATATATTTCTCCAATTAAGGTGGAGTTTAACTATCATATTTATGTGAAACCTTTCCTTATCCCTCCCAACTAATGGTGTCTCCCTGCCAAATTACTTTATATATATATATATATATATGTATATACATATATATAATCTTTATTATATTTTTCTTTATCTGCATATACTTAACATTTGCAATTGTCTCTTTCATTATAATATGTTATAACATTATAATAACATTATAATATTTTAGAGAAATTGTTTCACTCTTTCTATTTGTACTTATTACCTAACATATTTAGTTTATAGTAGCCACTTCTTAATTGTGTGATTATCAATTGTTGATTAAGAATTAATCTTTGCATTGGAAAACAACACTTTACATTTTGAATCAAAATTCTTAGTCCGACCCAACTCTATCATTTACTACCTTTTGACATTAAATCACTCAAATTCCATAGACATCTTTCCCTTGATATGTTAAAATGAAGGCAATTTAACTAGTTGAGCCCTGAGTTCCTAGCAAGTTTCCAATCTGTTATGAAATGATATGGTCATTTACTGAAAGAAGGGAAGATCTTGTGAAAGAGTTAGCATTTGACTAGGGCTTTAAAGATGTCTGAATAAAAAGGAAAAGAGAAGGGTTAAGGAATTACAGGCAAAAGGAACAACATGAGCCCTAGCATAAACAACACATGATAGCTTAATGTATACTCAGTGGGTTGGATGCTGTTCAATATGAATGAAGCAGAAATGCTATGTGATACTACAGTAAAGATAGGATGATTCAATATTGTAAGGAACTCTAAATATCTCGAGTTGCCTGAAATTTACTGGTTCAAAGTAATGAAATATAATAATTGTGTCCTTAAAGAACTAATGATTTTTTCCAAGATGCACCATGTACATTAAATATGAAGAGTAAGTGATAAGAAAAACTGTTATATAAGTGTTAATGGAAATAAAGGCAATAGGAGTTTGGAGGACTGAGTGATCCCTTTGGATAGAGAAAGTCATTCAGCTAATGCTTAACAGATAACAAAACTTGAGAGCAAAGAGTTATTAGTGAGTGCCTGTTGTAATAGCAATCAAACATTTCAGAGGTTTGATTAATCTACTGCAGTAGAAACAGTTTAGAACTACTTACTCCTCTACTTCATATATGAAAGGTAGGCTTATTATTCCTGAAGAGTTTTAGACAAAGGTAGGGACACAAAATATGAATTCTGGTTGCCATTGCTCCTCTACCATAAACTACTGATCATTTAGCTTCTCTTTTCCCCCGTCATAATAAGAAATTGAGTAGATAGACAAGGCATCATGATCAAGCCTTATCCTGAATGCCTCTATTATATTTCATAATAGGAAGAAAGGGGAAAAGGAAGGAATACCACAGAGTCAAAATTTTTTAAGTCTTACATTCATTTAACTCTCTGTACCATTTCATTTCTCCCATTATTTTTCCTTTTGTCCTATTTAAAGAACTGTGTATTATTAAGACTCATTAAAATGAGAATTCCCTTCATTATAGAGCAGTCATAACAGTTCTGCATATTATTCGTGGAACACATTGTTCCCAAACAGGATATTCATTTGCTCATTAAACAATGCAGTCATCAGTCCATTCTTATAAACAAAGTAAATCATAATAATTGAGAATTAATTTTGTATAATGAGTATTTTTCACTGAATCTATATTACATTATTTTTGCTAACTTCTGTTTTTGTTTTGTTTTGTTTTTATATTCTTTACCAGAATGAAAAACTCTTTTCAGTTCCAAGATTATCTCTAGCAGGAATATGTTTTATATGTGATGTATTCACTAGGTAAGATGAAAGTCATATGGGAAGTCAACAGAAAATAATTGTATTTCCTAATAATTGAAAGCTACTTCACTCTTCTTTATATTTCCCTCAGTTCATGGTGATTTGTGTTTACATAGTAGGCATTTTTTCATTTTTGGAATTAAATTATGAATCTGCACAAAAACAAATAATTAGAATTTTTTTTTAGATTTTTCAACGCAGTGAGGTTTAAGTGGCTTGGTCAAGGCCACACAGCTAGGTAATTATTAAATCTGAGGCCAAATTTGACCTCAGGTACTACTGACTCCCAGGCCACTGCTCTATCCACTGTGCCACCTAGCTGCCCCCAATAATTAGAAATTTTAATGTTGAGTTTTTTTCAATAAAGTTTATTTCTGGAAATTCATTTTTAAGAAAGATTATATTTATTTTTATTTATACATTAATATATTCTCCTTTAAAAGTAAACATAATACTCCCTCTCCCATGAAAAATATAAATCCTCATCAGAAATAAAGTAAAAGAAAGAGAATAAATGTGTTTCAATCTGTGTTCTGATACCATCAGCTCTGTCTTTGGTGGATCATATTCTTTTTCAGAAGTCCATCATAAAAGTTACTTCCATATTTTTCCATTTTTGCTGTTGCTGATTGTAATTCCCTCCATCCATTCCTCCCCGCTGCCATCTATTATATTTTCTCTTTCCTTTCACTCTGTCCCTCTTCAAAAATGTGCTGTGGGGCAGCTGAGTGGCTCAGCAGACAGAATCACCAGCCCTGGGGCCAAGAGGTCCCAAGTCCACATCCCTCGCCAGAGACCCAGTAAACATCCAGTCCCATGGTCCTGGACAGGACACCCAATCCCACCACCTTGCAAAAAGTAAAAAAGAAAATGTTTTATATCTGACTATCCTCTCCTATGATCTACCCTCTCCTCTGTCACCCACATCTCCCCCTTCCCCTGTCCCCCTTCGCTCCTTTTAATCCTAGATGTATATAGCCTATTGTGTATGCTGTTTCTTTTCTGAATCATTTCTGATGAGAATAAAGGTTCCCTCATTCCCACCTAGTCTTCCCTCCCTTCCATACCACTGTAAAAGCTACATTAAATATATTTTATATGAAATATCTTGGCCTATTCTACCTCTCCTTTCATTTACTCCCAGTACATTTTCCTTTCACACACAGACTCCATTTTTAAAAACATCTTCGAATTCAGCTTTCTCCTGTGCTTCATTTATAAAATCTCCTACTTGCTCTATTACATGAGAAGATTCATATGAGTATTATCAGTATTATCTTTCCATGCAGGAATACATGCAGTTCAGCATCATTAAATCCCTCATAATTTACCCTTCTCCACTGTTTCACCTGAGTCATGTACTTGAAGATCAAACATTCTGTTCATCTCTGGCCATTTCAACAGGAACATTTGAAATTCCCCTGTTTCATTGAAAGTCCATCTTTTCCCCTGGAAGAGGATGTTCAGTTTTGCTGGATAGTTGATTCTTGGTTGCATTCCAAGCTCCTTTGTCTTCCAGAATATTCTATTCCAAGCCCTAAGAGCCCTTAATGTAGTTGCTGCTAAGTCCTGTGTGATTCTGATTGCAGCTCCATGATATTTGAATTGTGTACTTCTGGCTGCTTATTATAATTTCTCTTTGACTTGGGAGTTCTGGAACTTCACTATAATATTCCTGGTGTATTTTTTGGAGCTCTTCCTGGGGCAGATCAGTGGATTCTCTCAATTTCTGTTTTTACCCTCTGCTTCTAGGATATCAGGGCAATATTCCTGTAGGAATTCTTTAAAAATGAGGTCAAACTTCTTTTCCTGATCATGACCTTCAGCTATTCCAATAATTTTTAAATTATCTTTCCTGAATCTGTTTTCCAGATCAGTTGTTTTTTTAATGAGATATTTCACATTTTCTTCTAATTTTTGATTCTTTTGGTGATGAACTATTTTGTCTTGATTTCTTGCAAAGTCATCAGCTTCCTTTAGCTCCATTCTACAAATGAAGGATTTGTTTTCCTCACAAAGGTTTTTTAATCTCCTTTTCCTTCTGGCTAATTCTGCTTTTTTAAAGCATTCTTCTCTTCAATAACATTTTGAACTGTTTTATCCTTTTGATCTAAGTTGATTTTTAACATGTTATTTTCTTCAGCATTTTTTTTGGATCTCAACTAAGCTGCTGACTTCATTTTCTTATTTTTCCTGCATCTCTCTCATTTCTTTTCCTAATTTTTCTTCTATCATCTTTTTGTTGAGCTCTGTCATAGCCTGAGTTCAACTTCTCTATTTCTTGGAGTCTTTAGATGCAGAAGCTTGGAATTTCTCATCTTCATATTGAGTATTTTGGTCTTCTATGAGACCAAAGTAATTGTCTATGATCAGGTTCCTTTTTTTCCCTGTTTACTCATTTCCCCAGCTTGTGCCTGGTTTTGGGGTGCTTCCTGAGCCCCCACAAGGACTCCAATATGTGAGTCTCTGGATGCTCTCCTGGTCTGTGAATGACCACAAACTCACCCTGCTACCACAGGGCTGTGGGGGGGTGCTCTATGGGGGGCCTAGACTGCAACTAGGGTCTGAATGTGGTCAGAGCCCCAGAGTCCTGTTCCAGGGACAGAGGAGACACTTCTTCAATCTCCCTCCACTCCCTTAACTTCAGTGGGTTGAGCATTCAGGGTGCAGCTTCCTGGAAGCTCCTGATGGGCAACTCCATGGCCTGCTTCTGTTTCCTGCATCTGGGCTATCTGAGGGTCTGGGCTTTGCATTCACTCTAACAGAAGTCTCCCTACTGATATTCCAATTTGTGCTTGGTGCTCCCTGGGGTGCAGGTCAGGAACTGCATCTGCTGTTGGGAGCCACTATTCCCAGTTTCCCTAGTGCTGTTCCCTGGAGGCTGAAGTTCCTTCACTCTGGCGGGTTGCCCCTCCAACACTGTGGAAAAGAGTTTTTCCACTATTTTCCAGGTTACCCAATTGCCTCACTGGATCTTTCTGTGGGTTTTACTTCTTGAAAATTTGGTTACAGTCATAATTTTAAGGTTTTAGAAATATTTTGGAGAGAGCACCTAAGAGAGGCTCTTCTCCTGCCACCATATTGGCTCTGCCTCTGGAAATTCATTTTTAAGGAGAAGAAAAGATTTGTTTCTTTTTAAAGTTGAAGCTTATTTTATTATATATGGAGTTCACAAATGATCTCTCAATTTTCATTCATTTACCCATACAGTATGAAACAAAATCAGGACCATAAACAGGATCCATGAAACTTATGTTGGTCTTTATCCTTTGATCTCTTTACATAATATATTTCTTATCTCTTCTAGTAGTTGAATATCTGTGAAATTTGTGAAAGATATGTCAGTTCAAAACAAGTAACTAGAATCATGGAATGTATCTAATAAATGGTGGGAAAGCAATTAAAAGGTAGAACATAAATCAACTCAAAATTATTAGGTCCTTTGTAGCATTAATTTTTAAAATGATGATGGGAGAATCATTTCCATTTGAGGATGAGGCAGGAAATTTTTGCTGATAATAAACTCCTTTCCATCCTGTCTCAAAAGAATGATATAAACTCATCTTGCTGATAGTCTTTCATTTACATTAACCTTTTGTTAAAAAAATAATTTTAGAGTTTGATTCTCATCATGATCAATTGAAAATGGAATGGCAAGTTTACATATCATAAAGTGAAAAATAGGTAATTTTATAATGTAGTCAAACAGCCTGTTAGTCCTGATAACTTGAGTCAGCAAGCTTTTATTAAGGGCTTGCTTGTGTTCCAGACAATGTATTAATGATAGACATATAAAAAGAGTGAAAAAAACACCTGTTTTCAAGGGTATCAAAAGTTCAAGGGACAACCAACATGAAAACACATGTGCAAATAACATATACATGAAAATGTAAATATTATCAGGAAAAAATTTAAGATTAAGGAGAGTTGAGAAAGACTTTCTTGTCACTTTTCACTGTTTAGATGGGTCATCTTAGAACTTCCACTTTAGGAAGGAGCCTAGGCATATTACTTCTTCATTTTTCAATAGTTTTCAATTGCAAAGCCTTCATTATGTCTTTATGATCAGCCCTTCCCCCCCCATGTTCTCCTTTGAAGTTTCTTTTAATATGTTGGCTTCTTTCATTAAAATATATGCTCACTGAGAGTCGGGATTATTTTTCTTCTGTTTGTAGTTTTATCCTTATAGTTAAGCTCAGTGATTTGCACTTAGTAATCACTTTATAAATACTTATGGAATGACTAAGAAGATGCATTTTTAGTCAAAAGTTGAAGGAGGTCTAGAGTCAGAAGATGGAAGGATGCAAAGAATTTTAGTCATGGGAGACAGTTAATGTAAAACAGAATTCATGCTGAAGTAATTTTACTTCATATTTTAAAGAAAAAAAGTTTCTAAATTTCCCTGAAATTTAAAGTTATGCAGAATAGTAGCATTCTCCATTTTTATCTATAAATTTAGTGTGTCCTAAAAGTTTATTATTTGTTTATTTTTGTGTTTGATCTTTAAAACCCTAAAACCAGACTTTTGGAACACTCTTGTTAGTTCAGTCAAAACTTTCCTGTGGTTTCATTTTCAAAATGTCTTCTTTCAAAATTGACTTATTTTGTTACGGATACAACAAACTCTTTTGGAAGGAAAATAAAAAAAATAGCTATTTTCACAAGGGAAAGGAAAAGTATTTCAACTCTTTACAAAATGATAATACTACAATTTAAATTACTATTTAAAACATGAATGTTACCTGTTCATGTATGTTATAGTAGACCTATTTATATATTAGGTTTTTTTTCAATTGAATTATAATTAATTCCTTAAACTCCAAATAAAATATCTACTAGAAAGGTCTTAAAACCTTTCTGTATTTTAAAAAAGGCCAAGATTTGGCAATCAACACTTATATGAATATGAGGATGATGACACTGGTCACCAAAAGAATGAAAAAAAAAAGAATATATCTGAACTTTCAGAATTACCAGTTGAATTAGAAGGAATTCCAGTGACTGCCTATTCTATAACAGAAAAAAAAGAATTATTTCCATAACATTCCCCCAAAAACATAACTCATACTTGAGAACCTTCAGAAAAGAGAAATGTAGTATTTACAGAGGCAGCTACTTTGATATGGCTCTAATTGTAATCAATTTGCCTCAAGTATACATTTTGTAAATACTATCCGTTATTCCTGGTCCTACTCTTAAATTCCAAAAGAAGCAAAGAAATATTCCATTCTCCATTGAGAGTCCTTAAAATATAGTTCCTCAAAAAATCTTAGTGCAGTTATATACTTTGTCAGCTTAAAAACTGCATCAAGATTTTTGGGAATACCTACATTTGAAAATTGCTATGGGGCTTTGAAGTTTTCTTCAAGTTTATATGCTCGGTTTCTTCAACAGATCTTTATTTGTCAGGGAATCAATTAATTTAATCTAAATGTTTCCCAGATCTTTAATTTCATATCTAAAGTACCTTACCCAGAAATGAACATACTTATGCAGATATTGTCTGAAAATAACAGAGAATAATAGGATTTTCACCTCCTTGTTCCTGAAATGTAGTCCCTCTTAATAAAGCACACTTCTTTTGGATAACATATCATTCTGTTGCTCTATAGAGATTTCAGCCAACCACAATTTGCAGATCTTTTATAAATTCATGTGCCCTTTCTGTGAAGCTGCATCTTCAAAGGCATATTAAGACTGAATTTATATACTCAGAGATACAAAGAGAATGCTATAGAGATATAAGGGAATTGACTGTGTACATGTAAGATGGCAGAATAATAATGTGAAATAAGGTTGGAAAGGTAAAGTAAAGTCAGATTATAGAAGCTAAACAATCTTGGATCAGATTTGAATTTAGGTCTTCCTAATGTCAGACCAAAAATCATTGCATCACTAGTGGTCTCTTTCCTGAAGGAATGGAAAATATCTCAAAGTACATAGAAAGGAAGATAATTGTAAGTACAAACCATAGGTCAGTGAACTTAATGTAAATTTTTAGAAAATCAAGAACATATGATGGTGTAATGAACAAGTAAAAAGTCAAACAGTGATTACTTAAAGTCAATATAGCTTAATCAACTGATTCTCTATAGGGATTACAAAAGTACTTTCCTAAAGGACAGGAGTGATCACATCATTCTCTTACTCAAAAAATGTTCAGTAGTTCCTTGGAAAGTGAAAATTTACAAGATATTTATTTGGTATTTAAAAGACATCACAATGTTGATCTAGTTTACCTTTCCAAATATATTTCATATTACACCTTTCTTAAATGCTACAGACAAATAGAATTACTTTTAATTCCCATAAGATTTTCAAAACTCATCTTTAGAGGCACCTCCTAGCAGTCAAAAGCCTTTCTTTGATTTAATTTTATGGCCATATACCCAATTCTCATAATCTTACATTTGAATATATGCTATATTTCCTACCCCCTTGAATATAAATTTTATTTAAAAAAGAGTCTTTCATTTTCTTTGTATCCTTCACATTTAGAATAGTGTTTTCTAGAATATAATATTAGTAAATATTTATGCAAATAGAAATTAAAAAACAATTCATTTAAGAATACATTTATTACCTTTTAAATATAGTTATAAGATTGGTAGTTCAATTGGGAAGTATCAGGTTACTTTTATAAAATAAATAAATAATAGAGTTAAATTATAGGAAAAAATGGTTATCATCAATAATTCTATGCCAATTTGGATAGAGAGATCTCTAATTGATGTTCTTAAGAATCTGTCCTTCTGGCTAAGATGGTGGAGAGAAGATAAGAACTTTGTTAAAATCTGGGTTTTGCTCAGATTGGCATTAATCAAGCCTCTTAAATTTTGGATTTTGGAGAGAGAGAGAACTCACAAAAGAACAGAGTGGAACATCTTCCATAAAGATATGTCTGTCATAGGGGGAATCTGGGGGTACCCAAGGCATAGAATAAAAAACCACCATACCAATGGTAGGATGAGCCATAGGGACTAACCTGAGATACTTGGCTGTGGAAGCAGAAGTTTTGCATCTCAGGATGCACAGTTGGTAGGTTTGGAGAGCTCTACCAAGCTGGAAAATTTCAAGTATCAGTGTCCAGGACCCCCATCCAATAGGAATGGTTGGTCCTGAGGACACAACCTGATCGATGAACTCTGGCAGGAGAGCCCAGAGATGGTCTGAAGTATTCCAACCATTCCAAATAGTCCAGGTAGTGGGCAGCTGACATCCCCAGCACAGAAATTCCACAGTGGACCACAGATAAGCAGGCATTTTAAACTAGTTGGTTTACTGATCAACCCCATGGAGTTCCTAACATCAAAGACCTCGGGCCAGTAAGCATTCCTCTAGGGTTTTCAACACTGAAGGTCTGTGAGGGAACCCCTCCCCCAATACAAAAAACCTCATTGAGATAAGCAACAAATCCCAAAATGATTACAAAAGGTCGGAGAAAAGATGGGTCTATCAAAAGTTACCTTGGAGATAGAGATAGTCTCAGAAAAGTAGGGCAGAAAGGATGATTTTTGTGAAGCTTTGGAGGAGAATATGAATTGGTCATCAGTCTAGTAAAACTTAGAAGACCTCAGAAAGGAGTTTAAAAATGAATGGAAAAGCTGGATAAAGAAATGCAAGAGAAAATTAAAATATAACATCAAAAAGTGACAGAAAAACAAATCCTTTAAAAATACAATGGGGAAAATGCAAAATATAAATTAATTCCTTCAATTGGACAAATGGAAAAAAAATACAAACTCCTTTAAAAATGAAATTGACCAAATGGAAAACATGTTAAAGCTAGCTGAAGAAAACACCTCCTTGAAAAATAGTTCACGACTAGTTGAAGCTAATGACTTCATGAGACACTAAGAATATGTTCACAAAAATAAAAAAAATAGAAATAAAAGTAAAATACCTCATTGGTAAAAGAACTGACCTGAAAAATAGATACAGGCAAGATAATTTAAGAATTATTGTACTTTCTGAGAGCCATGATCAAATAGGGTCTGGATAGCATTCTTCAGGAAATAAATCATCAAGGAGTACTGCCCTGTTATCCTGGAAACAGTGGGCAAAATGGTCTCTGAAAGAATCTACTGATCACCTCATGAAAGAAATATCAAAATGAAAACGTCAAGAAATATTGTAGTCAAGCTCCAGAATTATCAGAACAAAGAAAACATCCTGCAAGCAGTAAGGAGAAAAAAGTAACTCAAATACCTTGGAGCTACAGTCAGGATTACACAGGATTTGGCTACATCAAGATTAAAAGATCAAAGGACCCCAATGTATGATGTTCAGGAAGGCAAGGGAGCTAGGATTACAACCAACTATCAACTACTCAGCAAAATTAATATACTTATTCAGGGGAGAAGATGGACATGTAATGAAATAGATAATTTCTAAGCTTTCCTGATTAAAACAACAGAAATGAACAGAAAATCTGATCTTCAAACAGGAGACTAAGGATATACATGAAAAATAAATAGAGGAAAAGATAAAGCCTGTTATCCAATAAGATTAAAGTGGTTAT
This sequence comes from Macrotis lagotis, assembly GCF_037893015.1. Classification (NCBI taxonomy): domain Eukaryota; kingdom Metazoa; phylum Chordata; class Mammalia; order Peramelemorphia; family Peramelidae; genus Macrotis; species Macrotis lagotis. Next base: position 193,629,141 of record NC_133658.1, on the reverse strand, counting down.
AACTCTACTTGGGAGGAAGATTGTCAGTCTTAATTATATGATTATTTCAATAGAAGCTAAAAAAAGTTCTTGACAAAATACAGGACCCATTCCTATTAAAAAAAAAATGAAACAAAACTAGAAAGAAGAGGAATAGAGTCTTCCTAAAAACAATCAGCACTATCTATTTAAAACCATCAACAAGCATTATATATAATGAGAATAAGCTAGAACATTCTCAATAAGGTCACGGACGAAATAAGGATGACTATTATCACCATTATAATTCAATATTATATTAGAAATGTTAGCTTTATCTATAAGAGAAGGAAAAAGAAATTGTAGGGATTAGAATAGAAAATGAACAAACAAAACTCACTTTTTGACAATGATATAATGGTATACTTAGAGAACCCTAGAAAATCATCTTAAAAACTACTGGAAACAATAGAAAAGTCACAGAATATAAAATAAATCCACATGAATCCTCATTTCTATATATTATTAACAAGATGCAGAAACAAGACACAGTAAGTGAACTTCCATTTAAAATAACTTTAAACAACATAAAATACTTGGGAGTCTACCTGCCAAGGCACTCTAAAATACTTTATGAAAATAACTATAAACACTTTTATCACAAATAAAATCAGATCTAATTAACTGAGTCAATGTCAATTGCTCATAGGTAGACTGAGATAATAGAATGAAAACTACAATTCTACCTAAATTTAACTACTTATTCACTTCCATACTAATTAAAACTTTCAAAAAATTACTTTGTAGCACTAGAAAAATAGTAAATACATCCATATGAAAGAACAAAAGTTCAAGTATATCAAGGGAATAAATGAAAAAAATAAAATGTAAAATGGAGAATTTTGATTACACTGAATTTAAAATTTTTGCACAAATAAAACCAGTAAAACCAATATTAAAAGGAAGGCAGTAAGTTGGGAAACAGTTTTTACAATTAGTTTTTCATGACAAAGGAATCATTTCTAAAGCATACAGAGAAGGGAGTCAAATTTATAAGAATACAAGTCATTCCCTAATTAAGAAATGGTCTAAGTGTATGAAAAGGTAATTCTCAGATGAAGAAAAGTTATCTATAATCATATGAAAAATACTCTAAATCATTATTGAGTAGAGAAATGTGAATTAAAATAACTCTGAGATATCCCTCACATTTATCAAATTGACCAATATGACTAAAGAGGAAAATGATCAGTATTGGAGAAGATATGGGAAAACTGATACATTGTTGCTAGAGTTGTGAGTTCATAGAGTTGTGAAATGATCCAACATTTCTGGGAGCAATTTGGAATCCTAAAAGGGCAATAAAACAATGTATCTTTTGATCCAGCAATACTACTACAATACTACTACTACTACTACTACTACTACTACTACTACTACTACTACTACTACTACTACTACTACTACTGTCTGTATCCCAAAGAGATAATGAAATATGGTAAAAAAAAAACCCCACATGACCAAAATCCTTTTTGTAGTGTCAAAGAATTGGAAGTTGAGGGCATGCCCATCAACTGAGGAATGGCTGAATAAATTACGGTATATGAATGTGATGGATACTACTATTCTATAAGAAATCATGAGGGATGGAATTTCAGAGTAGTTTGGAAAGCCTTGCATGAACTAATACTGAGTGAACTGAGCAGAACCAGAAGAACTTTATACACATTAACAGCAACAGTGATGATGACAAGCCATGATGGACTTGTTCATTTCAGTAGAACATTAATCAAAGACAATTCTATAAGACTTGTGGTGGAAAATAACATCCAAATCCAGAAAATAAATTGTAGAGTTTAAATGCAGACCAAAGTCTGCCATCTTCAATTTTTAAAAGTTGCCTTAGGTATTATGTCTTTTTTACCTTTCTAATTTTTTTTTCCATTTTGATTTGATTCTTCTTTCACAACATGATTAATAAAGATCTGTTTAGCATGATTATACATTTAGCCTAAATTAGATTGCTTTTTGTTAGGGGAGAAGGAAGGTAAAGGAGGATAATATAAAACTCAAAACCTGAAAAAATTGTTGAAAACTACCATTGTGTGTGTTTAGAAAAATTAATAAAATATTTTTAAAAATGTGTGCTTAATATTATACTATTCATATTTGTCAAAGCCAAGAAAACAATCATGATACTGAAAGGACTAGAAGACTTATGATATAATTGTATGAAGGAACTGAGAATGCTGATTCTTACCTTTATTGTCTTCTTATAACCTACCTGCCCTTCCTCATCTATTTTTAAATCTAGTGACATTGCTTCCCTTGCTGTTCCTCACACTTAACCACCCTCCATTTCTAGATTGCGCAATTTCACTGGCTAAATTCCATTCCGGGAAGTTGCTCCCTTCTCATCTCTGCTACCCTTGAGCCTGAGCTAAATTACCATCTTCTGAAGGAAGCCTGTTTTTCCTGCTCTTTATCATAGTACCTTCCCTTTTAGTTGAGTTCTAATTGCTTTGTGCACATCAAGTTTTTATGTAGCTGCTTAGTTCTCTCCCAATTAGTCTGAGAGCTCCTTGAGAATATGGACTGTTCCTTGCCTTTTCCTTGTATCCCTAGCATTTATCATAATTTCTGATATATAGTAGGCCCTTAATAAATTTTTGTTGATTAGACTTAACTATGTACATGGTTTCCTTGAAAGAATTTGGTTGTTTGGAGGATTTGATTAATTTTTTGGTCCCAATGCCTGACACAATGCTTTGCACTTAAAGGGCCAACAATAAATGCCTGCAGAGTTAAATTGAAGCTAGTTCTAAAATGCCAATCACATATAGAGATATAGAGGTTATTGACTATGAGAGCTTGGTATATGAACATATATTTTACTTAAAATAAAAATTATTCTATGAAATGACTAATAGGATTTCAGGAAAAGATATTCATCATTACCTTTAAATGTATTTATAACATTATAGCTCATGAATCTCTCAAATTCCAGTTATTAGTTCATTATAAACATTAATAGTTAATTTTGAAATGTTGTTTGTATTATTCAAATGAAAGAATGATGTATTGTTGCCCAGACAGCTTAATGTTTCAATGCTCTATAAAAAGTTAATATCTAAGAGGAAATAAAATGCTTGTCATTTGGAATTTTAAAATATTTCTTGCAAGGAATCAAATTAAAGTCATAAAAGCATATTCAAGGGGAAATATGTTATTGGCATTTATAAATAAACTTCCATATGCAAAATGCTCTGAAGATTAATAATTGTTTTTCCAAGTCTCAAATATATCATTTTAAAAGTGGGCATAATATCACCTCTATGTCCTTTCCTACATCCCCAATATTATGATAAAATAGCACTCTGTAAAACACATTTAACCTACTATTCCATTTGCTATACAGTTCATGCCTATTTTAAAAATCTTTAATTTTGGTCATATTCTCAAATCCTAGTTGTAAAAATATTTAATAAATATAAATCAATCATTGTGATTTTGTTTCTCTTGGATATATATGTATGTATATAAGTTTTTAAATGTATTTTTAGGAAATTTCCATATTATCATCAGATTCAGAAACCTAGCAGAGAGGGGTAAGGAGGAAAAATGGATTTTTGTATTAACCTTTGAGAATTCTTATGCAAATTCAGTCAAAAGTATTTGAAATTCAGTAATTGCATTTTAAATAATTTCAAATTGACACAATTATATTGAAATAGAAGCCCTGAAATAATAAGCAAAACCTGGCAGTGGAAAGTTGAAAAACATATGTTCACCTGATTTCTATAGATCAAAAATTTAAGTGATTAGTAAATCAACTTTATCTTATAATTTTACTCCTCCTATTCTATATGTTTCAGCCTATACTTTACATTTCATATTATAATTTTGTCCTTTTTTGAATCCTTAAGTCTTTGCTTGCCTCATTTCTTGTGCTCAAAATATATTCTGACTAATACACACATATGCATGCATGCACAGACATCATGTTTTCTTCCATGGAAATAATTTCCTTCTTTCAATGATGAAATAGAAACTTTTTTCATGATTTTATGCATTTATCTACTAATCACTAATGAAATAAATGATTAACTCTTTTTCTAAAAGCAATATAGGCAATTAATTTAAAAAGGGACCATATAATTTCACTCATTTCCTTATGTCAACTTTATCCCCATTTCAATTTCAAAACTTGAAAGTAAAATATATCTGATGATGTCTGAAAATTCCGATACTCAAAATGTTAGTTGGTCTATGATATCCAGATGAAAGCCTTTTTTCAGTATCCAAGTGCCAAAGAGAATGCTAATCAGTAGAACTTGTTGACAGATTCAAACTGACTCTGTGACCAATGTTGTGTGAATGAGACATTTATTTAAAATATTTGAAAGAGTCACATTTATCTTAAATAATCCTGTTAGGTATATGATGTAAAACTGCAAAAGAACCAAATGAAAATTTCTAGTTTTCTTGCCTGAATTTCCTAAACTAATCCTAACTGATAGGAGGATTTATATATCTGATGTCCACAATATTTTCACAGCCTTTATAGATTTAAAAGCCCACTAACTAGTTACAAAATATGACAACAATGTGTTATATAAATGCATACAAACATTTTAAAGTGAATTCCTATTTAAGCATTTAAACTATCCTTGATTAGTAGTACCATTTTCATCTACCTTTCTAAAGTTGAGGGGGGTGTGATTAAGGAGTATAGCAATCTAAGTAAAAATATAACAAATTTTGCTAGATACAGTATAATTGAATATGCTGCATGGTTCAATGGGCAACATTTTTTCTCCAGTACTAACTTTTTCTGTGAAGTTTTCCTTGGACCAACAAAATGTAAATATGTTCTTTCACTAATTGGGTCACTCAGCATATATATATATATATATATATATATATATATATATATATATATATATATATATATATATATATATATATACACACACACACACATATACACATATATGTATATATGTGTGCATATATGTATATAAATAAATGTATATACATAGACCCAATCATATATTCATATATATGTGAATATATAGTGGTGTATATATATATATAGATATGCAATCTAAATATATATATGGATATATGATATATTGCAGGTATATGTATTGCATCAATACTTGCATATATTATGCATATACATATGCATGTGCATGTATGTATTGGAATTAAAATAGTTAATCTTTATGGAATTCTTTCAACTATGCAAAATATCTAACATTATTCATTTCATTTGATTCAGTAAACTGGGAAGGAAGCAATATTTTTTCCCTTTACAGAAGAGGAGATTGAGAATTAGAAAAAAATAATCATTGTTACATGTATTATTGTCTTGTAGGAACCAACACATACCAATAACTAGTCATATTTTGAAATTTACCTTGACTGTAGGAAAGAAATATCAGAGTTAGAGAACCAAGTGTATTATCAGTCATTTTAATAAGTTAGTCACTTATCAAGAATGGGTGACATGAAAAACCTGTAGATAATTTTCCATGGCCAACTCTGGGGAAAAAAACACCTCTGCATGTATTTACAAATTCTCTGCAGGTCCAATGAAAGGATTTACAGCATCTGTCCTCACTTAGTAGAGTCAATAATTAAAAGCTATTCTGTATGGAAATTCAACAAATCCAAAAATACAGTCTGGCTGATTGTAGATTATAATATGAAAAGGATAAATAAGATTGAAGGGCCACAAACTGGTCCTGTGTTAATGTCAGAATGCCAAAGTAATATCTGGTCACTGTCAGGGTTGCTTATCTACCCAGGTGAAAGGGGTGGGGAAGGGAGGGAGGGAGGGAGGGAGGGAGAGAGAGAGAGAGAGAGAGAGAGAGAGAGAGAGAGAGAGAGAGAGAGAGAGAGAGAGATTTGGAAAAATAGAGAGATTGTATAGATATCAAAAGATATCTATAAATATATAAAAGTGTATTATAACATATATACTATATATAGATATCTATAGATATAGATATTATATACATAGATACATACTTACACAAATACATATTTCTATCTAGAACTATCTAGTTCTTTATAATGTGTCTACAAAATTACTTGCTTTTTCTAATTCAGGAAAAATCTTATGCTTTTATTTAAAAACATCTTTCCAATTAAACATTAAAAGAATTTTAACCCTCCTTTTTCTTTAGTTTTTGCAAGGCAATGAGGTTAAGTGACTTGCCCAAGGTCACACAGTTAGGTAATTAGTAAATGTCTGAGGTTGGATTTGAACTCAGGATCTCCTGACTCCAGGACTGGTGCTCTATCTACTGTGCCACCTAGCTGCCCCAACATTCCTTTTTAAAATTTTGAGATCCAAATTGTTTCCCTTATCCCTCCCTATATCCGCAATCAATATGTTGTGAAATAGTTGAAATAAAACACAGACCCCAAAACAATGAATATAAAAATAAAGAGGTATGCTCTGGTCTGCATTCAGGGTTTTTCAGTTCTTTCTCTGGAGATGGAAAGCATTTTTCATCAGAAGTCTTTCAGAATTTTCTTGAGTGTTTATATTGCTGAGAATAGATGTCATTCACATTTGACCATATGTAATATTGTTGTTTTCATGTATAATGTACTCCTGGTTCTGATCACTTCATTTTTCATTAGTTTGTGCAAGATTTTTCAGGTTTTTCTGAAAGCATCTTAATTGCTATTTCTTATAGCATAATCATATTCCATTACAATTATATACCACAACTTGTTCAACCATGCCCCACCTGATGGATATCCCATAAATTTCCAATTCTTTGTCACAATAAAAAGAGCTATTGTATATATTTTTGCATATTTGTATGCTTTTCTTTTTCCTTTGATATATTTGGTGTATAGATCCAGTAGTGATATTGCTAGGTCAAAGGATATACACAGTTTTATTTCCCTTTTGGAATAAGTCCAAAAACTTCTTCAGAAGTGTTGGTGGATCACAAATTCAATTACAGCATATTAGTAAACTGTTTTTCCTATATCTCATCCAACATTTATCATCACTTTCCTGTCATAATAGCTAATCTGATGGATGTGTGATGAAACTTTATATTTTCTTTTTAAAATTTGCATTTCTCTATTCCATAGTTATTTAAAGCATTATCTTATGTGACTGTAAGTAGCTTTGATTTCTTCATTTGAAGTATGCCTTTTCATATACCTTGATCATTTATCAATTGGGTAATGGCATATTCTTATAAATTTAGCTCTGTTCTCTAAATATTTGAGAAAATAGGTTTTATTTTAGATATTATAATATTTCTCCATTGTTTTCTGCTTTCCTTTCATTACTGACTGCTTTGGTTTTGTTTAAAAGATTATTAAATTTAAAACTTTAAAGTTATTCTTTTTACATCCTATAACATTATGTATATTCTTCACTTGTTCATAGATCTGACATGTTTTGTTCTGTGACTTTAAATTTACTTATTGTATCTCCATAAGAGGAAAACACATAAACACATTTTTTACCTTATCTTCAAATATGGTATGAGATATTAGTCTATATCTAGTCTCTAACAAACTGCTTTATTGTTTTCCCAGTATGTTTTGTCAAAAAAGTAAGCTTTTTCCCCAAACACTAGAGAACTATGATTATAGTTGTGCCATGTGTATCAACTGATGCTCCACTCTATTTCTTAGCTAGTGTCAGATCATTTTGATGGTTAACACTTTGTAATGCAGTTGAGATCTGGTATAGGTGGCCATCTTCATTTATATTTTTTATTAATTCCCTTGATATCTTTGAACTTTTATTCTTCCAGATAATTTTTGTTATTTTTATCTCTAATTTTTGTAATTTTATTTTATAGTAATGCATAAGAAAACTGATGTAGATAGAACTGTCATTTTTATTATTTTTGAATCAGTCTAACTTTGTGCAAGTAATATTTTACCTGACTGTTCAAATATAACTTTATTTGTGAGAAAAGTGTTTTGTAATTGTGTTCATTTAATCTGTGGATTTCTCTTGGCAGTTAGACTCCCAAGTATTTAATATTGTCTATATTTGTTTTAAATGGAATTTGTCTTTCTTTCTCTTGAAGCAGGATTTTATAGGTAAAATAGGGAAATATGGATGATTTATAAAGGGGGTGGGTTATATTCTGTCATCTAGATGCTACAGAATAGTAAGTTTGGTTACAGGAAAAAAAGTCTTCATGACTTCAAATGTGGACTGACTTAGTAACCGTATGACCCTGACCTAATCACTTAACCCTATTTTTCTCAGGTCCTCTTCTAAAAAATGAAAGGAGGGGGGAGGAGAGGGAAATGGCAAATTATTCCAATAACTTTGCCTAGAAAACTAAAAATGGGGTAAAGAAAATGCTGAAAAAATCTGAACAATCAAAAGTCTATTTCAGAAAAATTTACTAAAGCTATTATTCCAATTTGCTTTTAATTAATTCTCTAGGATTCTGCAAAAATAATGCTCTATCAACTGCAAAGAGTAATAATTTTGTTTTCTCATTGTCTATTGTAATTCCTTTCGTTTTCTTTTCTTCTCTTGTTGCTCTATCTAATATCTAGTATAATACTGAATAGTCATGATATAATTGGACATCTGTACTTTGCTCCTTGTTATATGGGGAGGAATTCTAACTTATCCTTATCCAATGTAATGCTTGTTGATAAATTTAAACAGATAAAAAAGATTTTAAGGAAATCTCCATTTTTCCTATGCATTCTAGTACGTGTTTTATGTTTGTTTTTGCCAATAGGTTAAGTGACTTGCCCAAGGTCACACAGCTACATAATTATTAAGTGTCTGAGGCTGGATTTGAATTCATGTCCTCCTGACTCCAGGGACAGTGTTCGATCCATTTTGCCACCACCTAGCTGGCCCTCATATGTGATCCTTTAATAGAAAAGCAATTAAATCTTAGATTTTCACACTGTAGTTCCTTAATATTTGAAATGATTCTTTCTGTATACTTCAGAATTTTTCCCTTGACCTGGGAAAACTGGAATTTGTTAATAATTGTGGAATATTTTATTTTGGGATTTCTTTCAGGAAGTAGATTGTTTCCATTTCTATTTATCCTCTCTTTCTATGATATGAAGACAGTTTTCTTTGATAGCTTACAGATAATTCAATAATATTTAAATTAATGCTCCTGTATCGTTTTGCCTCTATCTTTTGTAGGGAAATATATCAAATTTTTAAAATTTTTGATTTTTGATTTTGTTCTTATTTCTTAATATATATCATGAAATTTTTAGCTTCTAATTTCCAAATTCTAATTTTTAACAAATTTTTCAGACATCATTTGTGTCAGTTTTTTAATTTGGTCAATTCTATTTTTCTTTTTTTTTTCTTTTTGTCTTTTTTTTTAGAAAGATTTTATTTATTATTTTTCAAAGAGTTCTTTTCTTCTTTAAATGTTTGTATATTTTTTTCTGCAAACTTTTTTGTGCTTCCTTTACCAAGTTGTGGAGTCTCTTTATTATTTTCTTACATCATTTACATTTCCTTCTGGAATTTTTCCCTCTGCTTCCCTTATTTGATTTAAAAAAATTTTTTGCACTATTTAAGTAAGTCTTTTTCGGTGCTGAATACAATTCAAATTTATCTCTGAGCCTTTGCATGCAAGTCTTGACACTGTTGTCCTCTTCTGAGTTTGTGTTTTGTTCTTCCCTGATATATATATATATATATATATATATATATATATATATATACTAATTTGTACACATCTTGTTAGATAGAATTTACTCCATGAAGCAAGATAACATTTATTTGACTTGCTATCCTCTCAAATGAATGACTTGAAGGATGCTTTTTTCCTTTCTTCTGAATCTCAGTTACACTCTTATATAAGAATTGAATGTAATGACTTTGTTTTGCTTTTAAATTTTGTGTGTGTGTGTGTGTGTGTGTGTGTGTGTATACTGAAACTGCTGCATATTAATATGTAGATTTGAAACAGCATTTCCTTAAAAAAGAATACATTCTAAGTATATCACTTGAATATTTTATGAGAAATTTAAAATTAGAAAACAATGTCAAGTAAAAGTTTTCAGAAATTTCAGGCATTTTGCAACATATGTTATTAATGTGCTATAATCTATTGCAAAAAAAGAAATCAATTATGGCACAAAATTGGAAATTGTGGGTTCTGAATACTAAGCATCTCTTTTTTTTAAGATAACTTCCCTATATGTTTTAGATCCACAAATTCCAGGAAACATTAGTATCTCTATTTTACCATCACATAAAATAAGCAGAATACAAAAAGAGAAGCAATTACCTATTTTAAATCTTATCACCTGTAGACTCTCAATTCAGAAAATAATTAAAAGAGAAAAAAATCATTGGCGAGATGGGACTGTTGAGAATTTAGCAATATATTCAATAATCGCTTCCCATTATTTTAATTTAAATAGTACATTTTCCATAACCAATCCAGGGTGTGGCAATGGGGTTAAGTGACTTGCCAAGGTCATACAGCTAGGTAATTATTCAGTGTTTGAGGTCAAAATTGAACTCAGGTCTTCCTGACTCCAGGGCTGGTGCTCTATCCACCGTGACACCTAGCTACCCCCAATCCAGTGTTTTTATGATCTTGTTATAAAAAGCAGGACAAGTATTACTATTTCCTATAGATTTTGGTATAAAGGTAGCGAAAGGTTAATTTGATTGTTAAAATTCACATAAATTATATCACTACTAGGTTGATACCCTGAAGAAATCACTAAAAAGGGTAAAAACATCACTTCAAAAATATTCATAGCAGCCCTGTTTGTGGGGGCAAAGAATTGGAAATCAAGTGAAAGTCTATTAGTTGGGTAATGGCTGAACAAACTGTGGTATCTATACAATATGGAATAATATTGTTCTATTAGAAACCAGGAGGGATGGGAATTCAGGGAAGCCTGGAAGGATTTGTATGAACTGATGTTGAGAGAGATGAGCAGAACCAGAAGAACATTGTACCGAAACAGTATCATGGGGTTGATGATCAATCATAATGGACTTGCTCATTCTATCAGTGCAACAATAAGGGGTATCTGCGATGTAGAATACCATTGGTATCCAGAGAAAGAATTTTGGAGTTTGAATAAAGACCAAAGACTATTACCTTTAATTTAGAAAAAAAATATCTTATCATGTAATTTTGATATCTCTTATACTTTATTTATTTTCCTTTAGGATATGATTTCTCTCTCATCACATTCAACTTAGATCAGTGTATACCATGGAAACAATGTAAAGAGTAACAGATTGCTTTCTGTTGGGGGATTGGGGGTGGGAAGCGAAATGAGGGGAAAAATTGTAAAATTCAAAATAAAGAAAAAAGAAAAATATCAAACAATTATTAAATAGTAAATGAGTAAGGTAGTCCATTGTTTGATTGACTCAAAAATACTTTGGGGGAAAAATCTTACTATTTGACAAAAACTGTTGAGAAAAATGAAAAATAGCATAATGGGAACTGGGTATTTATCAACATCTCACACTCCATTCCACATTGAGGGCAAAAATGGGTACACGATTTAGACATAAAAGTTTAAGTCAATTAGAAGAGCAAGGAATCATTTACCTGTTAGATATAGGAAGAGAAGAATTTATGACCAACCAAAATATGATAAAGAACATTGTAAAATATAAGATGAATGATTTTAATTATATTAAACTGAAAAGTTTTTGCACAAATGAAACCAATACAAACAAGATTATAAGGAAAACCATGACACAATTTTTTAACAACCAGTGTTTCTAAATTTCTAAATTTCAGAAAGAACTTAATCAAATGTATATAAAAATACAAGTCATTCCAAAATTGATAAGTAATAAAAGGATTTGAACAGATATTTGTCAAATGAAGAAATTAAAACTACCTACCTATGATATTGTATCCTCTTATAACCTAATATATTATTGGTGGAGGTGTTAACTAATGCAGACATCCTAGAGAATACTTTGGAACTCTGGCCAAAGGGAAATTAGACTCTGCATATCCTTTGATCCAGAAATACCATTAGTAGGTCTGTATTCCAAAGAGATCATAAAAAAAGTTTATACAAACACACACACACACACACACACACACACACACATACACGGATGCACACACATACATAAAATCCAGGAAGTTCCCCTAAGAACTGCTTTGGCTGTATTCCTTATGTTTTGACATGCTGTCTTATTGTTGTCATTCTCTTGGATGAAATTGATTGTTCCTATGATTTTCTTGTTTGACTCACTTATTTAGGAATTAGGTTATTTAGTTTTTAATTCATTTTAATCTATCCTTCTATTGCCCTTTATTACATGTAATTTTATTGCACCATGATTGAGAAAGATGCATTTAATATTTCTGCCTTTCAGTATTTTATTATGTGATCAATTGTTGAGTTGGTGCCATTTACTAATGAGGAAAAAGATCTTTTTATTCCTATTCACTTTTCTTCAAAGGTCTATTATACCTAACATTTCTAAGATTTTTTTCACTTCCTTAAATTCATTCAAGCTTATTTCATGATTAGATCTATCTAAATCTGAGAGAGGGAGGTTAAGGTACTACTAAAAATTTAAATTGGGATATAATATAATTATAATTGCTAAGGTGCATAGAATATGGGATTTGGAGTCTGTAATACCTCAGTTTCAAAACCTATTTGCTGTGTTAGCTAGACAACTGATTTATGCTTTTTTTTAGTCTTATTTCTTAATGTGTAAAATGTTACTATTAGCATCTATATCATATAATTGTTCTGAGGAGAGAATAAGGTAAAGTTTATGAAGGGCAATTTAAATCTTAAAATTTTATATAAATATTAGCTAGTATTATTTCTTCCTTTAAAATATGCTACCTTAAAAACACTTTAAAAGTCAGCAAACATATTGGCATATATGCATTTATAAACCTATATGTTAAGACTTGTTTACCTGTGAAATTTCTTGATATATAGAGTTCAGTCATTTTTTTCCCTTAACAATATAATATCTGGAAATATTATCAATAGGCCAAGGCAAATAAGCTCAAAATAAAAAAAAATGATATGGTATGGTCACTAGATGGTATCATAGTAAAATAGACAACAACTTATTTGAAGACAGGTTGAAATATTGGAAAGGTAGGAAATTTGAGTTTTCAAATTTAAATGCAGACTCTACTATTTAATACATGTATAACTTGAGGCAATTCACTTTATATCACTGTGCCCCAGTTTCTTCAAATGTAAAATAAGAGTTTTGGATTAGTTTGCTCTGACTCAAGCCATTTTCCCCAAACTTAAACTCTATCAAGTTGACATATCTTCAAAAGAGAATATTAATTTTGGTTCCAATGAATTTTGAGATATTAGATATTTTTCATTTGATGAAGATAATTAATCCATTTTTTTCCTTTGAAAGTAGTAGAATTAGGTTATTGTGGTCAACCTGTTGATTAGTACAGGTTCCCCAATGTTGCTGTCCCCCTCAACTAAGTCCAAGTTTTTTAAAGAATCTGGACCAGTCCAAGATGGACATATGTGGAAAGGGCATCTCTAACATGTTGGATGCTCACAGCTTCTTTACTTTATCACACATTACACAACTGGTTCTCAGTCACAAAGAGCTAACATTGGTGCCTCCAAAAATGGCAGAATTGAAAAATCTGATAGTACTGTATTTTTTTTCAGTAATCAAATTGAAGAGTTGCCGAAGCAGATCAGCAGCCTGCAGAAACTCAAATACCTGAACCTTGGTATAAATAGGTTAAATAACTTACCTCTTTACTAGCCTTTGGGGTCCTTTGACTTATAATGTCTTGAATGAAAATTCTCTTCCTGGAAATTTCTATCTCTTTATCGCCCTGCATGCATTTTATCTAAATGATAAAAATTCTGGAATTCTGTTGCCAGATATTTGGAAGCTCAAAATGTTGCAGATATTCATCTTTTTTTGGGATAATGACCTAATATTACTTCCCAGAGGAACCCTAACAGTTCTACCCACTTCACTTTGGAAACTTGAACTTCACTGGTCAGAAACAGTTCTTCCAAGCAAAAATTAATCCCTGGGTTACCCCAATTGCTGACAGTTTCCAGCTTGAAGTTTGCCATGTTTTTGAATACATCTATTTTGTTTGTTTGTTTGTTTTTACAAGGGTTAAGTGACTTGCCCAAGGTCACACAGATATCACACACAGATATAGGTAATTATTCAGTTTCTGAGGTTACAATTGAACTCAGGTTCTCCTGACTCCAGGGCTGGTGATCTATCCACTAAACCACCCAGCTGCCCCAATACATCCATTCCAGAACATAAAACTTAATGGGAAACACATACAGATGAATTGAGAGCCTCCAAAGGAGGAAAAAAGGCATATCAAAGATCAGTAGGAAACCCCTAATAGCCCAAAACAAATAAGATTTTAGTGACAGCTGACCTTTTAGTTTATCAATCTCTCTCTCTCTCTCTCTCTCTCTCTCTCTCTCTCTCTCTCTCTCTCTATCTATCTCTCTCTCTATCTCTATCTCTCTCTTACACATACACACGCACATTCACACTTAACGCACATACCTGTTTCTCTGTGTCTTCTTAGAGGTACCAAATAGAAGTGAAGATCTATTTTGAGTGCAAAGTCCAAAATTTGCTCTGATTCTTAATACTTGAATAATAATCACAAAGTTACATATCATCAAGAAAGATTAAAATCATGTAATCATTTGCTATAGCTTAAAACTTTTCATTATTTTATATAGGTATACATCAACATATGTATAATTTAAATAATATATATACACTTCCTTGTGCTTTGTATTCTTGTATAACCAAGCTATTATATTATTTACATTTTATTTACAAATGATTTCAATAAAAAAGAAAGTAGTAGAATTAAATAGAACATGATAAATCTATACTTTTGTCATGAAAAGCTGTATGTACTGAAGGGAAATTCAGTTTTATCATCTGAGTTTTCTTTTTTTCTTTAGTTGACATTTGATTGACTTATAATTATAATTTGTTTTAACTCTAAACTTAATGCTAATAATATATTAGGTTTAATAACACTTGAGAATGCTATGTTTAATTTATTTTGAAGCCTTGTTATCATAATTTTTTTCTAACCTCTGGTTTGTTGAGATGACACAAAAAAAGGCTTCAGGTATCTGAACACTGTCTTTGTTATTTACTGATTAGTTTATGTTTTCTCTATTAGACTAAAAAAGACTTAAAGACTATAATTATATATTTCAAATTTCTTTAGCTTTGAGTTTGAAACTGCTATGGCAATTAAGAGATATTTTCTATCTTATTATCACAATTTAAACCTTTGCCATTTTGATTTTGTTCAAGCTACTGTGCATAAAAACCTTTACTTCTAATAGAGTAGTCAAAGCAATACAAATAAAATCTCAAATAACTATCTTATTTAATTCTTATTTTATTTGTTGGAATCACAGAAACTGGTCTTGCCTATTTAAAAGATAAAACTATATGATAGTGGGAGAAACAATGTATAACAGTGACTGTGCAAACTTTCAGTGTGCTGCAAGGATTTTTTTTAATATATCAAAGTGAATCATCTCAGGAAATATTTATGATTGTCATTGCTACTGACACATAACTGCTGATTGCAGAAGCTGTGGTCTGGGAACTCTGCAGGCTGTCGATACATAGAGGAGGACAGAGTTCATCTTGGTTCCAGGTCAGAATGGAGAAGTAAAGGTTATAGTCATTGGAATGTTCTCAGGGAAAAAGTTAATTTTCAGCAGAGTTTGCTGAGAGACCCCTCTTGTGACTTGAAGGGGGGAAGTTATGCATAAGCTGGGCCCAGGATAAAGTTCCTCAGACCAGAGGAACAATCCCTGATTCCTCAGAACTAGAGATTACCTTAAAAATAAGCTGCTGTTTTTTTAAATGAACAGTATAAGGAGAAAGAACCGAACCAAGGAGAATTACTATGGTAATAGAGAAGATCAAGGTTCAGGGGAAAAAAAGACTCTCTTAACTCAAAGACTAAAGTCAAATGGCTATTTTCTAAAAAGAAGTCCTAGGGGACCTCAAAAATTATTTTAAATACATATAAGAGAGATTGAGGAAAAACTAAAAGTAAAAATAAGAATAATCCAATAAAAAACAAGGAAATTATGAAAAGAAAGGAAATGAACTAGAAAAAGATCCAGAAAATTAAGGAAGAAAATGATACTTTGAAAATCAGAATTGAGCCAGGGGAAGCCAGTGAAGTTTATGAAAGACAAAGAAATATAAAAACAAATTATAAAGAATAAAAAAGTAGAACAGTAGAAGAAACAGCTCACAAGAAATAAAACAACAAATTGGGAGAATACATCAAGAAGAGAAAACAAGAATAATTGGATTACCTAAAATTTATAATAAAAAAATATTCTTGATTCAATTTAAGAACAATTTAAGAAAATTGTCCTGAACTGTGAGAACAAGAAGGAAAAGTAGATATGAAAAAAATCACAGATCATGACCTGTAAGGGGTCATAGAAGGAAAATTTACAGGAACATCATAGACAAATTTCAAAACCCTTGGGTTTAGGAGAAAATATTGAGCAACAAGAATAAAACAATATAGAAGATCTTTGATTAGATTTACACAAGACATAAAAGACCACATGTCTTGGGACACAACTTATGGAAGGGCAAAAAACCCACTAGGATTATAGTTGAAAATATCATATCTAGCAAAGTTTAAGCATACTACTCAATGAAAAAGAAAGAACATTCAGTGAATTGCCAGACTTTCAGAATTTTGCTTCAAAAAATCCATGAATTCAATAGAAAATTTGACATACAAAAGCCAAAAGAGAAATAAGGTAAACAACAAAGACTCAATAGGGACAAATGGTTTACTATCTGTTCTTGGAAGTGTAAGTCATTTGTCCAAGACTGTTATTAGTAATTAAGAAGTTAAAAGAAAAGATGTGGGTAGAACTGGTAGGATTGTATTCTTAAAAGTAAAATAGTATAGGAAAAGATTTTAAAAATAAAGCTATCATCGTATACAAATGAGGTGTGAGAAAAAGAATTGATACAGAAAATTTTAATCGGGGGAAGGAGAGTTGGTAGTCCAGAACCATACTCTAAGTAGAATTGATTAAAGCATAATGAGTTAAAAGGTATAGGATAAAAGGGTATAAAGAAGCGTGTGTAGATTGATGGAGGTGTATAGATGGCTGTGTAGAACATTGGGGAATGGTAAAGAAGAATGTGTAAGGGAGAGATTCTTTGAAGGGAAGTTGATTAAGAAATAAGAGGACAAGATAGCCAGTAAAAGTAGAATAGAGAAATAAAGAGGGGTTGTTGCTTTCAGGGAATATTATAAAAAATGAGAGAAACACAAATCAAATATATATGTATATGAATATTTATGTGAATATATATATCTTTATAGCTAGATATATGTATGTATGTATATATATATATATATATATATGTTTCTATATATCAGAATATATGTGTATAAACACATGGAGAATTATACATGTATAAACACATGGATATATATATATATACTATACACACATAAATATATTATATATATATATATATATATAAAACTATACATAGCTATATATACACACACACATATGCTTAAAAATAACTGTTCTGGGGTGAGGTAGTAAGAAAAAATAAAGTGAACAGTGAACAATAGAGATTAGGAGAAAACCTATAAGAAAGCGAAGAAAATGCAATTTTGAAGACAATATACAATATTTATTATATATAGACTTTCTTGAAATCAAAATTGTTGGGTTTATATTATGAATCATGTCATGATAATGGTTTTTAATCTTATAAAAGTAAAAAAAATAGGTTATAAAAGAATATAACTGGGGAAAGTGTTAGCAGAATTATAATGTAAGTACAATGAGTCAGTCTGTAGTTAAGAGGAAAGGGCTAGACAAGTGGAATAAAATCTGATAAGTCTTAATCACAGGTGAAAGTTAAAGTAATAAGAGATGATGAATTAAAAAACAGAGCAAGTTTTCACTGAGTATTTGTGATTTGCCAGAATCTAGGGATAACCAGAAGAAAAATAAATTATCTCAATTTTTCAAAGAAATTAGCTTCTATCTGAGGAGGCATCATATATTTGATAGATTATATTAGATAGATAGATAGATAGATAGACAGACAGACAGATAGATTAGATTGATAGACACAGAAAAATACATGCATACATACACACATTCATATATGGATTCATAGATGAGATAGAGACATATTCATTTGCATATCCTTATAGACAGTGAATCTGTGGTGTGGTTCCATTTGGAACTACTATTTAAGCAAGTAATTATTAGTAAATATACCTGAATAAAAATTTAAAATATCATCATTTCATGTTATTCCTGTGAATTATTTCACTTTATTTTTCTATTATCTATTGAAATATTTTAGAAGCAACAATTTCTGTTAAGGGTTAAAACATTTAACATTTTAATATGTAATAATACTTATATTTTACTTATTTTATCAAAAATATGTTTGTGATCATACAAAGACTTTAAATCTAAATTGAATTCTAATTTAATAAATTAAAATATTCTAATTCCTAGATTATCATAGAAGTATAAGATGATTAACAAATAATACTATTTTTAAAAGTATTTTAACTATATAAAATGATAGTTGATTAAGAAAAGGAGAATTTGCTACATTACTGATAGTATGGTATACTTTGTCATTTGGGGATTTGTATATGATTTTCATGTTTATTCAAGTGTCTGTTATATGTTAGGCACTGTATTAGAACTTGGTTTATAAAGACAACAAATTCTTGATTTCAGGAAACCTATGTTATAATGGGTAGACCACACACACACACACACATACACACACACATACACACATACACGTGTGTGTGTGTATGTGTGTATGTATTTGGTTTATAAGGACAGATTGGACCTCCTCTTTGGGGAGTTTATATTTTCCGTCAGAGACAATCAAGGGTCAGTGATAATTATTACTTAGGGGAATAACATGGTGAGAACTATGCTTAAGTGAAATGACTTTAGCAGCTAAATGATGGATTACAGTGTAGAGATTTAAGGCAGAAAAATCAAGGATGAAAACATTGGCATAATTCAAGCAAAAAGCGATAGGGACTATAACTAAAGTGGTCATGATATAGGTACTGAGAAAGGGGTGGTTACAAGATATGTTGGAGAAATAGAATACTTGGAAGTTATTTGGATACATCAGCAGAGAGAGTCAGGACTTAATTATAAAACTGAATGAGTGGAAGGATAATGATCTAAATGAAATAATAGGGGTGTTAAGAAGAGCGTTGAGCTGTGAAAGAGGGAAAAAATCTGTTTTTGACTTGTTGTCTTCAAGATGTCTATGGGACATACAGTTTGTTATGTCCAGTAGGCAGTAGAAAATATAGGACTGAAGATCATGAGTGATTGGAAGAAAAGAACAGAAAATCAGTGGATAGATATATGATAAACAAAGAGATTGATATAAACATCTGGAAGTGATCTGAAAAGTGTTAATAATTTTTAACCTGTGTGAGTGGAAAAAATCACCATTTTTCAGAGTTCAACAGTTAAGAATCCAGGGATAAAATCTTGGTTGGGGGTATAACATTGATGGTGAGTGAGTAAAGGACAAAGAGAAGAAATAATCAGAGAGATGGCAAATCTTGTCAAAATTATCAGCAGGTAGCACATCAGGACATTGATATTGTGAAGCATGTTACACGTCCCTATTTGACCACTACCATCTGTGCAATCACCTAAGAGTACCATTTATCTTTCCTCCCCCATTGTAGCTATTGCCTCAGGCTTCCTACTACTAAGTCTTTTCCTTCTCTGCTCTTGTGGCCAAGGAATCTCCCATGCTGAGCTTCTGTCCTTGTCATCCAGCCTTTAACACTTCTGTCTGACTAAGAGCCTGGCATTTTAAGGTGAAAAGGTCAGAGGTAATTCTTATAGAGCATGAGTTTAAGAACAGGTTAAAAAACTTTCAAAGCATGATGGAGTATATTTAGTGGAGAAAATTATGATGATCAAATGAAGTTTTTAAAATGTGAATAATCTTTCCTTTAACCATAAAATACATTTAGGATACTAATTTGCAAATAGTTCAGAAACATCAAGGGTAAAGTTCCAATATAAATCTAAATGACCCTTGCAATGTCCTCATGCTAGCAATAGCAATTAATATTAGAAGATATGCATCTTGGCAGTTGTCTCTCTCTTTTAAATCATATACATTTGCGAGCAGAGTTAGAGAGATGCCAAACCTTCCTGGACTGGGCTGCTTAGCATTTGTAAATCAGGCACCATCATCCCTATCAAATCCATTATCATAAAGCATAAATTGTTCACCTAAAATTTACAAAGAATGTAACCTTGATACCTACCCTTTGGGAATTTTATAAATGACACACTAACACAAAAATACAATGGCTTGGACACCAAAATTAAGTCCTGACTCTTCCTTAATGCAATGTCTTGGATGAAATAAAAAATAGTGAAATAATCCAGGGAGTTATTTATATTCTACACCAGTGTTTTAGAGAATTGAAGGGTGCACTGAGGGTAAGTACAATGAAGATATTTACAATTTCATATGTTCTCCTTATTCTGTTATCCAATTTTCTTTCAGAGACTTTTAGACAATCAGCATAGTCTTAGCTTATTCTCAAAGCTGGACTCAGTTTTCTTTTTCAAAAGGAAAGAATGAAAATAAAACTAAATATCAATCATTAAATTCCCTTCTAAAACAGGAATATATGTCCTGAAGCCAGAAAGACCTAGATTCAAATGTTTCTGAAATACACTAGTTATATGATCCTAAGGAAATTATTTAAATTGTTGGTGTTTAGGACAACTCTCTTAGAGTGAAAATTGAATTTTGAAACTGACCTACTTTGGTAGAGTGTTTTGTATTGTTTTGTGCTTACTCAGGAGTTGTCTGTGAAATTACAGGTCCATTTCCTATCATTCCATCAGCGCAAATTCTTTAACTGAAATTAGTAGACCTCTATCTTCCTTGTAGTCATCAATTGTGTCTTTTCTCTAATTTCTAAAATTAAAAAAGGAACAAAGTTTTGTGTGGTCTGTATGTATACCAATATAGAAAAAAATCCCACAGACCTCACTCTGGGGCATATTGGGATGGGGTGAGGGAGCAAAGAAAGCTAAAAATGTCTACAGTTCCAAGAACAAGGACAACTGTATTAAACCAGTTATGGACTATGCTGAGGAAGAAAAACAAAACAAAATATACATACACACACACACACACACACACACATACAAACACACAAACACAAAAACAAACAACCCTTCAGAATCTGATGAACACTTTATAAAAATGATCTCTAATGTATCTCTTTCGCTTAACCCTAATTCCTCATGCTGAAAATAACTATTCTGTAAACATGTTTATCAAAATATGTTTGTTCAATGCTAACCTGACTTCGTTGCTGAAGGGAGCAGGTTGGGAAGGGAGGGTAGAAGGAAATTTTGTAAGTTAAAACTATATGTGTGCATATGGATGACAATAAATAAATTTTAAAAAGAAAGCTTTACCTCAAAAATCAAATAAGATTATAATTATAACAATATAATAATAAAATAAATAATAATGAATAAAATAAATAATAATAATGATAAATGTTACCAATTTAATTGATTAGTTTCATATTCCTATAAAATCCAGATAAAAATGGTCTGAATCTATATATATTAGAAAATCCTTAAGTGAAACCAAAAGAAAATGTGTAAGCAGAAAGGGAAGGCATTTTTTTTCTTCTTCAGAACACCATACCATTATAGTAACTTCTTTGATTGTTTGTTATGGGCTGGAGAGGGAAAGCTGAAGTCAACTCTAACCATTCTCCAATGCTGACAGTATAATTTTCTATGCACATTTATAGTAATTAGTAATTGCTACAAGGATTTGATTTATTGTTTCATTGATTGTCTATATTTAAAAAATGTTACTAAAGTTGTACTTAAACTTATGTGTAATTACTTTCTTATTTTCCTTCCCCAGAGTACTAGTTTAAAGACATATGTCTATACACACTTGTATTATTCTATAAGCATACTTGAGCTTCCCAAGAGTGTAGTAGAAGGGTCAGGAAAGAATTTATCACTAGACTGAAGGCCTGGTTACTCGAGGCTAATAATGATCATAATATTAACTGGCATTTACATGCTGTTTTAACCTTTGCAAAATGCTTTAAGTTATCACATTTGAGCATCAAACCCCACCCCCTGTTCCCCAGGTATAAGAGATTTATGATCCCTTTTGGTCTGTTATTTGTTTATTTTTTAAGCATTTTACTAAGTTGAACGAAATAGAGTTTTAAAGGCTCTCCTGAAATAAGCTGCCATATATTTATGAATTGCATTCACCTGTTTCCAAAAAGAATTTTATCAGACTTTTAAACTTATGCACAGATGATTGAAGATTATGAGCAGTATAACTTTATAAAATGGAAATCTTCAGTATCAACTAAGTTTGGTGTAAAGAAAGCTCATGGAAAAACCTAGGTTAAGTCAAATAATCCAAAGTAGAGTTAAAGATGATAATGAAAGATAGAAAAGTAATAGAAAAAATAGGCTGATTTTTTTACAAAAAAACCCATCAAACATAGTATACACTTTATACTTGTTATTTAATATCTCTGTTATATAGGAGATGACAAACAATAGAAATGAAACTAAATATAAAGAAGGGAAAAACAGACATATTATATCAACTGTATATATAAGGCCCATTCTGGAGCTCATGAAATCATTATGAGAACAATGAATACTTAGATACTAAGGGAAAGTAATAAATTAGAGCAAGGTTTAAATAAACATTTTGACAAGTAGAGCAGTCCAAGCAAGAAATATATATTCTTGGGAAGTGGTAGATTTCTCCCCATTTGACATTTTTAAATAGAGTTTGAATAACAACTTACTAAGTAACTTTCAGTGAGATTCCTTTAGGGTGTGAATTTGAATAAATATCTCTTTCCAAGACTAAAAGGATTGGATTCTGATTTAAAAAGATTCTGATAAAAAAGATTTGAAAGATCTCAATGAGTAGAATTAGGTAGAAATTATAGATGATTCTGCAATTCTTTTCATTTTAGTTTCTATGGAAAGATAACCTAATGATAAAAACTCATATCTATCTATATATTTATATCATTATATATATATATGTATCTTACATAATGAATGATGTACATTTGAGTATCATTTGGATTTCTACTTAATAAAAGTTATCAAGAGAAGAATGTATAACTCCTTATTTGTAATAGAAAATATTTCTAACCAATTATGAATTAGATTAGATAATCTCAGGGGTGATTTCTAATTTTGTGATTTTTATGGTGAAACTGGCTTCATACAATAGTCTCTTCCTTAAAGATAAATTTCAAGTATTTCCTTCTTTATAACAACTTTCCTGATTATTTCAACTGTAAAGTGTTCACCTTTTCTGCCTTCCCTAATTATTTTAAGTATGTATATAATATCTATATTTCTAGTTTCAAGATTATGCTTTGTTTAATGATTCTTTTTTGTTCACATGTCATTTCCTATCTCATATGTGAGGTCAGCGACTGTGTTGTTTTTCCTCTTAGTATCTCCATTGTTGAACATGGAGCTTTGCACATAGTAAATTTTTTGATGTGAATACCTTTCTTCTCCAATTAGTTTTCCAAATTGTGGGCAATATTGCCAAAATAATATTTATAATACACAGCTCAAGCCAAGTAATTCCCCAGATCAATAAACTCAATGAATTCCCTATTATCTCTGTGATCAATTACAAACCCCTCTATTTGGCATTTCAAGGTCATCTCCATCTCCCTCTTGTCCATCATTTTGGTTGGAGTGATTATGACCCCCTTGTCCAGATGAATTTGTCTGCTTTTTTTTTTTTTTTTAGGTTTTTGCAAGGCAAATGGGGTTAAGTGGCTTGCCCAAGGCGACACAGCTAGGTAATTATTAAGTGTCTGAGACCTTATTTAAGCCCAGGTACTCCTGACTCCAAGGCCGGTGCTTAATCCACTACGCCATCTAGCCGCCACTGCTACGCCACCTAGCCGCCCCCTGCTTCTTGTTTTAACAAAAGTCATTCCATCACCTGAATCAGTGATTTATATTAACTGCCTCCCATTTTGGGAATATACTCCTTCCTTTTCTCCACTTCTGAAAGTCCTACCTAATTTCAAAACGGAGATTAAACATCATATTCACATGCAATATGTTCTTATTCCCCAAACCTTTCCATCTCTCCCAAACCTACCTTAAATGTCTTCATTCTTATATTTGGTTATATTATTTTACCACAAATAATGTAAACTGCATGAAGGAGGCAGTATAATCTTCTTGTCTTCATAGTTTAGAACCAAGTACAATCTCTGGTACATGGTAGTTATTTTAAAAATGCTTATTAATTGATTATTATTATTTTATGGACTGAATTAATAAAAATCCATTAACATACTGAAGGGGTATCCTGTGGGTGGAGGATATGAAACAAAGGCTTAGAGTTGAAACTCATTCCAGATCATGTAGTCTAAATCAGTGGTCTCAAACTCAACTATTCAAATAATGTATACACACACAAAATATTTACTTAAAAAATGATAAATTAACATATATGTTATATTTTTTCTTAGGTATTTCCCAATTATATTTTATTCTAATTGGGTTGTACTTTAGAGTTTTTTTGACTGAGTTTGACACCTCTTATCTAAATCCTTTTTCTGTACAGATGACAAAACATTCCCAGTGTTTGATATCATAGAGCAAAGCAAGTTTGAGTTAAAATTCATATACAAATTTTATGACTTCAAGTTCTAAATAATTGTCATTTTGATATACTTTTAAAGAATATTGATCATATTCAGAGCAATAATTTGTGAAACTCCAAAGATACAGTTCTAAGCTTAATAAAATAGGAAAAATAAATCTTTCATTTCTTAAAAGAGAATAGCTTGCCCTTAGAGTTAATATTTTTGTCTTTGCTTTTACTCCCCACACAGAAATCTTCAAACAGTGAGTAGGTATTAGGTATGGTACAGGTAGAAAATTATTATAACAGGATGCTATGGATTATTAGATGATCTCTGAGGTTCCTTTTAGGTTTGTGACATTGGGATTCTGTCAAGTAAATCCTAGGGAAGAAATCGAAATCAACCTGAAGGGATCCATTATTTGTGAATCAACACTTAAGATTAATATGCTTTAGGGTAAACATTGTCTCCTCTTTAATACAAGGTTATCATTTAATGTGAAAATGCCTGCAGCACTATGGAGTAAGGGATCACTGAGTTTGAATAGTGAACTTCTAATTGAATTGGTATACTTGAAATATTTTCTTTCAGCAATCCTTAACACCATATACATCTCATGTTTGTACTCTTTTATTGTAATATTTCTTAATCTGGGGAGTCATATGTTGTATTAAGACTAGGCTTAGGTTGAAGGTGTCAATGTTCTTAATCCAAGAAGAAAAAGTAGATAGGAATTTTCAAAATGGAATGTCTTATGAGTGTATTAACTATGAATCAAAAAATGACAGACTCATTTTAACAGTGGTGAATATCTATTGAACACCAACTATATTGCAGACCTATACATTAGCTTCTGGAAAATACAAAAGTAAAAAAATAAATAACTGGGCTTATCCACAGAAAGGGAGGAATAATTATAAAAGCAAACATAAAATACTATATGTTCATGTGTCTACTAACAAATTGGAGAATCAGGAAAAGTTTCTTGTGGGAGTTTAAATTTAAATGAAGATGAAGTGAATTAGGGATTTCACAGGGTGAAGGTTAAGGAAGATCACATATTAATAAATCATAACAGAGGAACTATCATATCCCAAAAAGCAACCTGATTCAGAAGGAGAGACAGCTTAAAGCATTAAATATTAGGACTTCAAATTTATGTACTATCTTTACTTACAAATATAAAATTAGAGGAATCTACTCAACTGTAGAAATAGGTCATAATTTGAGTAATTGCCTGATTAAAAACAAACCTTAAGAGATCTGTCTTATTTAGAGCATTTCTTCAACAACAACATTTGCACAATTGTATAAAAAATATCCATAATATATTTATCTTTCATTATTCAGTTAGTAACAATAACTATACTTCACGATATAGTACAAAATTATTTTGTGTGATTTTATGATTTTAATTACCAATTTTAGTTTTTATATAGAATTTCATGGTTGACAAAGTTTTTTCACATATACTTAACAAAGTATTAATACTTTCACTGTATTTTAAAAGTGCAGTTTACAGTTATATCAGCTCCCTCCTCTCTCCCCACCTCTCCTCTGTCCTCTCATTCCTTAATTTGTTCCTCTTTCTATTTCTTTCTTTCTCTGCATACATATGTATATATAAATAAATATATACACATAAGACACCCATATTCATGGATGTAAATAGATGTTTATATTCATATTGTATGTACATATTATTACACTCATATTCATGAATATATGCATACATGATTGTTCCTATATTTACAGAGGCTTGTATTTAAATATATATATATATATAAGCTCATTTTGCATATATTACATATGTGAATGCCTCAGTATTTTTGAGTACATTGTAGGTATATATAATATTTATATATATATATATGTGTGTGTGTGTGTGTATATACATTAATTCAATATCATATATACATGCATATATGTGTGTATATGTGTGTGTTCAATGTCTCAATAGAATGAAAGTTCAAAGAGAGGATTTTTCTTTTTTCTTTTTTTCCCATTGAATTCTAAGTACCTGGCCAAATGTCTGATGTATAGAAATTGCATATAGGACCACTGAAGGCAAGGGTTATGGTTTATCATCTATATGTAACTAACAGTGAGAATAGTGATTGTTGGATTGTTAAATATTTTTAAAATTCTTTCTCTGTGTACACACACACACACACACACACATACAAACACACAAATATAAACACACGTATATATGGATATATACATATATATAAATATATATATATATGTATATATATACATATATATACATATATATATATATATATATATATATATATATATATATATATATATATATATGACAGATTTCTGGTCTTGGAGTCAGGAAAGTCTGAGGACAAATCCAGCTTCAGATATTTGCAAGCCAGTTCTTTAACCTCTTATTGCATCATTTTCCTCAATAAGAATTATTCTAGCACATATACCATAAAGGTTTTTGAGGGTCAAATGAAATTATATTTTTAAAGCTTTTAACTCAGTTTCTCAATCATAGTAAATGCTATATTAAATGTTTATTCCCTCATCACTTAAATACAACTCTGAGAAGCTTTGTATTGTTTAATTTTTTTTTAATTTACCCCCCCCAATACTGTCATAATGTCTCTATGCCTAAAATGACATAGATCCATTACAAAAAACTAATTAGCACTAGATATTCTCTTTAAGACCGCAAAAAAATACTATTTGGCTTCATTTAGATTTCCTCATAGACTCCTTTCCTTCTTACAGGCTGTTTCAGTCCCCATTCAGGATGATTTAAATGCTCAACACAATCAACATGAAAATTATCAATTTAAATTTGAATCTGGAAAACAATTGATAAACATTCCCTTAACTAGTGTCCCTGTGCTATTCATATAGCAAAAACCCAGAAGTATCATCTTAATAGAAGAGTAGAATTTTCCCCCTCCTAGAATTGGTATCCATTTACTTTAAAAACATATTACTGTATCATGTGGATTTCCAAGATTTTTGCCTTGGGTGACAGAATTAACTGTATTATTGGAAACTATTGATTTCTGTGCTATCCTGAAAAACTTGAAGGGGAATAGAAAAAATATGTGAATACTAACCAGTGACAGCTGCACCAGAGACACCGTAACCTTGAGACACTAGCTAGGGAATACAAGTCAAGTCAGTGGGATGTTTAGGAGGGCCAAGACAATGGAATGCTGTAAATATGATAGTGAACAAAGACCACTCCAATGACCAGGGACCAGGCCACAGATGAGAGCTAAAAACAAGAAACACTAAGCCTGATCACATGATTCCTCATCAACATAATTTTAAGAGTTTATAAACTAGTGTTAACAGGAGATTTAAAAGAAAGAAAGAAGAAAGAAAGAAAGCAAGAAAGAAAGAAAGAAAGAAAGAAAGAAAGAAAGAAAGAAAGAAAGAAAGAAAGAAAGAAAGAAAGAAAAAGAAAGAAAGAAAAAAACAAAAGAGCAATGATTCTCACTGAACTATTTTAAGAATCATTGATTTAAAACTAAAAGGAATCTTAATATTCATTTAAGCCCAACCCCTTCATTTTACAGAGAAGGATATTGAACCTCAGTTACTTAAACAACTTATCTAAACACACAAAGAATGAAGCATAATTGACACAGAATAAAACATAACTTTTACAGGAGGTAAGTTGCAAAGCTGAGTGTTTAACCCCATTCATTGCATTGGTGCAGTGGACAGAGGGGGAAGGACTGAAGTCAGGAAGACACCTCTTCTTGAATTCAATCTGGTTTCTGACAGTTAGTACCTGTGCCATCCTGGGTAAGTCACTTAACTCTTTTTGCATTGGTTTTTTAACTGAAAAATAAGTTGAAGAAGAAAATGGTAAACCACTCTAGTATTTTTGCCAAGAAAACCTCAAATGGGGTTACAAAGAATCAAAAAGAGATGAAATGATTGAGCAACAACTAATTCTAAAACAACACTCATTTCATTATTGATCCTACCCCCTTACTTATGCCCCCTCAAATCCTCAATTTAATCATCTATTTATTTTAAGTGGATTTTAATAATATGTGAATTCATCTCACAGAGTAGCTGTACAAAAAGACCTTTATAAATCTTGAAGAACGATAGAGGGATGAATTAATATTAGCACAATTTTGTTGGACAATTTAACCTTTTAAGCTCTGAAAATGAGTTGGGTTGTTAATCTGTTTATCTTCATATCTATGGCATTTACCATAGGGATTTACAAGGTGTAAGTATTTAAAATATAGGACTTGAATATTTGCAATGAGAAAAATCTGTTCTATGACCATACAATAATAAACTTTGAAAGGTCTATATAGGTCACAAAGAAAGAATTGGGGTGATATAATTGGTGAGGTCTTGAAAACAGACTCAAGCTATATGATATTTCTGTCATCTGAGAACCACTTTAAATGCCTCTAACTAGTTTGGTCCCCAAATGATGAATTCTTGAACTAAAACAAGTAACATGGTTTACTAAATAGCATAGGGATACTGAGATAAACTGGGGGAGGTGAGATCCTTGAAATATTAAAATGTAATTCAATTTTCTCTTCCTTCAATGTTTTATGCTTAAGACAACTATCCTTTTAGTTTGGGGGAACAAGAATGAAATAACTACAATAGCCCTAGCTCACTGCTGACATTCTTCCAGTATTTTTTGAGGTTATTGTTTTTTGGCAAGGCAATAGGTTTAAGTGACTTGCCCAAG
Source organism: Macrotis lagotis (assembly GCF_037893015.1). NCBI lineage: Eukaryota > Metazoa > Chordata > Mammalia > Peramelemorphia > Peramelidae > Macrotis > Macrotis lagotis. The sequence goes on along the minus strand of NC_133658.1, from coordinate 193,599,705 downwards.
GTCACACAGCTAGGAAATTATTAAGTGTTCAAAGCCACATATGAATTCAGGTTCCCCTGACTCTTCTAGTCTTAATAACATAAAATAATGAGAAGCAAGGAAATAGGAAGACCAAGAAAGTGGGGATAGAGAGGTAAGAGATATATAATGCTCCTTTCATTGCAGGGAAGTCTGTAATTTAACATTTTGCATAAACTGACAAAGACAAAGTTTATAAGCAATAGGAATCTTATTAGGCAAAATTCATTAGGGAGACAAAGGAAAAGAGGTTGAGGGAGCAAAACAGTCAATCAATAAACAATTTAACATTTGCTATGTTTTAGGCTCTGTGCTAACCAATAGGGATACAAAAGATATAAAAATCATTCCCTATCCTCAGGGATTTCTCAATATGATGGGATTATTACATGTGAGAATGTTAGATGAGTCTGATTTTTTTCTTTTCTGAATATATATACCTTGTGAATTCAATCATGGCACTAAAAGGAAAATAAGGGTATAAAAAATCAATATTTATATAGTTTTGTGTACACATGTACACAATACAATATATAGTCCTTGTGGGAAGAAAGATTATGTTTTCATATTGTACTTTTCTTGCCTTGAACAATTCAGATATAGATTCTTATAAATTTTTTGTTGATTAATTGAAATATGAAATCATAGACTGTAGAGATGGACTGGCTTCAGAGGTTATTTAATATATTTTACAGATGAAGAAATTGAAGTACAGAATAAAGAAGTAATGTGCCAAAGGTCAAGGATCATTGTAGTAGATGTAAAAATCTAACTATAGGTCTCCTGACCCACAGTCCAGTGGGTTTATAAGGTATGACTGCATAAAATAAGTTTGAAAGGCATATTAATATGTTGCATTGTTGTCAAATTGAATTTAGAAATAGACATGGGACCACTAATTTTTACATAAGAATCCCTACAGGAAATATATTACCTTGGACAATTTAATGGTCTAATCATCATCTACATCTGCTGTCATTATGACACATTATATCTGAAACAGTATTAATATGTATTATCTAAGTTTATAACATTTACATTTATCTCAATTAACATTTACCAATTACATTTCAATTGATTTGGGGCCATATTTAGGAGTATTAATGGGCATGTCCTTCACAGCCTGAGAACTAGAAGACTAGGTCTGAGTCTCATCACTGATTAAAAACAGGCCAAATGACCTTGGACAAGTGACTTCATTTCAGTATTATAGTTAGAAAGTCATTAGTTTGTAATGGGAGAAAGTATTTCCTTACTTGGCTTCCTTTTACTATTGCCTCTTCTCCCAACCTTATTATTTTTGATTGTAGAAGTAGGTAATTAAACTCATATAATCATAAACAGCAGCATTCAAAAATATAAGATAAATGATTGTCCTTTAGGGAACCTGCTACCAAGACATTTAGCTGTTTTGTCACTTAGCAAAGGTCATAAGATCATAGATTTATAGCCAGGGAAGACCTTGAATATTTTTCTGGTTCAATCCTCTTCCTTTACTAAAACTAAAACTCCATGAAGTTTGACCTGCTTGTGGAGCAAAACAGGGATAGCAATCCATGTTCTATTAGTATTCTTTCATCTATACCCTTCTCATTATAAGGGTCCTAGAACATCATTCCTTCTATTATTGTCATTGCATATTATTTGCTTATAGTCTTCATCAAATAGGAGGGATGACTCAAAATAACAATAAAGATCTTATTTTTAAACCTTCAATTAAAGAATTATTACTGTTGGGCAACTAGGTGGAGTAGTAGATAGTGCACCAACCCTGGAGTCAGGAGGACTTGAGTTCAAATTTGACCTCAGACACTTAATACTTACTTAGCTGTGTGATCATGAAAAAGATATTTAACCACATAGCCTTGCAAACACAAAAACAAAGACAAAAATAAATAAGAATTATTATCCAATAATACATCTTTAGTGTCCTTATTTATATAACACTTTATTATTTCTTTTCCATTACTTGTATCTCTCTTCATTGACTTAAGATCTTTTTTTAATGGGCTTCCATTTCAAATTAGAGTATAGTCTTATAAAATGATGACAGGGTGGTTGATGTCAAGTTTAACCAACTTCAATTACTGCCTGATTTGAGTGGAGGAAGGGGAATCAAATACTGTTTCAGATATAGTGTGTCATAATGACAGCAGAGGTAGATGATGATTAGACCATTAAGGTGACAGAAATACTTGTATAAAATAAGGAAATACTTGTATAAAATAAGGAGCATTTATTTCTATCTTGTTGCTACTCTTTCTCATTGTCAATATACACAACTCACTTTGGATGATAAAAAGAAAATGTGGAATTCCTTGTCAAGGAACTTAATAGTAGATAGGGAGAGAAGCAGATTAGTTAAAATAAAAAAAAATTCATAGGTGGTATATGAGTTGCTTTGCTCTTTTCATTGTTTATGATGAGAGATAGTATGGGGTGGTAGATAAAGATTTTATCTTAAAAGTAGCAAGACCCTTATATGGAAACTTTACCAGTCTACTTCCTTTTGCCATGTCTCATCTTCAGAGAAGATGCCAGCCTTTATCATTTAGGGGATTTCCTAAAACTTAAAATCACCAAGCACAGGCTGCCCTCTCATCCAACTCCTCTTTCTCTCAAATTTTTGTCCTTTGATTCAGTTCAACAAACATGTATTAAGCACTATTTGCAAGGCTCTATTTTCAGAAAGCAGAAAGCAGAAAAAATGAAAAATAATAATCTTATCACCTCAAACCACTGAGTATTGGAACTGAGGGAGACAAATCATAAGCATGAACAAAATATGAAAGAAAATTTTATGTCAGACATTAGAAAAAGTGTTCTAATTTTTTTTTTTATCATGGATCCCATTAGCAGTCTGGTGAAATCTATGTAGCTCTTCCTTGAATAATATTTATGATAAAAAATATACTGGTTTAGAAATGAAGCAAATTGTATTGAAATAGTTTTTCCTCTTCAAAGTTTGTAGGCAAGACAAAAATTACCAGAACTTAGAGAAAATGACAGAGAGAGAGAGACAGAGACAGAGAGAGACAGAGACAGAGACAGAGAAATACAGAGATAGAATGAAACAAAAAGAGTAAACAATGGAGTGAAGGGAAAGAAAAGAGAGGAAGAAATTGGAGAAAGAGATAGAGGAGTGATGAGAGAGGGGAATATTTAAAGGATAGAGAAAAAAAGAGAACTCCACAAAAGTACTGTAAGAAAATAGAAAATTTTCAGCTTGTGTGATTATAGTAGTCTATATGGAATATTATCTCATAAGGTGAGGAATAAAGGAAGAGAAATATTTCAAACAGAAGGATAGAACTCCAATAGCTTGCTTGAATCCAGAATTATACAGTTTATTCTACAGTGACCCTCATAATTTGAATAAAGGTGTATTTATAATTTCTTTAAATTCTACCTCTATGGAGTTTATTTAATTTACCACCAGGACAAAATAGCAGCAACAAGAATGTAACAACTTCTGAAAACCCATAGAACTCTAGTATTAATTTTAGCTGAATCAGAAACAGATGGATCAACAAAAAACTATCTACTTCTAATCTTGATGGAAATGATGGCTACTATGTCAGTCTTTTATATTCTTTGTCAAATTCTATAAAAGTAGGTTTATATAGTGCAAACTCAAATTGTAATTTTCAAAAGTAAAAGATTACATTATATATTAGAGAAATTCACAATGATAAAGAAAGTTAAAAGGCAGGATTTCATTTATAAAGTATTTTTATTTAGTTTTGGCTAACAAAAAAAATGTACCCACTACAGACACTTAATAGTCAAATATCAAGGTGTTATCTAGTAGCTCAAGCAGAGGGTTCAAATATAATCCACTCTCCATGTATACATAGATAATTCTCTTAATCTCTGTGACTTAATATTCCTCTTCACCATTAATCTTCATATTGTCTAGAAAACTCACAATATAATTTTGAGTCAGTGCCCATTATAAGCTACCAAAAATAACTTTTTGGTGTATCATAAATCAACATAATAACTCATGCAAGCTTAATGCACCAGGGGTTTAGAACATCAATCCTCTCAAAAAAATCATCACCTTATTGAATTCCAACACTGCTATAAGTGCTATAGCTTAATCATATTTGAGAAGTGAACAACTGTTCAAAGAGATAATGTGAAAATAAATAGTAATTTAATTCAGCCCCTCTTTTCAAAATTAATTAGAATTTGGTGTAATCGATATTACTCACTCATCTATTGATTCCAAAATACTGAAACACTGAAATGTTTCATTTAAAATATCCATACATACATAATTTTAGTCATACTTCAAATCATTCATTATTCCTTCTTTAATTATAGAAAAATTCTAAATTAATCTGCTTTTACTGATCAAAATATAACTATAGAAATGGAAGCACTAAAGAGAGTGATCCTTCTTAAGATCATCATTCTCAAACAATTACTGCACTCACAGAATTCAGCAATGCAAACAAAATGTGAGAGAGAAAGGAGGAAGAAGTTTATAGCATTTAATTTAGAAATAGAAGATATGTGTCCTGAGTAAAATAGTTTTGAAGAAATGTACTAGAAACACAAAGCAACTCAAGTAATAATTATATTGGGACTAAAAAAAATCACTTAGAACATATTTACCATTCATCTTAGGCAAGAAAAAATTTGAGTTAGGAAAAAAATTGTAAAATTTCCATTATTTCCATTTCCATTATTTCCATTATGTTCTTCCTAGGATCACAATGCTTTTCCTGCTATTATTGATATTTGAATGGGAGGGGTGACTTTACTTGCACACAGACTATCATTATTTTCAGGATACCTTCATAAAAGAGACATAGCTTAACAAAAAAGAAAAAAAAAACACTTTCTAGTGACCATAAATTAGACTCAGTTTATTCAGTTTCTGTTTTCTGACTAATTTCACCATTGATGCTGGCTAAAAGATGAAGGATTTTAAAGGGAAATTTCAGACTATAGGTATTTTTGTATATATATATACATATATATATATGTATATATATATATATATACACTGTAAATATTACTACAGTTTCTAGTGTGTTTATTATCATTATGGCAATGCTCCAGAGTGGAAAGGAAAATGAATTAAAATTAGAAGGGATTATAACTAGATAGATTCTAATTAGAGAATAATTTCTCTAGTGTTGGGACATTTAGGCAGAATGCCTATCAAATAGATTTACATTATCTTGTTTCCCTTCCCAGAATTCCCTGGTGTTGTTTCCAAAACAAAACACAATTTTCTATATGAATATATGGGGAATATGTCCAAGGATTTAGAAAATGAAATCAAACTGATGAACATCAAAACTTGGTGTGTGGGAAGAACCATATAAATGACCTGCAATCACATTTGATTCTTTATTTTTAGGTTTTTGCGAGGCAAATGGGGTTAAGTGGCTTTCCCAAGGCCACACAGCTAGGTAATTATTAAGTGTCTGAGACCAGATTTGAACCCAGGTACCCCTGACTCCAGGGCCGGTACTTCATCCACTATGCCACCTAGCATCCCCTACACACATTTGATTCTGAACAAATGCTCCAAAGCTCTTTAAGAGAAGGAATAGTATGAAACCTCTTCCTCAAATATATATAGTTATTTTTTGTTTGAAATCAAACATTGAATTAGAAAGAAATGGCTTTCCATTTCATTAGTTTTGTGCCAACTTGCCTTAATACCACAAGTCTAATATGACCTAGAAGAAAACTGGAAGGCCCTAAAGAAAATTACAAGTATATAGTCATAATTTTAAAACAAATAAAAATACTCAATTCAAGAAATATCTTACGCATCATTTTCAAAAACTAAATAAAATAAAATTGAAACATGTTAGCTACATATTTCACGATATCATTTATGAAGATTTTAACTTTCCCTACTCATTACTGATATCCTCTTTCTATACTGTATCATCATTAATAAAGTAAATATATTTATCAATTATAGTCTTTTTAATAAAATCCTCATACAAATTGTCAATAAGCAACTGTATATCTAATCCTTATCTAAACTTATCCAATATCAATTCCCCCTTCCAATCAATGATTTTATCATAGGTTTTACCTCGAATGATTTCCTAGAACTTCAATATTTAAAGCAAGCATCAAGAGCTCCCTTTCAAACATGAGTTTGTTCCCTCTAAAATGTATCTGGCAAATTAATAAAAAGCAGTCTCTTTACAGTGGAGAATTTTAGTGAAAGAATAATGGATGTAAGGGGGTTTGAGATGCAAGGCCTTTAGTTAATAAGAGTAAAACCAGTATGTTACATCATTTTATAGGTTTTGGATTCCAACTGAAAATATAAGAGAAAAGAGGATCATAGTTATGATTAAAAAAAAAGTATTCCAAATCAAAGCAAGTTTTAAGGCACATTCTCATTCTTTTTATATTCTTTTGCTAAAACAGAACACTCCAATGGACTCTTAGCAAGACTCTTTGGATTTATCTGTTTTTAAATCTACCTCACCCTATAGTTGCCTAAAAACAAATTCATGCTAAATATATGCTTTGTCTTGACAATATCTAGTGTAAGCATTGAGTTGACTGAAAAAAACTCAGAACAGCAAAAATTCATAAATGTAAATATAAATATATATATGTGTGTGTGTATACACACACACACACACACACACACACACACACACATACACACAGAATTAATTAATTAATTTGTTTATTTATATGGTTGGTTTTGTGCCTTAACATCTGCCAACTTAAAGCTAGTATTAACTATGATGTTCTGGCCTATATTTTCATAATTGAAACTTGTTATAGGCTTTTTAAAATCATATTTGAGAAGTGAACAACTGTATTTAAATTGTGTTTTTTTTTATGTGAAGGAAAAACAAAATAAAAGTACACAACTGTTCAAAGGATGACATCACATAAAGAAAACATAGGTAATAGTTGTACATTACCTGACTTTTAAATTTCCCTGTTGTGGCTGTCCATCATAAATGGATAAAATATCAAAATCTTCCTCAAGAGCAAATGTATGAAATGACAATTGTATCCTATTCCGTTCTCCAGTGATAATAATCCATGTGCAGTTGGCATAGTTTGGATAACCATGAGGAAATCCTGGACTTTCAATAGTACCATTGGGACCCTGGACTAATCCTCCACAGTTTTGACCTAAAAAATAGAAAAAAACAAAAAACAAAAATGAAGACAAACATAATTAAAAGCCATTTATATGACATTTTAAATATTTTTTATGCTTCTATTGAATTATTTAGCTTAGAATACCATATTGTATTCAATCTTTATAGATGCAAATGAATCTTCGGTTGTGAGTTTGTAAAAGATGTTTATGAATTTGCACGATCTATTCTTAATCCTATATGTCCTGGGAAAAGTAGCTGGGGTATATATGGTTAAGTAATTTCACTTAGGGCACATAGCTATTAAGTATGAGAGATACTATTTGAACCCAAGTCCTTCATGACATTAAGTTTATATCTCAATCCACTCTTTTAACAAGGTATATGTTCTGATTTTCACATAGTTATTACTTAATTCAGGATTAAAGCTCCCACTCATCACTAGGAATTCAAGGGGACAGAAGGAGGGGACACAGAAAGCAAAGGGAGATGAGAAAAAGAGAAGATGATAAATGTTGGAAAGGTTGTGGGAGGATTGGGTCATTGATGCATTGCTGGTGGAATTGGGAGCAGATGCAACATTTCTGGAGAGCAATATGGAACCATGCCCAAAGAGCAATAAAACTGTTCATATTCTTTGACCCAGCAATTCCAATTCTAAGTCTATATACAGAAGAAATTATAAAAATGAGAAAAGTCCTATATGATCCAAAATATTCATAGCACCTCTTTTTGTGGTGGCAAAGAATTGGAAATTGAGGGGATCCCCATCAATTGGGGAATGGCTAAATAAGTTATGCCACATGATTACTATGGAATACTATTGTTTTATAAGAAACCATAAATGGTAGGACTCTAGAGAATCAAGGAATGAGCTACAGGATCTGATGTTGAGGGAAGGAAGTGGAACCAAGAGAACAATATTCACATCAACAATAACATTATGGGATGAACAACCTTGATGGAAGCAGCTCCTCTCAGGAGTCCAGAGAGTTAGGACAACTGCATTTGACTAGTTATCCCCAACCAGAGAAGGAAAAACAAAACAAAACACAAAGCAAAAATCAAACAACCATTCCAAATCTGATGAACACTTTATAAAAATTACCTCTTTTGTATCTCTTTCCCTTAATCCTAATTTCTCAAGCACCAAGCTACTAATCGGTAAGCATGTTGAACAAAATATGTATGTAAAATTCTAACCTGACTTCCCTGTTGATTGGAGGGGGGTGGGAAGGGAGGGTGGAGGGAAATTTTGTAACTTGGAAATATGCATGTACATATGGATGAAAATAAATAAAAAGTTAATAAAAAGGAAGTAAAGGAAGAGGGGAGAAAATGATAAATAAAAAATATAAAAACAAAACCTTTAAAGTCATAGATTCCTCAACTGTTAAAGCTGAAAGTTACTTAGAAGTTACTTTGCCTCAGTTCCTCGCCATAAATAGTATTGAGAGTGCTGTTCTACCCAAAACATTATTTAGTAAACTTTTAGATCATTATTAATGATAATCAATAATATATATTTTCAATTCAAAAACCAATATTTCAACATCTATTACATTTCTGACATTGCAATAGGTAATATTAGTAAAGAAAAGAAGATTAAAAATAATGGCATATAAGTTTCTTGCATGTTCTTTTTGTTTCTTTTTATCCTCCCTACCTAGTTTACAGCATAGAATAAAAAGTTGTCAATATTAATTGAAAGAAAATATAGTATAAGTTGATTCATAACCTAAAGGATCTTGTACAGAAAAGTATATATATATATATATATATATATATATATATATATATATATATTCAATAGTATTATAGAGCAACATATAATAATTTGCCAAACTCTAAGGCACAAACAGGACAGCTAAGTGGCCTGGAATAGGAAAGGTTTAGTCATCTCCTTAAGTTCAACATACCTACTGACTGTGTAACCCTGGGCAAATCACTTAACCCTATTTTACTGCAATTTCTTCATCTGAAAATGAGTTGAAGAAAGAAATTACAATCCACTAATTATCTTTGCTAAGAAAAATCCAATTGGGATCATGAAGAGTTAGACATGAGTGAAAAATTCTGTACAAACAGAATGGTACAGGAAATTATTGGCATATTTATTAAATATATTCCTGAAGTATTTAGCATTATCTCCTGTTGTAACAGAATATACTAGGCACTGAAGGGGATGCTTTAAGGGATCCATAATTTCATGAAGGTCAGAATTTCTCCTCCACTGATACACATTACAACCACTCTGTGCTTTATCAAACTACGTTTTCCCTCAAGTCCTCCATATAGCTGATTTATCAATTATTCCCTAGACTTTCTTCTAGTTCCTTTAATATTTCTGTATGACCAAAGTACCTTAATGGTATCTTTTTTGTCAATTCCTTTTAATTATCATTAAAACACCAAACAATAATCTTTTTCTTGTCTTAGATATTATATCTTATTTTAATATTCATATACATGCATATACATACATATAATTGAAAGGGCTTGTGTGTCATTTATGCCTTGAAAAGTAATTATCTTCATTAGATATTAGTTTGGTTTTGAGGGATTTGTGATCATATGAAAGTGTAATGTTTAAATCACATTCCATGCCTACCTTCTTTTTTTTGTGATATGCTAGCTAAGGTCGTTCATAAGGAACACATCCAATATCCTGAAGGTCTTTAAAACATTGCTAGATTATTACTGTAATACTAAAGTTGTCAATACGTTATTCTTTATTTTAGCTACATGACATTTGTCCATACTTATTCTTGATACTTTTTACAGATTTCAAAGAAAACGAGCAAGCAACTATCTATAGAAATTTAAGGGAAAAAATTAAAACTCTTCAATAATTTCCACTTCTTAAATTCAACCAATCAAAGAACCTATGTGTCAGATACTCTGATAAGAACTGAGATTACCAAAAAACCTCAAAAGCCAACCGCTGTTCTCAAGAAGCTTGCAATGCAATGAAGAAGACAATATGCAAAGAAATGTAGACAAAGCAAGGTGCATACAAAGTAAATAGGACATAATTAACAAAGAGAAGGAACTAGACTTAAAAGGATTTGGGAAAGGTTTCTGTAGAAAATGAAATTTTAGTTAAAATTCAAAAAAGCCAAGGAGATGAGTAGGAAGAGTTGAGGAGAGAGAGAGAGAGTATTTCAGGGCAAGGGAGAAAGGATAGGTAAAATGCTTAGAGCTTAGAGATGAAGTGTCTGATTTGTTCAAAAGTCAGGAGACCAGTATCATTGAATTGCACATTTTGGGTAATAAGTTATAAGATGACTAGGAAGGTAGGAGGGAAATAGTCTATGAAGGTGTTTTGTTTTGCTTTACTGCCAAACCGAGTTTGCACTGCAGTTTATAGAGTAGGAGAGTAGCATGGGAGGATTTCTGTTTAGGAAAATTACATGGAAGATGGACTGGAGTGGGAAAGGGTTTGGAAGCAACATGTTATTGCAATTATTCAGATGTGAGATGATGAAGTCATACATAGAAAGATATAAGAAGAGAAACCTACAAGAGAAATGTTGTAAAAGTCAAAATGATAGACCTTGATAATATGTTGAATATGAAGGGAGGGGAGTTTAGATAGTCATGATTTCAGAACAACTTCTATATTGTCAGTCTGAGGGATTGTGAGAGTGTTGTGCCCACTACAGAATTAGGAAGATAAGAGAGTAGGAAGGAGTGGGGCCAATGATCTATCCACTGTACCATTTATCTGTCTTAATAGATAAATACCTAGGAATTTCTGAAACAATGAAAAGTTAAATGACTTTTACAGGGTCTTATAATTAGTAAGTATGAGAGGCAATATTTGAAATACTCATATTTTTGACTACAAATATAGCAATCTTTCTAAATTGCACCTAGGCCTTGAATAAAGGTCATAAATGAATGCTTATTGACATGAAATGAAAATTTTTTAGTTATGTGTCTCCTTGCTAAGTATAGTGCCTAGCCTAAAATTGATGCATAATAAACTTTCTTTTAATAATTTGCTATTGAACTAAATGGTCTCTTAGTACCCTATGGATGTATCCACATGAGACCAGAAAGTTTAAGGGATTTAAGTAGTTTGTGATGATTGCAAGCAGCATAAGCATTTTAACAGAAGTGTTATCCCTATAGTTATTGTTAAACTGAAAAAGAGAAAATTATTTCAGGCTATACTATATATTTTTATAAACATTTCACACCAGTAGGTCTCAGTGAAACTAAATCTTTCATGATAATACTGTAAAATGCTTGTGGGAGTTTGCTAAATCTTAATAAAAGAGATTTAATAAAAGGGATTTGCTGGTTTAAAACCAAAGAACTAATAAGTAACCCATTTTCCACTAAATTTAAATCTAACAATAATACCATAACAAGTAGATATTAAAACTGTGGGATTTTGAAAGGTCTTTAAAGGAAATAGTTTTTCTTGTTTATCTAGCAATTGCTTCACAGTAAATCAAAACAGTAAGGACATGATCATAAATTTGTAAGGAGGAAAATCAGTAAATGGCAGATATACTAGGCAAAATAGTTACCATAATGGATCCATTGTAAAAATTTGTCTTTTCCCAGAGGAAATTATTTCCTATGGGTAACATTATATATATATATATATATATATATATATATATATATATATATATATATATGCATATATATATATATATTTCAAATTAAAATGAAGAATTTCACAGGAAGAAATAATGTATTCTGTTTAACAAGCCAGAATAATAATAGCTAATATGTGTAAACTTCTTTGATATTTGCAAATTGATTTCCATGTTTTATATCACCTAATCCTCATAATAACCCTGTGAAGAATGTCCCATTATAACATTAAGAGAATTTAAATGACTTGCTCAGGGTCACAGTCAGCCCATGTGTGAATCAAGATTCAAAATAATTCTAATCTGCAACATAGAAATACTGAAACTTCTAAGCAGGACTAAATAATATATAAAAACTGTCCAAAGAAAAATTTAAGATCAGTATAAGAATAGAGAGTAAAAGAAGATATCTTCTCATGGCGGATGAGCTTTTGGAACAGATTTTTAGAAATATTGAAGAGATTCTTGGTTATGTTCAGGTTTGACTAAATGGTTGATGATTTTTTGAGTAATATTTTATTTTTCCAATTACGAATAAAAACAATTTGAGCATTCATTTAAAAAAAAATTTAGTTCCAAATTCCCTCCCTTTTCCTCCTGTCCCTCCCTGATACAGTAAACAATTTTGGGGGGGAGGGAGTTGAAATACTTTTTATTTTTGTCAAATGATATTTTATTTTATTTTTCCAATTACATGTTATGAAAGTTTTTCAACATTTATCCACATTCATATGTATATTTTTAAGTTACATAATTTTCTTCCATCCTCTCTTCCTAACCCTCTCCCCTCAACAATGAACAATCAACTGAAAATTGTACAAATACATTGGTATTTAACATGTTTATAGATTAGCCATTTTCATGGGGAATTAGGATTAAGGGGAAAATAAAGAAAACCACAAGATAGGAAAAGAAATATATGAGAATTTTTAAAAAAAAATTAATGTAGTGTTCATTTAGATTCTGTACAGGTATTTTTTGTGTTTTATTCATTTGTTTTGTTTTGTTTTGTTTTTCTTCTTCTGGATGGGGATAACATTGGCCAAACCCAGTCTAGGTCTCTGAACTGCAGAGGGGAGCTGCATCCATCAAGGTTGATCAACTCACAATGTTGTTAATGTGTACAATGTTCCATTGGGTTCTGCTCCCTTCACTCATTGTACTACTTAGCTGCCATTTATAATAGGAAAATTATGATTCTTTGTATATTCTTGGTAGTTTAAAACTTATAGTGTTATGCCTTTCAAAACTGAGCTCAAGATGCCTACATGAAATGGGACTTTTTTCTTATCAGATTTCTTAATTTTTCTAAAAATGTCACTTCATGTTTTGTTTATACAATTAATAAATTTAATTTCAATTTCAATTTGATTCTCCAAAAGGTATAACATCATACAATAATTAAAGAAATATTCAGAATTTCAAATTTTTACTTCATGATTGCTATTCTTTGTGATCCAGTTCTTGAGCCACAACTATGACAATAAAGTGATTCAAAGTAGATTTAAAATATTGAACCACATTTTCTGGGTTAATTTTAAGTAATACTATGATAAAACATAGCAGTGAAGAAGCAAAGATCACTAGTTAATCTCCTAATAAAAAAGATGGTTACTTTACTCTTCAAAACAAAACAAAGTAAAATATGGATTGGGACATTCTTAATCAGCTCACTTTAAAAACATTTTTGAGAATGAATGTCGGTATATTTTAAGATTATCTCTTATAGGCAATAGAGAAAATTTCAGTTTTTCAATGATATTTTTAAAGTTTCCTGTTAAAAGTTTTGTTTCTTTTGTTTTTAAATCAAGATCGCTTTTTAGAAATGTAACCAAACTATATCCTAATCCTGGAGCTATTTTCCTAGAGGAATGACATTACTATAGCATATATGAAGAGCGATGTGAATTCTGATTGACTTAGAGTATCTGGAGTACAAGATACCAAAATGAACATTATTATTTTTGTCAGATTTAGGGAGAAGCTGCTAGGAAAAGGGGAGAAGTTCAAGAAAAGAGAGGACTAAAGTTTTTATTGAAGACAATTTTTGTTGTCTTTGCAGATATTTGAGAAAGCTGATCCTCAAATCTCCATGGATCAACATTACCTATTACCCTACATAATGAAAATAAGCATATCTGTTAAGATCAATCACTTCCACAAGGAGTTCAATACTCTTTGGTCTAGTCTTTTAGAATTTATTTTTTCAACTAATCTGTATAATTCTATAAAATATATTTACAACTTAGTTTGACAAATATGTATACTAACTATTCATGATTTATGTAATTATGTGTCTGGGTGTTTGTGGGTGTGTATATACTTGTATGTATCAATAAATCGAGGTGAAGAAATTAAGATAAAGTGGATTAGTAGATATCCTTTCCTTGAGAGCCATTAGAGAAACTGTCATTTATTCTGAACCCTAAAAGAATCCTATACCTACAATATCAATTTATAAATACTGACCCTTTTGAAACATTCCCTTTTGAAGAGCAGGGATTGGGCACAGTCAAGATGTCAGAGAGAAGATAGTAACTGCCCTTAGCTCATCCCAAATTGTCTCCTTAATCATGCCTGTAAATGTGCTATGGCAGGTTAGAATTCCCAAAATATAAAGTGGAACATTTCCACCTTAAGATATCTTAGAAGGACAGACATCAGGAATGCACTATCTCACTTAGATAAGTGAAAAGCTCTCTGTAGCAGCATAGATCAGCAAGTAAGTTCTGGTTCCGAAGGTTATTGGCAGAGCAGCCTAACTGAGAGGCCTCCAGGACCAGTATAAAAGGAAAACTGTGAATCTCAGAACCTCAGTCCAGTGGACTCAACTAGGCAGATCAACTCTAGCACAATGTGGAGTACCTCACTTAGTACATGAGACCCTAGCACATAAAGTCAGTTATCAGGCCTCTAATCAACTTCAAACCTCAAACCTAGGATGGTTCCTCTTGTGTCCTAGAGCAGGGCACAACTTTAAAAAAATAGTAGGATAAAAAAAAGAATAAGAAACAGAAAAAAGAGGTCCTACCCACAGCATGTCACTGGCAATAACATCAAAACACCATCTCCGAAGATGACATTGAAAAAAGGCTTAGATATGAAGCATCAATAAGGGAATATAAATTAATCTCAAATTCAGAAAGTCCTCTTCGAAGTGTTCAAAAAAGATTTTAAAAAGTAAGTGGAAAAATTATGAAAAGAAAGGAGATATGCAAGTTAACAGCTTAGAAAAGGAAGCACAAAAACTGACTGAAGATAATAACTACTTCAAGAAAGACAATTTGCCAAATGGACAAAGAAAACAACTCTTTAAAAAATAAAATTAGAAACATGGAAAAACAAAACAAAACAATTCTTTCTAAACTACAATTGGTCAACTGGGGGAAAAAACTCCTTTAAAAGTACAATTGAGGGGCGGCTAGGGGGCACAGTGGTTAAAGCACCAGTCATGGAGTCTGGAGTACCTGGGTTCAAATCAGGTCTCAGACACTTAATAATTACCTAGCTTCTTGGGCAAGCCACTTAACACCATTGCCTTGAAAAAAAAAACCTTAAAAAAAGTACAATTGACCAATTAGAAAATGATATGAAAAACTAATTGATAAAAATGCTTAGTTAAAAATTAAAATTGGGCAAGTGGAAAATAATCATTTTATGAGACATAGTCAAGCAAAATAGAAAAAAATGTAAAATACTTTGGAAAAACAACATACCTGGAAAATAGATCCAGGAGAAATGATTTAAGAATTATTGATCTACCCTCAAAGCCATTATCACAAACAGAGTTTGGAAAACATTTCAAGAGATCATCAAGAAAAACTTCCCTGTTATCCTAGAACCAGAAGATAACATAGGCATTGATAGAATCCAGCAATCGTCTCCTGAGAGGGATACCAAAATGAAAATACTAAGGAATAGAGTAGTCAAATTCCAGAATTATCAGGTCAAGGAGAAAATACTATAAGTATCCAGAAAGAAACAATTCAAATGCCAATGAGTCACAGTAGGCTTACACAGGATTGAGAACTTCCACATTAAAAGCTCATAGGTCCTAGAATATGAAATTACAGAGGGCAACGTATCAACTATGCTGAAAAATTGAACATCCTATTTCAGGGAAAAAGATGGACATTCAACAAAATAGGAGAATTACAAACTTTCCCAATGAAAAGTTTACTATCCAAATTCAGGACTCCAGAGTTATATAAAAAGGGAAACAGGAAAGAAAAAATGTTATTTGACAAAATAAAACTGTTTATATCCCTACATGGGAAGATGATACTTGTAGTTCTTGAGAAATGTATCACTCAGAGTGCATTTAGTCAAAAATATGGAAATAAGTTGATTTTATGTGATGATATTAAAAAAATAATTAAGGCATGAAAAAAGAATAGTGCTGAGAAAATAGGAAAGGGGGAGGCAAAATAGGGTAAATCATATCCCATGAAAAGGCACGAAAGACCCACTGCAATAAATGCAAAGAAGGGAGGAGGTGAGAACTGCCTGATTCTTACATTAGATCTGACTCAAAGAGGGAAAAAAAAAGTATACACTCAGTTGAATTTAGAAATTTATCTTACCCTACAGGAAATTAGGAGATGGGAAGGGGAAAGAAAAGCAAAGGAGGTTCTAGTGGCAGGAAGAACAGAAGGGAAATTAGAAGTGAAAGACAAAAGGGGAAAGAAAAGGGGAGGGGGAGACTTATAAAAGAGAGGCAAATTGAGAGAGGTGGTGGTCAGAAGTAAAACACTGATGAGGAAGGGATAGGGTAAATGGAGAACAAAAAGTACATATAGGATGAGAGAATGAGAAAGTCGGAAGGCGGCAAATACAGTTAGTAGTCATAACTATGAAAGTGAATAGAATGAACTTTCTCCTAAAATGAAAGTGGATAGCAGAGTGAATTAAGAAACAGAATTCTATAATAAATTATTTATTTAAAATGCATTTGAAACAGAGAAATGTATATAGTGTAAAGGTAAAAGATTGGAGCAGAAAATATTATGCTTCAACTGAAGTAAATCAGGGCAGCAATCCTGATCTCAGATAAATCCTAGGCAAAAATGGAACTAATTAAAAGGGATTCTAAAGGAAATTACATCTTCCTAAAAGGTACCATAGACATTGAAGTAATTTCAATACTAAACATATATGTAATAAATGGTATCATATCCAAATTCTTAGGGGAGAGGTGAAATGAATTAGAGGAAGACATAGACAGCAAAGCTCTGCTAGTGGAGGACTTCCAACTTCCTAACTCAGAATTAGATAAATCTCACCACAAAATAAGCAAGAAAGAAGTTAAGAAAGTGAATAGAAGATTAAGAATTGAGAGAGAGATTAACAAGCCTTGATCCCTGATACTATCTCCTCATTTCTTTTCTCTGCTGGATGTAAAGGCATAACTCCCCTTTTCTCCTCTGGAAAGATATTATTATATAATCTCTATGGACTTTCATTGTATAAATATAAACTGTTACCCTGGATTTAAGTAATGCTTTTCATTGAAAATAAATTAAGATTTAAAAAGTATTCCTGTAACATTATAAATTTATATTTGTATAGGTCAACTAAACTTCACCATAATATTTTTAATACTTATAAAACTAAAGAAAGTACTCAACACATAGTAGATCATCTTTTGTGAAAGACATGCTATGAACATATTCAATGAGGACTTAATCATCAAAAATTCACAGAATCCTCATGTATAACACTTTCTTCAAGGTCCCTGAAAATGGTCCCTGCTCATCCAAGGCATTCTAATTAGCCTTAGAAAGGGAGATAACATGTACATGTTCACACACATACACACACACACATTATATATATATATATATATATATATATATATATATATAATACACGTAAAATATATATGTATGCATATAGCTACATAATATATGTATAAGATACAAAATATATACAAGGGAATCATAGAGACTAAAATATGCAGTGAGCTATCCCTATATTTTAAAGGTATGATTTTGATGATTTTTTTATTTATATAAACAAAAGTTTTCAAGTCTCTAAAACATGAATGACTTTTATACTTTTTTTCTAGTGTAAAGAGTTTTGAATCCTTTATTGTCTACAGAATAAGGAATATTCTCCATAGCAAATAGTGCAGTTTGAAGGGTAGTAGAAATAGGTTTTTTTTGGAGTGGTGGGTACATATTTGTTATGTCATTTGTGTAGGGAAGTTCCTTAGAGGAAACCCTTTCTACCCATATTGATAAGTAACATCTCTGGAGCTAATAACATTAGAAAATTTTCTGGTATTGCTAAGAAGATTAATCCCTTTCCCAGTTCACCTAGCTATGACATTTGGGAATTGAGATTTGAATAAAAGTTTCTGGAGGCTGAGACAAAGTATCTAACATGCCATACACATATTCATTACATCATATTCTTTATTATTTTCTGCAGCATAGGCTCCATTTCCAATTATTCTATTTATAGATTCTAATTTTTCTGACCATTAATTAACTGAAAATGTTTTAATTATTTTGCTATTACCTACAAGAAAGAAAGAAATAATCACTTTAGATCATTAGAAAATATCATTTAATGTGTCTGACTTTAAGAATAGAATAAGTTTCAATAGATCACATACTTTGGTGAAAAAATGAATATTTAATTTTGAGAATGAGATCTTTTCTGATTAAGTAAAGTCAAAACAAGTCAAATTAGTATTACAATTTTCAAGCAATCCATGATGAGATCTTTAGAGAAGCATTTTTACATTTTGATACTTTAAGTATCAACATCGTGAATATGGGTTTTGTGATTAAGTAGGTCATTCACTCTGTCCTATGACAGTAGGATTCCAAGTTTATGGTGTAGAATAAAAAGGTTAGGCTAAATATTTAGCCTACTACTTTCAATGTTGAAAAATGAAAGCTAATTTTCAAAAATTTCATAGCTTTACATGTATATTGGACCATCCATTCAAGAATGAAAGAAAAGATGTTTTATGGAATAATTCAAAGGGCACATTTGATTAATTGTCAAGGTTAAAAAAGGAGGCTTAAATGTCATTTCCATTAAAATGATGAAAGTTGACTTTTGGTAATGAGTTAGATTCTTCTGAAAGATGAGTTTATAGAATGTGCTTATATCATTTGCTCTGGCACTTCATTTGACTCTTAGCTATAGCAGATAATGTCCTTTTTTTCCCTTGAGAGTTTCTTACAATAATAATTAGGGGAAATGAACCTTTGCATACAACCTAATTCAATATTTCAAGGATCTATTACTCTAATGGTGTGGTTATTCCTGCCACCAATTTTATTCATAAATTTGGGCATCAGATCAAATTGTCTTCATAAAGTATAACATGCTATCAATAATAATATAAGCAATAATAATGGCAACAATATTTACTTTCACAATAACCAGTACTTATAGAATCTGGGATGAATAAGTCAAGTGATAAGGTAAGAACCACAGAAAGAGATTTCAACTTTGGAATACAAAGTTACTTGAGAGGGACAGCCAGGTGGTGTAGTGGTCTGGAGTCAGGAAATTTGGGGTTCAAATTTGGCCTCAGACACTTGATAGCTGCTAGCTGTGTGACCTTGGGCAAGTCACTTAGCCCCACTGGGTCACAAAAACAAAACAAAACAAAAAGAACAAAATTACTTGATGGTTGAGATCCCAGGACTTTAACTCAGAAGAGTATATAGAGAGAGATCTGAGGACAAACTAAAGACATAATGAAGGGAGGTTAATACTTCCAGAGTACTTAGGTTGTTTCTCAGTAAGGAAGCAGTTCTTTAATTACTTTAGGAGATCCACAAGTTTTTATGTCACTCACCCCCAGGGGGGGTATCCTAGGATTTTGTATATAATAATTTGAGGTTTCTCCCTGAGATCTCCATCCCCACCACTACCACAAATCTTGGAATCCAACCTTCTCACATTGGCCTTCACATATTACTACAAGTGACACCCATGCTAGCAGATGAGATAACTCAATAACAAAACTTTTATAGTGTTGTCAATGATCCTCTGAAAGTAGTTGGTAATGGTGGGAGCAACATGGGAGAACTAGTCAATTCCCAAGACCCCTGTGTGTGTGTATGTACACACACACACACACACACACACACACACACACACACACACACACATATATATGTATATGTATGTGTATATGTATGTATATATATATATATATATATATATATATATATATAAAATTTTTATAGAAAACAACCCTATGATGATGCAGGCTAGCCATATGATTCTATAAAAGGGGCATAATAAAAATGATATCCAGGAAGCAGATGTAGGTTAAATTCAGAGACTTTGACAACAGTCAACAGAGATCAATTCAGGCATGAAGAGACTACCAGGATATGTACAAATATAAAATTATCATAATATTCTTTATATATTTCATATACACAGTATTACTGCATTCATTCCAAAATGGTTATGTCATCACATGATATGAGATATTAAATACCTGTCTTAGTGGTAGGGATACTTGCTTATTAAATAGGGAAGAAGTTTTTTGGTAGGGATATTTAATAATAAATGCAAAAGAATCATTGATTTAAATCAGTAACACTGTATCTTTTGAACTGGCTAAATCCTTAATGTCATCAAAGAGATCTTTGTTCCACAGAAAGAAAGTGGGACTATGACCTCTATAACAGGGTCCCAGAGTAGAAATGACATTAGAAAGGAGAGTGTTATGATTAAATACAAACAGCTGAAGAGGAAAAACTCAGAACTAGATGGCAATATGAAATAATGGAAAGAGCCCTAGACATGAAATTAGAAGCAAACTGAGATCTAATCCTATTTTTGGCATTTAATACATATAATTCACCTAACTTCTGTAAATCTGCTTCCTCACATGAAAAGAAGAATTTTTCATTGCTTACCTTACTGGATATTTGTGAGATTTCCATGAGATATATGAAAAATGCTTTTAAAAACACCCAAGTGGTATATAAATTTCAATGATTACTATTGAAAAGTCTTCCAAATACAAGTCTAAAATGTTCTTTTAGAATATGAATTGGAAATCTGGTACAATTCATTCAGGGACAGAGTGGTGGCTTAATGAAGAGAACTTTGAGCATGGAGTCAAGAAAACGTATCTTCCTCAGTGCAAATCTGACTTCAGATAATTACTAACTGGGTGAATCTGGGCAAATCAAACTAATTTGCCTCAGTTTCATCATCTGTAAATGAACTAAAATGAACTAAAAAAGATAATAGTAAGCTTCTCACACATTTTTGTGCTAAGGGATCATGAAGAGTGAGACACAACTGAAACAAATAACAATATTCATTCATTCATAAATATCAAGTCCAAAATCTCTTATAGCACATATATATAACATATATATGTGTGTGTGTGTGTATGTGTGTATACATATATATGTACATATATAAATTGAGAGAGAGAGAGAGAGAGTCATATGTAAGTATTCTCTATTCCCTTGGATTACAAACTCTAAAATTTTGCTAATTTAAATTATATTTCTGTTTATATACATACAAAATATGATAAGATAGTAATGATTAACTTATTTTTATCAAGGTGGATCACTTGACTGAATCTTCCTTGGCTTGAGTATCCAAAGCAAAGTGAAGTTCTAGTGCTATCAGTAAGGTATTGGGAGGTGAGTAAAATGGGTCACCATTGCTCAAATCTGATTTTAAGAACCATCTTGAGATTACTTAATTGCATAATACTTTAGATTTCTCATGTTAAAATGCAAGGTCTGTCTATTAGAACATAATCATCATGAGGTCAATAGCTATAGACTATATTTTATGTATTTATATAGTACATATTACATATATAAACAAACATACATATATGTCCTCAGGGCTTAGCACAGTGCTTGTCAAAAAATAAATGAATTGTAAATGTTTTGACAACCTTTTTTTTTGTTTCTTGAGTATAAATGTGTATGTACATGTGTGTATATGTTCCAAGCATCTAGTTCTGTGCCTTACATATAGCAGAAAATTTAGAAGTGTTTAACTGAGAGCATAAAGAGTGAAAACAGCCAAGAAATGCAAAAAAAAAATTCTTTGGAATACAAGAGTCATATAGCAAAATTCAATGATATTGTTATAAATAATAATAATATATTTTTTATTGATGACATGACTTGAAAGTAGAATTCTGTTCAATTGCAGATGTCCATTAAATTCAGTATCATCTTTGTTTCAAATTCCAGTAATGTGGCATAATTTATGCCAAAATTTTTGCCTGTCTTTTCATACATGTAAATCATATTCTTTCCAAAAGTTAAAGAAGATTAAAGACTTGAATAATAAAAAGTCATAACTTTTTTCACCAACAGACTAACTTTAAAAATAAAAACTATGTGATCACAATAATTTATTTTTCTATTTCTAAATGGAAATCTTATACTGTGATTTATGAGCTTTCTTAAAACTATACAGAATAACAATGCTGTTGAACAATTTGCTCCAATGCTTCTCCAATGTTACTCCAAAGGCTAAAAATGATTCATTATAAAATTTTTCTAATCAAAACATATCTATCTAAAGATGTCTTAAAAATATTCCTTTTGAGCAATTAAAAAATTAAATTTTATAATAAAAAACAGTACTGGCCACCAACAAAGGATGATGTCTGACACTATGCTATGTACAAATTAGGTTTTAAATTAATATGTGTTATCAATTAATAGAATCATAATCAAGCATTGTCGATTATAAGCAGCATCATGAAAAGGAATCTAGATCTGCACTTATGGATCCTTGATTAAAATTCTAGCTTTGTTATCTAATACTATAGGAAGTTGTACAATAATAGTGTATACCTCCCAGAATTGTTGGGAGAATTAAAAGACATAATAAATGAAAAGCATTTAGTATAGTCGCTTACATGTAAAGCAAGCAATATGTAAATATTACTATACTAATATTATACTAATATAATCTCATGCACCATAACTGCATTGTGTGTGTATATATATATATGTACATATATACATATCATACATATATATGCACATATATATACACACATACTGCCATTCAGTTGTCCTGAAAAATTGCTTTTAATTATATCCTTGGCTTACAGTTTAATTAGCTACTTACAATTATAAGCCACTTTTTGTTTTATTTGATAATTCTAATACAAATACTTGATATCAACCTTTATTATCACTTAGTGAAATCACCTGGCTTTACTCCAAATACATTGCTGTTCAGTTCATTTTTGACCTAGGCAGCATTTGATCTGTAGGAGTATAAAGTTTCCCTTAAAACATCAGTTCTGGATTTTCATCAAAAGGGCCTCACTTGAAAACTAGTTACACTCTTTTTTTTTTTTGTTGCCCTAAGAAAGTCACTTCCTTTTTCTATTATATAAGCATATTATGGTTCTTTATCATAGTCTGCATTTACAAAATGTGAACACAAACTCGTCCCCATCTCCTTCAGTTTTTCTTGGTCACTCATCTCTCCATTTTTCTTTCTGTCTCTATCTTTTTGTCTCTGTATCTCTACTTCTGTTTCTGTCTTTCTGTCTCTGTCTCTTTCCTCTGAATCTATCAGTAGAATATGAAGAAATTAAGAAATAAAAACTTTTGTATTCAAGTCCCACCTAACACAAACTAGTTTCTTTCACCCTAGAAAATTTATTTTACCTCCCAGAGCTAGAAATTCCCAATGCACTGAAAATAACAGATTTAGTCTCCACCCTCTCTATTTTCATGCTTGTAGTAATAATTTCCAAACTGTTTTCCCTTTGATCTTTGATTGAACAAGAAATTTACATAAACATTTACAATATGAAGACATTTCTAACTTATCCAAAATGTCACCATGTTTCCTCATGTTAGCTACAGACATATAATTAACCAGTGTTTCGTGAAAGTGATACTAAAAATAAGTTCAAGATTGAACGATCCATTGACACACCAAAATTTGAGGAGCAGTAATCATATATACACAGAAAACAAAAAATAGATGAAGGCTCTCATAAAGAATACTATTTGTTCACAATTTTGTAATTGCTAATTTTTAGTTGTTAATTTTTTGTAATACTATTTTAATCAAAGTGGTCTTAAATGACAAAAGCATGAACAATTCTGAGAAACTTGTCTGAAAACGGGGGCTGTTCCTTGGATTGTACAGTAATACATACTTAAGCATTCAGTAAATATTGCTTGTTGAATTCTAAATTTTCAAGTTTTAACTTGAATGTAAGACAACAAATTGCATTTCCTGAGATGAAATAAATATGAAATAGGAGGAAATAAAAACTTTTACAGTTGCACTTTTCAAACCCCTGCAGGGCTGTTTTGCTATTCAGTCTACTAAAAGATTTCTACTTCAAAGGAATATAACATAAGGCAAGTTCTTTTCTCATAAACACACTGAAAATGAGTAATCTTGCTGTCCATATTGGCAATTAAAACACAGCAAGCTATTTGAAAAATGAGGGAAATGGAGAATAACTAAGTTCTTGATATTAGATAATTGTCTATATTGAACCTTATAATGAATATCAAGAAATTAAGTTAGTTCTGGCAAGTCAAAACTTAGGTATCTAGACACCTTGTAAATTTATAGATATCCCTAAGTTTGGAAAGAAATATTAGGAATAAATGAAATTATTCACTAAAAATACTAGTAAGTTATCAAAGTTTCTATGAGATAAAAAACAATATCTTTTTGTGTCACAATTTCAAAATATACTTTGGTTTTTCATATATATGCAATTAAATATGGATATAAATATCCTCTATGACAAAACCAGATTATATCACATCTAGCACTTGCCATTCCATGCAAATCTTTTCTTTATCTTCCCAAACATTTACCACAAAAGTTCCAATCAATGTACTGGAAACAACATTTGAACTACCTCTATTCTTTTTCTTATTTCAACCCCATGTTTTCATCAATGTGTGGGAAGCATAGATGGGGAACTTTCTCCACCAAAGCAGATGGGCAACTCAATCACTGCTTGTAGTCAGAGAAAGTTACCTGGAAGATTTAATTATTAAATGATTTTGCTGTGGTCATTCAGAAAATATGTGCCAGAGCTAAAAGCTTAATCACTCTAAGGTTGACCATCACTCCATTACAATTATGCTCTTTCAGACACACACACACACACACACACACACACACACACACACACACACACACACACACACACACACACACACAAAGAAACATGCACAGAGACATAGAAATATTATATTTACTCATGTTAAAGGGAATAACCAAACAATTTGACTTCTTTTTTCAATATATGCAAGTTATCTATTAACTTGACAGTTAGGTGACTTAATGTATCGATATGTTTTAATTCAGGAAGACATCTTATGTATTCAAATTTGGCATCAGACTCTTAATTGCTGCTTAAGAAGCAATTCCATTTTCCTTAGTTTCCTCATCTGTTAAATGAACTAGAAAAAAAATGACAAACCACTACAGTAGCTTTGCCAAGAGAACTCAAATGGAGTCACAGAGTCAGACATGACTGAAAATGACAACAATCAATCAATTATCATAAATTGATGAGAGAAAAAACCAATGAAAACATATCAAATGAAAACAGATCATAGCACTTTGTCACATTTTTGGACATATTCCAGAATAACTTTAGACATTTGGTGTTCAATAAAATAAAAAGTCTTAACCCTAGCAGAAAAAAAAATGCTATAAAATGAAGGTTGCTTAAAAATAAATGGGCAATTGTGGATTAATATCAGCAATACAATAATAAAAGGCACTGCTATTATGTGGAGGGAAATTTATAGGAAATAGATATTTTTTTTAGAATTTGTTTAGTTTTTATAAAAAGACAACATTGACATACTTTTCATTTAATTAGACTAATAATTTCTTCTGATTTTCTCCAGTGAGACACTTCATTCCTGTACTTTGTTGCTTTCTAATCCTGAAAAGCCCATCTGTATCACTCCTGCACTTTCCCTGGTCTCCCTGGTGAATGCTAATGTAAAGATGTTCAAGAGAATAACAATGCCAGTTTTATCTGCTATTAAGCCCCATTTCTTGTTTTCTAAAATCTGAAATCTTCTTTTGTTTTTATTTAGAATTTAAAATTAGAATTTAGTATTTATTTATGGCTCTGTTTTTATTTAAAAATTTCTCTATCACATTCTTATATAATTGTTCCTCAAATAAGAAATTCTACTCTGTCATACTCTATCAAGGTGGCATATTTTCATTTTCAATTGTAACTATCAGAACTATAGCTATTAAAGACATAATCTCTTATATAGAAGATTCTTATATCATGATTCTCAAAACTTTTTATAAGAATGATGCTCAAGGTAGTCACAAGTAAGGGTAGATATGGTATTATTGTTGTTGTTCCTGTTCTTGTATTACTTCTTATTCTCCCTCCTCCTTTGCTTCCTTTTCCTTCTATGCCTCCTCTTACTTTTATTGCTTCACTTCAAGGTTTATTTGTGTCAAGGAAAATAAAATAGCAAACAAATGTAAACAGAAATTTTCACACTGATTTCTTGTCCAGGAATGGTGGAATATATCCTCTTAAATATTGCTTTTCTAATATATAGACAACCACAGTGTCTTAGTCTTTTAGATATCTAATTAGTGAAAAGATGGTGGTTTTGTGTTCCTACGCTGTCTCAAGTATGATTGGAATCAGCTAACAATAAAAATTTAATAATTATTTATTATGTATCAGGTATTGCATTAAACAAAGAGGATATGAATAAAAAATGAAAATATACACTGCTGTCATAGATTTACATTTTAATGGGAATTTGGAAGACCCACTGCTACTACACAGGTTTTGTGGTGTCTATTTTTTTTTAAATATCCTTTTGGAGATCTCCCAGATCAATTTAGTGGTTTCTGGTTATTTTGGTGACTATATAATTTGAAACTTGAACAGCACAATTAAGTTATATAAGAAATACATGAAAAATAAAATATGAGACAGTCCTAATAGAAGTCTTCTAATCTATATATGTGACTGACTACACAGCAAGGACACATCTTCACCTCAGTAAAGGTTAGCATGATTACATTGGCTATTGTTCACCCCAATTGAATTTCAAGCTATAATGATCCTTGAACCTTACCTAATCCAATTAAGTCATTTTTCCAAATGAAGAATATGGCCCCCTGAGAATTTCAGTACTACACCCAAGTCAGATAGAAATAAATAGAAAATAAAATATTTTACTTAGAAACTTTTACTCTAGATCCAATTTTCTTTCTAATAAATCACAGTTTTCCTAAGAATATGACCAGGAATTCCTTAGACAATTCTCATGGATGATTTTTCTAAATTTTTGACAGGAACAGATTATGTAATATCAGTGTTGTTCTTTGTCCTTCATTTTCAAGAGGACTATGACATCAGAGAGGTGACACCATTGCTTGCAAGAGAAATGGATTTAAGTGAGAGAATACTGTGCAAAGTCAACAGGTCCACTTTCAGATATGGATCAGAAGGACTACAGATGGCTCTGATGCAGTGGGAGACCTTGACCTTTTTAAGCTAAGGTCTTTAACAGCTCTGGCCAAAACAGAAACAGTAGGTATTTACTTTCACTCTCAGCCAATGAGGGGCACCCAATGGGCTGAACTTCTGACCTATACTTGGCCAATCAATGAGAGCCAGAGCTATTTAGGACATGTAAACCCCAAAATATCTTGCCAGCTTTCAGGGATCAAAATTTACATTCCTTTAATCTTATTATCTCATGTCCTCCATTGAATAATATGGTTACAAAATAAAAGAATATACTGCAATGTGGTTAAGGGATAGATAGTATTTCAAATGCTCCTCTCAGATTTTGTTTAATCTTTTTCCATATAGTCTTTACATTGCTCAGAGATAAGAATTGCACCAAATAAAACAACCTCTTTCTGGGGACACTTAGGGTGTCTTAAGGTTACATACTAATATTGTTTCTTTTTTTTTTGGCAAGGCAATGGGGTTAAGTAACTTGCCCAAGGTCACAAAACTAGGCAATTGATTGTCTGAGATCAGAGTTGAACTGGGCCAGGGCCAGTGCTCTGTCCACTGCACTACCTAGCTGCCTCACTAATATTGTTACTTTTGGCATTTATGGTAAGTATTCTCAAAACTCTCCACAGACTTAGTACAGCCCATTTTTTTCCCTGAACACAAATTAAGCAAGTACTTATTAAAAGCCTAATATATATCATGCATAGTAGACACTAAACTCAAAGCTAAGAATCTCTGCCCTTTTAGAGCTTTCATGCTGTGGAGAGGGGGAAAATATATAGGAAGAAAATTTAATAAAATATACATAATAATAATTTTGAAAAAATCCATTATGAATAGTTGTAAGGGGAAAACTTTACCAATTTTGTCAAATAATAAACAGATTTCTTTGTAACTTTAAAAATGGTTTCTAAGGTATTTATAGATTTAACTTAATTGAACTATATGACTCTTTTTTAAAGAGCAAAATTTTCACCACCTATCTTTATGGCATTTTCCTACTTAAACTCAAACACATTTACTTTGTATTTTTATGGGGAAATCCTTTTTTATGGTTGCATGTTAGTGACACAATATTTTGTTTTAACTAAAGAAAATATAAATTATTTACTCTGCATATTCAGCACAGATGGCAATTCTACAAGAAATTCATAAAGACATGAATCATAACCTAGAACCTTTTGGTGTTTAAAATGTTTCTCTTAGGTGGTATGTTATTGTGGAAGAACTGACACCTCTCATGAGTAATGATTTCTTTATCTTTTCATTTTAAGTATCACATCCTCATCTTCTTTTAGTCTTGATATACTGATCTATGGAAAGAAAATACCATTATACATTTTGATCAAATGCACCTTCAAATGTCTGACTGTGGTGATTCCAACTGAAATGTCTAGACACTTATTATTCTTTTTATACCTTACTTTATTGCTTTCCAATGTCTTCTTGATGAAAAACTCTGATCTATTTTCTTCTTTATTCCATTTACTTCTAAAATCTCCATATATTAATAGTCAACCCCCCAGTTCTAGTTGAAAAAATGTTCACATTATCTGCATATAAGAAATCATCAATTGGGTGTATGAAATTCTAGATTGCTTTTATTTTTTTCTTTTGTTATTGTTGATAAAGTTTCATTGAACAATCACAGTATTACTCAAGGATTATAATCTTTCTTTTTTCCTCTGTATATGTACAAAATATTGCTTTAAATTAAAGACTATTCATTTTCACCAAAAGAATAAGCATATAGGATATGAAGGGAAAATGATAGATTGCCAAAGGCTGCAGGCAGAAGTAGAACAAGACAGCGGTATGATTCAGGAGTTAAAAAAGAACAGAACAAAGCCTAATAGAGAGAGAAAGCAAATGTATTATCATATTTATAAAATTGTTCCATTATTTAAGTCCAATAAGTCAGTAAAATAGAAATACTTACAGAAAGCCTATGATGTTCAGTTCCCTAAATGTCAGTTTCAATTTTCATAGTCACTTTATGTCAAAGTTGAATTAGTGATTATCCAGCCTTACATCGAAGATGTCTAATGTGAAGTAATTCTCTTTCATTGTTGAATAGGCCTAATTGTTTACTGGTTCTCCAGGATATTAAACCTATATCTGCCTCTTGAAAATTTTATCTACTGTTCCTAGATAATTAAAAATATGTAGAAAAATAAATTGAATAAAAATCAGATTCCATTCACCTTTCTTTGAGGTCTGAACAAATAAAGAAAATGATGAAACAGACCAGAAGAAATTCATTGGAAGTATTTCATTCTCAACTGTGACTCTTTTAAAATATGAAAAAATCAGGGCAGCCAGGTAGCATAGTGGATAGAGCACCGACCCTGGGATCAGGATGACCTAAGTTCAAATCTGACCTCAGACACTTAATAAATAGCTAGCTCTGTGACCCTGAGCAAGTCACTTAACCCCATTGCCTTGCAAAAACAAAAAAATAAAAAATGATGTCATATTCTTCTTAGACAATTTGTTGACAGTAAAAAAGTTCAAATTATAATAAACCTAATAATGATATAAAATAAAGACGAAAGTCACTTTAAGACTATCCTCTTTAACTCACAGTCACACTTATGTTATCTCACCTAAGCTATAGTTTATGAACTCCCATCATTGTGCTCATTCTTAACACTTAACTAGTTGACACAATTAGGTGACACAATATTTAGAAAAATGACAATTACTAAAATGTATTAATGAGTCCAAATTCTATTTTCTTCCCCAGAACATAAATCTTTAATAAGTTCCTATAGTATGTAAGAAAATGTATTAGGCTCTGGAGGACATACAAATTTGAACTAAAATGTAATTCTTTAGCTCAAAGAGCTAAGTATCAGTTCTACAAATATATGTGAATATATCATATGTTGAAGTAGATACACAAAGACACACACATGTACATAGAGGGACCTATATCATTCATGTGGTAAAATGGTGCCCAGAGAGTTTTATCATGAATACAGTTTCTCTGGGAGCAGAAGACAATAAAGATCCCTCAAGGGACTCCAGGCCCCAGAGTAGAGGATTTTTCTCTTCTCCAGAAGTGGAAATCAAGTGGTGGTCATAACTTTTGGTTATATAAGTGAATTAAGCATCATGAGGGGAGTTTCAAGAATGGTTGCTGTATGGAGAAAGCAGGACTGTACCTTTCTTGAGAGGGGTATATTGCTCTTGCCTCCTGGTAAAACTCTCTCTGCATTCTGCTATCACTGTTACTAATTTTCTTTTGTCTTTCATTTAAAGTTCTCTGGTCATTTATTGTTGAAACAGTAATTATAGACCACAAATGGCTTTTTTTAAAAGACCAATAAAATGTATACTCATGTTATTTAGGTGCTTAATAGTGTCTACATTTTTGGCTCTTCATCAGTGGGGAATCCCTTTTTAAATTTTTTCTTAAATTTATATTACAATAATCTTGTTATAAGAGTAAACATAAACCCCCTTCCCCCCCCAGAAGATGAGAAATTTCAAGAATAGTGAGAGAGAAAAAAATGTACTTCAGTCTGTGTTGACATTCCAATGGCTCTGTCTCAAGGGTCAGTTACCTTCATTAACATAAGTCCACCAGAGAAGTTGCTACAATATTTTTCCCACAGTTTCTATTACTAGCTATATTTCCCTCTACTCTATTCCTCCCCACTCTCCTTTATTCTATTCTCTCTCTCTCCTTTCATCCCACCCCTGTCCAAAAACATGTGTTGCATCTAAGTACCCTCACCCACAATCTTCCCTTTCTTCTATCACCTATTCTTCCCTTCCTTTCCCCCATTCCCCCTTATCCCATCCCTTTCTTCTCATTTTTCTCTAGGGCACGATAGATTTAAGTGTGTATGTTATTTCCACTATGAGCCATTGCTGATAAGAATGAAGGCTCACTCATTCCTTCTTGTATTCCCCCATTCCACTACATTGAAAAAGCTTTTTCTTGACTCTTATGTGAAATATCTTAGCCCCTTCTTTCTCTCCTTTCTCTTCCTCCCAGTATTTCCTTTATCACCCATGAACTTCATGTTTTTACTATATTATACCATTATAGTCTGCTCTTTCCTGTGTCCTGTCTATATATGCTTCTTCTAACAGCTCATATAAATGAGAAAATTCATATGTGTTATCAATATATTTTCCCCATACAGGAATACAAACAGTTCAACATCATTAAGTTCCTCATAGTTAGTCCTTCTCATCCATCTCTTCTGTGGTTCACCAGAGTCCTATACTTGAAGATCAAACTTTCTGTTCCACTCTGGTTGTTTCAATAAGAAAGTTTGAAAGTCCTCTGTTTCATTAAAAATCCAACTTTTCCTCTGAAAGATCTTCGCCTTCCAGAATTTCATATTCCAACCCCTATTAGCCCTTAATGTAGATGCTGCCAGATCCTGTATAATCCTGACTATAGATTCATGGCTGTTGAATTGTTTTTTTCTGGCAGCTTTTAGTATTTTCTTTTGACTTGGGAGTTCTGGAATTTGGTTATAATATTCCTGGGAGTTTTTCTTTTGGGATCTTTTTCAGGAGGTGATTTGTAAATTCCCTCATTTTCTATTTTACCCTCTTTTTCTAGGATCTCGCAGCATTATTTCTTGAAAAATGAAATCTAAGCTCTTTTTTTCTGGTCATGACTTTCAGGTAGCCCAATAACTTTTAAATTATTTCTCCTTTATCTCTTTTTGATGTCAGTTGTTTTTCCAATGAGATATTTCACATTTTCTTCTAACTTTTAGTTTTTTTGGAAGAGTTTTATTTCTTCTTGATTTCTTGCAAAGTCATAAGCTTCCTTTACTTCCATTCTGCATTTGAAGGAATTATTTTCTTCAGAGGGCTTTTTGATCTCCTTTTCCAGCTGGCCAATTCTAATTTAAAAAGCATTCTTCTCATTTTCCTTTTGTTTTGTTTTTTCCATTTATTTTTTGTATTTCTTTCACCAAGCTGCTGATTTGGTTTTCATAATTGATTTTCATCACTCTCATTTCTCCTCCCAATTTTTCCTCTACCTGCCTTAATTGCTTTTCAAGTGATTTGGGGGCTCATCCATAACCTGAGCCCACTTTCTATTTCTCTTAGAGGTTTTGAATACAGCTTCAAGTTTGTCACCTTCTGGATCTTCTATGGGATCAAAGTAATTTTTCTATGGTCATCATTTTCTTTTGTTTGCTCATTTCCTTGGCCTGACTAATTTGCCACACTTCCAGGTATTTGGGGGGGGGCGGCTTTTGGGACACCCTACTGGGCCCTTTGTTCCTTCAAGATCTTGTGATCTGCTGCCAGTTCTTTGATATGTAGGTGACCACAGGTAATCCCCTCTAACTTGGAGCTGTGAGGAAAGTCCCCTGCTCAGCTATGTTAGTATGGAAGCCCAACCTGCAACTTGGATCTGAGTGTAGGCAAACAGCTGAGTCCTGTCCCAGGGAGAACAGAGAGATTTCTGCACTCTGCCCCCCCCCCCCAGATTTCTGCTATAGGTTCTCACTGCAGGGCTGTTCTGAGGCCGTTGCTCCAGCCCTCTGGTGCAGCAGAGTTCTCTCATTGCCCTTTCAAGTGGTTCCTGCTGATCCCTGGGTTGCACTGGGTTGCGCTGTGCTGTGCCATGGCCATGGTTTTTTTTTTCCTAATTCCCGGTCCCCATGAAACACATCTTTCTTGCAGAAATTCTAGGTTGTCTTAGACTGGGAACTTGTATCACTCAGTTTTTCTGTGGGTTCTGCCCCTTTAAATTTTGGCTAGAGTCATAATTTGACAACATTTAGAGTTTGGGGTGGGGGGAATGAGTTTCAGGGAAATCCTGCCTTCATGCAACCATCTTGACTCCACGCCCCCTCTAATTTTCTTTAATTAAATTCATACTCCTCCAAAGGTTCACTGTCAAAAATTGAGCATATCTAGGAAGAATTTCACATTAAAGGACTCAGGTATATCAGGATACTGCATTGCCTTAGTGGAAGCATCCTGTTGTCTCCATGTGAATAAATTTAGCATGTTAACCTAGACATCAAGATGTATTACAGTATTTAATTTGCATTATACTTTTCATACAAAAAAACCTCAAAACTTTACAGATTTCCAACTAAATTTCATACAAAGAATGGAATAAAGAAAAAAAGGAAAGTAGTTGGGCTACAAAGAAGGAATAAATAAAGCAATGGCCACTTTGAATGGTATAAATTGGGTTAAATCCTCATTTTAAAACACCAGGAAGGTTGCTGGCAATGATTTCCTATAGAGGAGGAAAGCAAGGCAGAATTCAGGGTGGAAGGAGCCTGAAAGTTCTGTTATATCCCTCAGGGTAATCATGAACCATTGATTAATATCTCTGTTTTTGTTGCTTTGATGAAGGCACTATATCAGATCAAAGCATAATCACTTTAAAAAATCACTGAAAAAAGCTTTTAGGAAATTGCTAAAATAATGAAATTTTGAAGGGTTGACTTTTTGATCCAGGCAAATCTAAAGGAATTCTTCCACCATTGATGAGAATGAAGAACTATATTAATGAAAAACTATGCTGATTGAATATCCAAAATATTCCAAGGTAAACGAAAAAAATTTAAAAAAGTAAAAAATTAAATCATGAGATGATTTTAGCCTGTTTCAAGCACTTGTTTTCTATATCTTACCATGACATTTGAATTTACTACCATTTGAAGAATGATGAATTTGAAGGCAGAGGATAAGGATTCAAATCCCAGGACAACTAATCTCTAATTGTGTGAAATTCAGCATCTATCTAAATCATTCTGATCTTAAGTTTTGTCATTCATGTATACAATAGGAACTTGTATTATATAAGCTTGAAAGTCCCCTTTAGCTTTACATATATAATTTCACTTATAATATATATATATATCATATTGTATGTATATATATTATATACCATAAAATAAATATCATATACAATGCATAGATTTTTTAGCTACCTTTCTTCACTGATAACTCAGAAATATGTGTTCTAAAATGGAATAATCAAAAAAATTAAGTATTCTGTAAAGTCACTTTGGAGCTTTTTTTGTAACCAAAAATGGATTTTTACAGTACTATTAAAAGTTACTACTTTTAAATAATATCATTTTATGGTTTATTTATTGACTTATTTTATGATTATTATTTATTACTCTAGAGTCTTTAATAGCATACTCTATGATTGCATGGGTGGAAGCCTTGGGGTAGGACAAAATTACCAGCATTATTCATTATCTATTTGTGGTTCTGGTTAACCTTAGTATTATGATGTTAGGAAAGGCTTCTGTTACAATTCAAAACTCTGAGTTTGCAGACTGATGTATCTTTCAGGAGTTGATAATTCTTCTCTAGTTTTCCTCAACTGCTTAAAACCACCCTGTAAGAATTTCTTCTTTTTCCAATGGAAATATATACCCTCAATTCATAGTTCATGTTGGGCTTCTTTAAAGAAAGAAATTAGCTTCTCCTTTTTATATATTCTATGTTCTAGCTGAACAAGACTGCTTTCCATCCAGTGTTCTTTGTCCTATTTCTCTATGATTTTGCTCAAACCAACCACCTTCAGTCCTTTTACTAGCATTTTTCAATCTGGTTTTCATTAAATTTGAGGCCATACTTGTCTAAGAGTTTGCTAATGTTGGTCTTAGATGTATAAGCAACTTTGTCAGTCCCATTAGCCAAAAGATGGTGATGCAGGTACCATCAACTGCACATATTCACAATAGGGTTCATTGTTTTCTCCTTTTTATGTGATTTATCCAAGCAACTTCAATGGTCTCAAATAGTTTTCATCCCTCAGCAGAGTATCTGCCTTCACAGAGAAATTTAGAAATGGAGCATGGTCCATAATGTTTCTATTTAGCTGTCAATAGCCCTCCTTTATCTTTTCATGCTTTGCTACTCAGGTCAAAAAAGTATTACATGTTCATTTTCTCACTTGCTAGCTATCAGCTAGAAACGGTGAGGAACAAAGTTATATGGAAATATCTCTGCCCTACTCTTTCAAGTTGCATTGAAATCCTCAGACAGATCTGCTGCAGCTACCTTCAACCTGCTGACTGATACACCTTTCCTAAGTGTGGAGCAGTGGCTCATCCAGGATGTCAGCTATTTCATTCTCAGCTCATCTTCCTTGCCTTTTATGCTTTATCTAGGATCCTGTAGTACTGATATTAAGGGCAGACACTGAGTTCTTTATAGCATACATCAAAAAAAATTATCAACATTAGGTTTTTCCATTACTTATGGACCTTCTGACAATTTGGATTTTGTAGAGGTTACAGTTTGCAATAATCCTACCCTCCTGCTGAAAGCTTCCATCTGCCATGCTTGAATTGAACTTAGATGAAAGGATTAAGGTATTGAAGTTATGAAAAGTTCTTCATCCTCCCCCACCCCCTGCCCATTGACCATAGAAGATTGCCTGTAGAGATCAGGTTCGGGAGACAGGAACTTATAATGGCATACCCACTATCAGCAGATATCCCTATCATGTCTCTGGATGAAATGACTCTACCACAAGACTTCATAGACCACCTGTACCCAGAGCAACAAAATTACAGAAAGGAGAAGTTGGGATTTGATTTAAGAGAAGGCAAACTATACAAATTCCAAAAATAGAGTAGCTGAAATGACTTTTGAAAGAATAACAAAAATTAAAAAAAATTTTGAAGAGGTGTTTTCAGAGCATATTTCTATTTTAACTAGTGTGGAATAACATCCATAGAAATCCAGTTTAGTGTTCGGTAAGAATTACAAAAGTAAGGTAAATCATGTTATCCTACTTTTTGAAGAAATCTTGACTGAACAAAGTCTTCATTTGGAAGATAGAATGGGGAGGGGGCATTATAAATAATATTTTATGAGTAAATAAACAATACTAGATATTACCAAAATACTGAGTTGTAATTAATCAGGTAAAGTGACTAAATGATACATACTCTTTGATTCAGAAATTTAGATAATGACCATATAAGGCAAAGTAAAAGACAGAAGCAAAAGACCAATATATACTAATATATTAGGAGTAGCACTTTGGTGATAACAAAGTACTAGAAAGAAAGCAGATGCCTATCAATTTGGATGTAACTGAATAAACTGAGCCTCAGGACTGGAACAGGATATTGCTATGCATTAGGAAATGATGAAGAGAAAGATTACAAAATAAACTTGAGATTTTAAGTGAAGTAGGTAGAACAAGATATTCAATAACCACAAAACTGAAAATTAAAAACAATAGAACCAAATTCTGAGTAACTGAAAAAGCAATAAAACATGGTGGAATATACCTCCCTCCTATTAGCCAATAGGAGGAGACTACTCAAACAGAATGTTGTATATGTGGATGAATTTGTCACCATATCTGGTATTTTGCCCATTTTTCTTCATTTCAAAGGAATGCTCATTGTTTAGGATTGGGGGAAGGAAATTATTTCCAGAAATTATTACATTGCAGAAATGAAATTCATTAATAAATTAGTAGGAAAAATAATCAATAAACAAGCATTAAAGTGCCTAATATATATTAAACACCTATTATGTTCTAGGCGCTAGAAATACAAGGAGAGAAAAAAGAAACCCTACCTTCCAAAAAAACCTAGCTTCATTTTAGGAAGAAAAAAAGAAAAATATATCAGGAACTCAAAATAAATATATTCCTGTATGAAAAGGAAAAAGTGCTCAGAGAAAAAAATAAAACAAAACATAAAACCTTATGAATAACAAACATTTCCAAACTATTTGTGGAAGGAATGGGCTCTTTCTAAAAAGAAGATAAAGACAGAGACCTCAACTGGCAGTAATACCTATGAGTAAATAACTGAGCAAATTATTATCTTCTTTGGATCTGTTTCTTCTTTTGTAAAATGAGGGATTTTGATTAGATGACCTCTCAGATCTCTTCCTAACTCTAGTTCTATGACTAGTTGTTAATGTCCCAATATAAATGAAAATAATAATAATAATAATAAGAAGAAGAAGAAGAAGAAGAAGAAGAAGAAGAAAAAGAAAAAGAAGAAAACAGAAGGGATAGAGGAGAAAAAATAAATACTTGAATGGAGAACCTTGTACTATAGTAGGAAATAAAACATTAGATTTAGTATGGAAAGAGTTTTATAGAATCTTTATTCTTCTTTTTAAATACTTATTCTTTTTTTAAAGAGAAAAAAGAAAGAAGAAAGGATTTATTGAATGCCTACTGAGTGTTAGGCACATGATAGTAATATAATAGTAACATAGTAGTAACAAAAGCACATATTTTTTATAGATTTTATCTAATTTGGTTTCACAGCAATCCTGTGAGGTAAGTGCTATTAATATTATAATTTCACACTTGGGGAAACTAAGCCAAACAGAAGTTGAGTAACTTGCTCAGTGGCACCAGTAGCAAATGTTTGAGTCTGGGTTTGAACTCAAATATGCTTGATTCCTTGTTCAGCTCTATCAACCATGCAGCTAGCTGCCTCTGAACCAAGGTGCTTCATATTGGAAAATGACTGCAAAACTTGCTAAGTGAATATGTACATATTATTATGTAGTAAAATTTATAAATGTGGAATTTTTTTAAAACTTGAGAACAAGTATAAAACTTGATTTAGAGCTGAAGAAGCAGAATAAAGACATTTTGTACCCAAAATGTAAAGTAAAACAACATATATATATAGCCTTTAGAATTCTGTCCAATGACAATGGAGGCTGATTGACAATAGCAAAGCATATTAGCTACCTCTTAGCAGGTAGAAATAAAAGTATGGAGTAAGACATATATTTTAAGATGTGATCAATGTATTAATTTGTTTTTTTCACTTAATTTGCTTTTTGAAAGAGAAGTTTCAATTAAATAGTGAGAGTCAGTAGAAAGGCATTAAAAAATGTATCAATGTGGAATAATAAAATTCAATCCAGACCCAGTTTGAAAATTTAGACTCAGTCACAGACATAACACAACCTCCACTGCTATATTAGCCCCCTATTTCAAGTTGTGATACAAAACAGCCATATGGAAAATGTATACGGATCCAATGTATTTAGGGTCATCAATTTGGATGAATCAAGAAAATACTGGTGAAAATAAACATATATATATATATATATACACACACACACACACACACACACACACACACACACACACAAACACACACACTTTTTGGTCTCAAGAACAAATCTAGGTACCCTAAGGAAAGTGGGGAAAATTGGCAAAAATATGTTGAACTGGCATATGTATATTGCCAAGTGGTATCCCTCCAGAGCCTAGTGTCATTTGTTTACCCTAACATATACAAGACACTAGGGCAGCTGGGTGATGCAGTGCATAGAGCACTGGCACTGTAGTCACTGTAGTCAGGTGCATGAAAAGTTTGAATCCAGTCTCAGAAACTTACTAGTTGTGTGACCTTAGGCAAATCACTTAGCCTTAATTGCCTTGCATCCTGGCTCATCTCCAGTCATCTTGATTTGTATCTGGCCCCTGGACCCAGATGGTTTTGGAGGAAAAAGTGAGAGGATGAATTAGCAAGCACCCCCTCACTCAAATTCAATTCTCGTTCTTGTCATGGTATCATCTTCCTGGTGTCATAGTCTTCTTTGAGAATGAAGGACAAATGTAACACAGAACACTCAATTCACCGGTTAATTGCTAACCTTCCGTATCACTTTGGTCCAGCTTAATCTTTCCTGAAATACATAGATGGTTTCTTAATACTTTTTTCTACTACTATATGCTTGAAAATCATTCTTCGAGACTTATTGTCCTCACTGGTGAAATGGAGTTAGATTAGAAAACTCCTAAACTTTCCAATTTTGAATCTATGACACCATGTAAATGTGCAGATATTCAAAGTCATTGATGAGATTCATTAAATAGATTATGGGAACAAAAAGGACTTCTACCATTGATTCATTGTTTATCTCCTATCTAGTGGGGTGAGAGTCTCATTGTATATGGGGAGGGGGAAAGATAGGTTTGGAGAATAAAAATCACTAAAAAGGAATGTTTTATTTTTCTTCAGTTCCTGTGAAATAGTAGGTACTTAAAAGTTATTGCTTGCTGATATTTTTCCCTACAAGAACTCTTAGGTAAATTGCAACTTTTTTTTATTTTATACTTTTTCCATGCATTTTTAATGTAGCAAGAATTATAAATGTAGTCATGAATAAAGTTCAGTAAAACTTACAACCCCATTTTTGTTATTCTAGAGTATTAGTGGGCAAGTATTATTGCTCCGTTTTTAGATGAGGAAATAAAATTATGGAGAAACTACTAATTTAATTAAGTAGGCATAATTGCTTGACCAGGACAAAGTGGAATGCCAAGTTACTCTCTCTAACTATATAGATAAATCCATTTCAGTGTTTGGCAAGAGATGTAAAAGTTGAGAAATCGTTATGCTGTTAATATATTTTTTGAAGGAACCTTGATTAAATAATGCCTTTAACTTGAGGGTAGGGCAGATAGGGGCACTACAAATGATATTTTTAAGAATAAACAAGAATTTTAGAAATTACCACAATACATTACATTACCAAAACCACATATAACATTTCCCTAAGCTAGTCTACAATTTAAAACCATACAGGGATTTAGAAAGTTAAAAGAACCTAATATTTAATTATATAAATCAGGTTTACTTGGTATTGTTCATTAAAACTTGTTTTCCATGGCAAAATTTCAGGTGGGTAGCCATAACTGTAGAGTTCTGATTCAAGGGTAATACTACCTATCCTTATTTACTCAACATTTCTTCTAACAAGAGTCCAAACTGAAACTATCCACACAAGTACCTTTGATCACTAAAGAAAAAAAAGTTTTCTCTGGGCTCAAAATTAAAACTCTTACCACAGTCATTGTCATTACTGTCAATTGCTATTATTATAATATGTAAAATCCCATTTCCTTATCATGCATAAAATAAGTTAGACTTTTTAATCATGCCTAATATTGAGATAATATATTATAAAGTCAGAAAAAGGGGGTTAAATGATCTTTAACACTATTAAAATTCTTTCAAGCTAGTCAGTTCTATTCATATGATAAATTCAACTTATGAGTAATTTTTTCTGGCCATGTTAAAGATGGGGAAAGTCCTTAATAACAGTTGTTCCAAATCATATCTGTATTCAGTAGGGAAAATAAGATGAAGAAAATTTTTTTTCAATAACTAGGAACTGCAAGAACAAATGAAACCCTTCATATTTATAATTGAAAATATACCTATACATTAGGCAACCAGCATTTTAAAATTTTCAATGGGTTTAAGATTATGATAAATACTACCTGGGTTATAAGTTGAAGAATTTTTACACACAAATACCCTCATTTTATATTTCAAAGGGAAGAACTGCTTATGGACAAATGATGGACCAGAAGTTTATTCTATATTAACATATATCAAGAGCTTATTATTTTATTGTATGTGAATGTTTTACACTGATGCAAATCATAAACTTTCTCTACCTTAAAGTATTAGAGAATTTACAGAAATTTAGAAAAATAGTAAGCAACTCACTCTTGTACACATACTTTAAAAGTTTCAGAGGTAGAATCCAAACTTATTTCTTTCTTAGTGTCAAGTACAACTTTCTATCTACTATATCACATTCATTCTCTTGTTATACTGATAGTTACTTAAAATTCTAGATGACTAGGAAAGAGACACAGCTACAGGAAAATTACATTTATGAAATATAGATGATGAATGCCAAAAGAAGTTAGAGATTGCTGTGGAATAGAAATATCTCTGAAGACTTCATGGAGAGTATTTGCAGGTTATACAATGCTGCTTACATGTCAAATTAAACTCAGAAATTGTCCCATCACTCTATGATTTTGTTTGTTTTTTCAAGATACATTGCCAATTACACAACAGAGTACAAATCCATGAAGCATTATCTTCACTTGCTATTACCATAAAGATTGAGTCATCCT
The DNA here is from genome assembly GCF_037893015.1 of Macrotis lagotis. Taxonomy (NCBI): domain Eukaryota; kingdom Metazoa; phylum Chordata; class Mammalia; order Peramelemorphia; family Peramelidae; genus Macrotis; species Macrotis lagotis. Next base: position 193,558,563 of record NC_133658.1, on the reverse strand, counting down.
ACCAAGTTTACAGTTTCCTTTTCAAACATCCCTCATCATTAGAGCAGTGAGTTATTATTAAATATCCTTGCTATAAGACACATAGTATCACTAGTTATTGAAAAAGGAACATGTGTATTTTTAATGAACCTATTAGAGCTGGATTCTGTATAAGTGATTACCTTGATCAGTTATCCCTAATTTTCTCATTTATCCCAAGTAGTTAGGAACAGCTTGTTCACAATTGTCTTCTTGACTCTGAATCTTTTTTGTCCCTGATTGTTTATTTTTCCATTATGATGCAATAGATGCTAACATCTCCTTTCTAACAAACTATCTATATGATTTAAAAATATATTTCATATCTCTTGCCCAAGGTTTGTCATACTTGATCAGGTTGACAAAACTGCTAAAAATGCTAGAAAAATACACCAAATGTATTAGAGAAGAGAAAGATGGTATAATGTTAGGAAGTTATTGAAATGACAGAGGACATGAGGTCTCCAATCTAGAACTGGAATAGATGTCAATGCCAATCTCATACAAAATCCCTTATTTTAAAGGTGAGTGTTAGAATGATTATTGACATTATAATTCACACAGGTAGTAGATATCACTAGAAACTTGAATTCATAGGATCTTTTGATGGAGTTAAATTAGTAGGAATTGAAAGCAAGCAGTAACTCCAAGTTATTTCTAAAAGGAACAGAAATGGTACCTGGTGACAATCTGCACAAAAGAAAGCTAGGAGTGAAAAGTATTTGTATTTGTTTTAGGAATTGGAGATGGATCCAAAAGACCAAAGAAAGTAGAACATAATTCCCTTTTGTCTTTTGAAAGCATAAATAACAGAAAACTGATATTCATGAGATAATTAGAGAATGAACAAAAAAAGATATAATCAAATACTCAATTAAATTGTTAGAGATGACCAATTTTGCCTTCCACCACTTATCTATTCATTTTGTCAAAGTGTTAGAAATTAGCTTGAATACTCTCATTAGAAATATTTTACTCTTTCATAGTTATGAGAGAAGTAAATTGATGTATTATTGACTATGACACCATTAAAAAAGGAATTTGAAGTATATAATAGAAAAATTAGTAGCTATAATATACCAGGTTATAGTCTTCAGATGAGGACACTTTCTAGTAATACAGCACTTGTCATTAACTTTTTTCTGAACACTCAGTTGTTATTTAGGATACTGATTCTGTGATTGGTCATATAGGGCCCTGAGGAAACTGAAGCGTATAATAGAGAGTAAATTGTATTGGGGGTTGGGACATCTGGCATTAATAGCTCTAACAGAATTTAGAACTGCTTGCAGGATCTTAGAGACTAAGTACTTCAACTCATCTGTTTAACATAAGCAGGAAATGAAGACAACAAAGCACGATTTATATGCATAAATTCCCAGAATTTATAAAAGTCAAGGAAAGTATAGATTTGAATCCAGGTAATAAGACTTAAATCTAATATTGTTTCTACTATATTTCTCCATTTATGATAGGATCTGGGTTTTCTATGTGACATGTCCCTTCTCCCTTGTGAGGCTTTGGTTGTTCTGTCTATAATGGTGAGGTGAAAGGAATTTTGTTTCTCAGACCATCTCTTTGGTCCCTTCCAGTTTTAAAATTTACCTGGAGAAGTTCTCCATAAGTTCCTCTATCTCCATGCTCTTGTGTTTCTCTTATACTCTGTTAACATCATTTTTAAATCAGAAGATATATGTAATGTTGATAATGGAAATCTTATTTTCAAGAAGGAATTATATTCTAATTTCTCACAGTACCACCTACCTCAAAGTAAGATGATTTCTCAAAATACATATCTAGTTTTATGTTCTATAAACTATTTTGTTGTCATTTTGAATTTTAAAATAGATATCACTGGGATTTGGGGGGACATTTCTCTCAACCTGAAAACTTCCAATATAAATAAAAAAGGATTTTTTAAAGAAAAAGGCTACAGTTTTTATAGTAATGAAAATAATAAATAATTTTTGACTTGTTATTTCAGGTGCTAATAATTTGAAATATTAAAATATTCTTTGGAGTGAAAAAAACAAGACAATTTTTTTCCTATTTTTGGATATTTTTTCTCATCTATTTAACCCCTAAAGTTCTAAGTTGAAATTGAAATATATTCCTTTTAATTCCACAAATATTGTATTAACCTAAACACATAAAATATTATTAATTTTCCTCTATAAAAGTCACTTCACAATGAAAAGAAACTCTTCAAGTTCAAAGTAGAATGCTGTCAGTAACATTCTTGTCTGAGACAGACTACAAGTTAAATAGGAGGCTGAGCATTTCTCTAATAGTACATTTTCTGCTTCCTAATTTGTCATGTAACAGGATGAAACAAATATCTCATCAACCAAATCCCATTTCTAACATGAAGCTGAATTGATAGGCATGCCACTATTCTTGTGCTCTTTCCTTATCTATAAAGGGAAGACAGTGGGTTAGATTAATTCTAATGGTCATTTTATCTATATGTGTATCTTTATATTTATATGTCTATATGTATGTATTTATCTATCTCTATCTCTATGTCTATCTCTATCTATCTCTGTCTCTATATCTATATGATTTCTATGTATCTATCTATTCCAGTTTGGGAAAACTGCAAAAAGTTGCCCAATTATTTCATAAATACTAATCAAATATTTTTTCAGAGAAAAATGGGATTTTTTAAAACTCTTTGTCTTTGTCACAGAGTATAGCAGTTTGTTTTTTATAAGATTTTAATTTATTCAAAGAAGTTTTTAGGGAAGTATTCTTTAATACATGCATTTATTTATTCAGTGAACATTTACTTTATATTTAAAATACATATATGTATATATTTGTGTATATATTTATGTATAATTTTTTGTAATTGTGTATAATTTTGTGTATTTGTGTATAAAAATACAGATAATAACATGTGTATGTGTGTAATTAAGGAATTTCTCTCATTTTATTCTCTGTGCTTAGATATTATCCATAAATATAGGGATTTAAAAACTAATCTTTTGGGATGAACATTTATATTTATAAAATAGATCAAGACTTTAAAACTTTAATATTTCTAACAATGCCTTAATATCTTAATCAAATGTGTATGGTATCAGTAGCCCAGATCAAGAACATGAAAGTAATCAAAGATTTTTTTAAATGGCCAATTATTCTTATTACAAACATGGCACAGACCTCAAGATATAAAAAATGACATGATAGAGAAAGGTTCAATCTGAGATTCAAAATCACCTGAGTTCAACTCCTACCTTTTGAATATTCTAATTTTATGATCAGGGGCAATACACTTAATATTTTGAAAGTCCAAAAGAACTTTGTACGACCCTAAGTTACAAATGACTTGCCAAGTTTTATTAACGGGAAAGAATTTCCACAATGGGAATTTTATACACTGAATAAACTCTAGCTCAAGAACAATATTCCTAGACATTTTTTGTTTGTTTGTTTTTCAAAGCAAATAGGGATGTGACTTGACCAAGGCCACACAGCTAAGTAATTATTAACTGCCTGAGGCCAAATTTGAACTCAGATCCTCCTGACTCCGGCCGGTGCTTTATTACTATGCTGCCTAACTGCTCTTTCCTAGACACTCTTAAAGAAATGTGCAGTTGGTTGGAACTATAGTGCACAATTATTATTTAGTGGAAATAACCTTATAACAAGGTTGACAATATCTAAACAGTCCATTCAAATTCTATAGAAAAATGGGGCTCAGGTCAGTTGTAGAGAATTCCTAAAATTCGTGGAAATAAAAAAGTGTTTTATATGAGAAGGAAACAGCTTTAAAAAGTGTTTTTAAGATAAAATATAAACTTCTTAGCAATAATGTGGCAATGATCCATTTTTCTTCAGACTTATTTCATAGTATTCCCTTTCATATATTCTATATCTAAGTCAAACTGACTTGCTGTCTGTTCTTTGAACATCAAGGTTCCCCTTTCTCTGCCTTAGCATACACTTTGTCCTTTACCCTTGAAGAATATCCCCCCTCATGACCTTCAAAGCTTTGTCTTTTATAGCTTCCCTTGTAGCACAGATGATACTCTATACTGAAGTATATTTTCCTTTACTCCTCCAATTGGCAGCTAATCAGGTATATATTTTATCCACTCAAGAGGAATATAAAGTCTCTGAAGGCAAGAATATTGTCATCTTTACTCTCTAGGAAAAAGAAAAATTTTTTTATGTAAAATTTTTACTAGACCTGGGATAGAAAAATTTCTGTAAGGGGTCTCTCTTTACCAATACACATTGTATTAACTCTTTAGTTTGCATTGAGAAATTAAGCAATTTGCATAGGTTCATCACTAGTCAGAAGTAAGGCTTAAAATAAATCTTGACTCTGAAGTGGCATCCTAACAAAATCAATAAGCATTTATTAAGGAACAACTATTTATATATATATATATATATATATATATATATATATATATATATATATATGTACATATAAATATAGCCAATGAGTTTGTCTATATACAAAGCAGTTAAATACAAGGATGTTTGTAAGAGTAAAAATTACTTCATGAAGAATATGAAGCCCAGTCTGCAATTTAAGAAAAATTGGGTTTCTATGAAGAAACATAAATAAGAAATGCCAGACATGATGGATACTCAGTATAAAGAAAGAGATGGAAATTGTATAGGCCAGTTGAATTTAACAATAGTAGAGGAGAAATGTACAATAACTTGTTGGAAAAAATTGAAACAAGGTTGTGAAGGGTTTTAAAAAGCAATGGTTTAGGGGGCGGCTAGGTGGCACAGTGGATAAAGCACTGGGCCTGGAGTCAGGAGTACCTGGGTTCAAATCCAGTCTCAGACATTTAATAATAACCTAGCTGTGTGGCCTTGGGCAAGCCACCTAACTCCATTTGCCTTGCAAAAAAAACCTAAACAAAAAAAAGCAATGGTTTGCTTGAAGATGGGAATGACAGAATCAGTTATGAATTTAAGGAAATTACTTTGGTATTATTGTACAGTACAGAATGGGATTCTGAGAAAACAATTAGAAGAAAGGCATAATACTCTAGGTGAAGGTAATGAGTATGTACAATGAGGTGAAAGCTTGTGAATGGAGAAAAGAAACTGGAGAATAATAGATGTTTTGAAGATAGAAATAGCAAAATCTGTCCACTGATATGATCTGAGGGAAAGTGAGGAATCCTAGAATATGTGGAGGTTAAAAATTTGGAAAATGGGCAACATGTTGGTGCCTTTGAGAGAAGGTGCCTTTGGAAGGAGGCAGCATCCAAGGAAAAGACCAGTTCACTTTGAGTTTAATATGTCTCCAGGACATTCCATTTGAAATGTTGCATAGGCAATTAATTCATGATGCCGGACTAGGAATCAGGAGAGAAACTGAAGCTATATTTGCATACCTGAGAGTCATTTTCATGGAGACAATAATTGAATCCTTAGGAAATGGTGGGGAGGAGGAAAAGGAGGAGGTGCAGGAGGAAGAAAAGAGAGACAGAAATAAAACAGAGTAAAGAAGAGGGCTTAGGACAGAAACTCAAGAAACACTCACAGATTAGAGATATAGACCATGGGGTAGTATAGGAAATGGTAAATGAACATTCTGATAGGTAATTATTATGATTGTTGTTGGTGTTGGTGATAACGTTTGTGTTTTGATTTATTTATTATTCTCCATTCAGCAAGTCTCTATAGAGTCAGATAATGACTTCATTCTCCAAATATTGTATTATATTCCTCTTGAATTCAAACAATGTTTATGGAACAATAAAATGTGTCAGTAAATGTTTAGAACAACTTTACTGGATAGGTTCCTGAGGTATATACATGAACCTTTAATCTAAATCTTCATTATTAACACTTTCTTAGATCTATATTCTAGATAATCAACAAAGTAATCATTTGACAATTTCTGATACACATATTCACACCAAAAATGTTCACTGCTAAATTAAGCATTTTGTCTAATTTTACTCTTTATAAAATAGATATAATAGTTGTAGGAGAAAACATATATAGGGATTGTATGAGGAATTTTTCTTTAAATATTACAATGTTATTTAAGGTAAATTATTATAGTCTAAAGTATAAGTGACTGGGGTGGCTAGCTTGCACAGTGGATAGAGCACCGGCCCTTGGAGTAAGGATACCTGAGTTCAAATCGGACTTCAGACACATAATTACCTAGCTGTGTGGCCTTGGGCAAGCTACTTAACCCCATTTGCCTTGGAAAAAACTAAAAAAAAAAACTCTAAGTGAACATTCAGAAGATTTATTTATTGAAAAATCATAATTTCAGATAAATCATTTAACCTCTATAGATACCAGTTTTCTCTTATGCAAAATAAGGGTAATGAGAGTATCTATCTCAAACAATTGATATAAAAATCATAGATACTACATAAACACTTTGTGATGATGTTTGTCTTTCATTTTGAAGAATACCATATCAGGGAGATGATGCCATGACAAGTCCATGAACTGAATTTGAGTGACAGGGTTGCTGCACTAAGTCACCAATCTCACCTTCTCTTCCAGAGCTATCTAGGTTTGGCTGCCAGATATGAACTAGGATGACTGCAGATAGCCCTGTATGTGAGGCAATCCAGTTTAAGTGACTTATCCAAGATCATATACCTATTTAGTGTCCGAGGCCAGGTCCTGACTTCAGGGTCAGTGTGTCTATTCAATGTGCCATTTAGGGCTTGGGTAACTCAGTCAATAGAGCATCATATTTTTAACCTGAAGGTCGAGGGTTCAAGTCCCTATTCAGGCATATCAAAAAAAAGCACATTGTAAATATTAAACGATCATATAAATATAAAGCAAGAAGCAGGTAGTGGTGGTGATTCTGTAGAAGGAAAAAACAAACCACTCCAGTATTTTACCAAGAAAACTCCAAATGGTCTCATGACGAATTGGACATGACAAAACAAAACCAATACCATGCAAGCAAAGAAGGTTTGAATTAAATAATCTCTTCATGCCTAATGCCCATAATTTTATAAATCATGTAAGTTTTGAGTATCTGAAATAATTATAAAATAAAATATCCTAGTTGGTAGATTGATAACAAACAATCCTGTAAAATATTTATTTTTTTCCCAAATATTTTAAAAATATGGTTAAAATATTTCAATAAACAATGACTGGATTCTGGAAGTCATATTTATTCTCTATACATATCACAAATGATTTTTAGAGCAAAAATCTTTCACCTTGCTTTCAGGTCAGAAATGTGAAATTTGAATTTACCAAATGTGAAAATTTAGATTTACCAAAAAATGAGAAATTTGGATTTTTGATTTGATTTCCTTCAAATTTCTTAACAACTCCTGTATTTTTACTATAACCCTAAAAACTTTCTATCCAGTCCCTGCTTAAGGACCAAGTTATTAAAAATAGAATAGGAACATTTGTAATATAGTAACCTCACTAATAGGTTGGAACTGCTCCCTCGTATTGAGCCCACATGTCCTTCATTATAACATCCACTTGATAATCTTAATTCCAGAAGTATGTAAAATAGGGCTCCTGATTAGTTTATTTGATCTAAAGTACTCCTCTGTGTCCCCCTCAACTTCTCCAGTTAGTTTTAATTTATCTCTTCTTTACTACTTATAAGGAAGGAAAATAGAAACATTACTGGGGCAGGAAGAATTAAGTGGGAAGACAAAATGGAACAGGGACTGGCTAAGAAAGATGTTAACTGGTTATTTGTCAATTTCTTAAGAGATTAAGATCTTAGACTCTTATGGTGAAACATGTGAGATAAATAATTATGATTCCTAAAGACTTCCAGATATCTAGCAAAAAGCATAACATCACAAAATGTTAAGAGTTGGAAAGGTATTTGAGAAGTAACTATTTAAATTCATCTTTTTAGAGATGAGTAGACAACCTCCAAGAATTTAAATGAATCACTCAAGTGAATTTATAAGGTTGCATGAAATTATAAGATCATAATTCTAGAGCCAGAAAGTACTTCAGATGGTTTGTCCTGTAACTTTACCATTTTCCACATAAAGAAACCAAGTCTTAAAGAATTTAAAGTGAGTTGCCTGATGGTGCTGTGGTATTATATTTACAGATCAGATTGGAAATAAGGTATACTAATTCCCAGAGAGAGTGATCTTTCTATTATCTCATACTCAAGCAGAAAACTTCTTTCAGCTATATAATTTCCTTTTCTTGGTTCCTTTTCAAAATTCTATCCACTTGAATTTAGTGACATGCATAAGTTGTGCTTTAATAAAATTTTTGAAATGTATGTATACATTCAATTCTATTGAAAATTAAGTTATTTCAACTCTAAGGTACCACCTCACATTTATCAGATTGGCTAAAATGAAAAAAAAAGAAAAATGTGAGATGTGAGAAAACTGAGATACTAATACACTGTTGGTGGAGAATGATCTGACTCAGCAATTCTGGAGAGCAATTTAGACCTATGCCCAAAGAACAATAAAAATTTGCATCCTTTGATCCAGCAATACTTCTACTAGGTTTGTATCCCAAAGAGATAATAAAAAAGGGGAGAAGACTGACATGGGCAAAAATACTTTAGCTGTTATTTTTTTGTAATGGTAAATAATTGGAAATTGATTATATGTCCCTAAATTGAGGAATGATTAAACAAATTAGGGCATATGAATGTGATGTACTACTAATTGTTATGTAAGAAATCAAGACTTAATTTAAGCCTGGAAAGACTGGCATGAATTGATGCTGAGTGAAGTGAGCAGAACCAGAACATTATACACATTAACAGCAACATTGTGAGATGATCAACTGTGATGGACTCAGCTCCTTTCAGTGACCAAAGTTCAAGGATCAAAGACAATCCTGTTCAAAGACACACGATTGAAAATGCCTTCAACTTTTAGAGGAAAAAAAAACTATGAAGCTTGAATACGGAGTAAAGTATACTATGCTTTCTTTTTTTAAAAAAAATATCTTTATCTTTCTCTTGTTTTTCCCTTTAATTTTTTTTTTGCAAGGCAAATGGGGTTAAGTGGCTTGCCCAAGGCCACACAGCTAGGTAATTATTAAGTGTCTGAGACCAGATTTGAATCCAGGTACTCCTGACTCCAGGGCCGGTGCTTTATTGACTGCACCACTTAGCAGCCCCTTTTCCCTTTAATTCTAATTCTTTCACAGCATTACTAAATATAGAAATATGTCTTTAAAAAGAAAATTTATTTTAATGATGTATTATTTCAGTTTTTGAACATTTTAGATGATGCCATATGCCTTCCCATTCCAAAACGAATTGCCAACCTTGCAATCCTTAATCTAATGTACTAAGTCATTCCAGAGTCAAGAACTGATTTAGTTTGTAATTGCATCACAGTTTTAAATCATTGGACAAGTATGCTCATCTAAATAGCCCATTCAAATGATATAAAGAAAACAATATGGCTACACAAAGCAATTAAGAGTCTAAAATATAGACAACTTAATATTAACAAGGTTCATATCTTATTTGGCTATTAATGTTGATTGGTGCTTGTTCTTCATTTTTGATGAAGACCATGACATCAAGGAGGTGGTGCCATGACAAACACATGAATTGGATTTGATTGAGGGAGTGATGTGCTAAGTCAGCCATCTCATTTTCTCCTCCAGAGAACTCTGGGTCCAGTAAAAAGACAAGAATCAGGATGACTAGAGATGGCCCTGAATATGAGGCAATCAGGGTTAAGTTTTACCTGACTTGCCCAAGGTCACAAAGCTATTAAATGCAAAGTGTCGGAGGTTAGATTCAAACTCCAGACCTTCTGACTCTAAGGTCAGTGCTCTATCCACTGCATCATCACCTAGCTGCCCTCATTTGGCTATGCGATAAGAACATAGCATATAAACTTAGAGCTTTAAGGTAGCTTAAAAGTCATCTAGAGTAACATTTATTTTATAGAGGAGAAAATAGTCTCAGGAAATGTGTTGATTTATTTTAGGTCATACAGATAATAAGCATCAGAATTTTACTTAGAACCCATATTTACTTATTAAATTCTTTCAAACTATTTTTCATAGTAACCACTCTGACTGTTGATAGTGTAAGGGATCAATCATAAACAATACAATAATGTACAGTAATGAACTTGTATTTAATTTTCTACATATGAAGACAAAATAATATGACATAAGATGTTAGCATTTGGGGGAGAGGAATGGAATGAATAAAGATAGCCTTTTCTAAAATGAAATACATGCACTTTTAGGAGAGATAAGATTTCTGAGAATTAGAAATGGGAAGACTGTGTTACAAGCTCATCATGAATAGGAATTTTTTCTACTTTGTACTTTTATCCTTAAAGCTATTGAGCATATTTTAGACATATAACAATAATCAATATTTGTTGATGGACAAATTAAGTTTATAGAAATATATAATTATATATTAAATATTTATATAGATAGATACAGAAATATACAATTGAGTAGATGGCAGACCAAAATGAAATTGTATTTATGATGATGATTTTTGATATATTCTTTCCCTTTTGTAAAGTTTGTGTAAATTATTATCTACACTGTCACATTTTGAAGATACTCACATATTATTTGGTATAGTGACAATGAGGTGATACAATGGATAGCGCCTAGCCCTGGAATCTGGAAGAAGTGAGTTTATATGTGACTTTGGCCTCAGAAATTATGAGCTGTGTGATCATGTAACCTGTGTTTGCTTCAGTTTTGCATAATTAGGACAATAATAGTCACTATCTTCCAGAATTTTTTAAGGTTCAATTGAGTAAACTTAAAAATGTTTAGAATAGATTCTAAAAGAGAGCAGGCTTCTATTCTTCTTTCCCTTCTTGTTTACTTCTTCCATCCTTTACCCCTTCTTTTCATTATGCCTTTCTATTCTTATTTTTAGGGTTTTTTTGCAAGGCAAATGGGGTTAAGTGGCTACTCAAGGCCACCCAGCTAGGTAATTATTAAGTGTTTGACTCTAGGGCCAGTGCTTTATCCACTGCACCACCTAGCCACCCCATGCCTTTCTATTCTTAAGGAAATTTTCTACATATCATTCTTATTTCCCTATCTAGGGTTACTTCCTTGAGAACTAGAATAATGCCTTATTGTTTCTGTGTATTCCCATAGATTTATGGTGCAGTTAAGTATATGATCTCAGAGAAACTTGATTGTTAAAATGAGTGGAGATTATATTAGATTGAAACAGAGATAAAGAACCATGAAAATTAAAGATGAAATAAAATAAGGTCCATCCAATAAGTCATTAAAATTTTTTTTCTATGCAATATTTCTCTTCTAAAAGCTCATTTGAGATTTCAAATAGAATTCTTTAGAATTTTTAAAATTTTTAGATCATTTACAATGCTTCATTCTTCAGTTATGTATTCATTAGTTATGTAGTTATTGCTTAAATGTTTACAATATACATTTTATGGGAATCATCTAAAGCAAAAATGACTTTTCTAATTTACATAATGCATTTTATTTTTCTCTCCCTTTGTCCTCCTCCTCCTCCTCCTCCTCCTCCTCCTGTCTTTGTCTCTCATGCTTCTTTCTTCATTCTCACCTCTCCCTTAAAAAAATGTCATTTGTCTGCAATATTGGACTTGGGAGTCCAAAAATGGGTACTCTAAATACAACAGAATATCAGCTCTGCCCTTCCCTAGTTGATTCATCTAGGGCAAATAATTTCCATATTTTGAGTATTGTTTTCCTCTTCTGTTAATTAGGAATAATTCTCCTTATTTTATAGTTAAGGAAATTGAGGCAGACTGTGATGAAGTAAATCACCTGGTGTCATACAACTAATAAGTTTCTGAGGCATGATTCAAATTCATTTTTTCCTAATTTTCTACTAAGTGAATTAGCTGTTGTTACAACTAATAGCAGTAAAGAAGTTGAAGAATGTTGAAGTCAGTCTCATTTTCAGGCATAATCATTCTCTGTTTCTACTAGTCCAGGTATTCTTCACCTTTTTCCTAAACTTTGATTAATATCAAAAGATAAAATCTTTCTCATTGTAACTCTTTCTGTTACTGAGACATGGTATAAACATTTAATTTCACATCAAAGAACATTGGCTTAGCATAGTGTTTGGCACACACAAAGGATTTAATGAATTTTTTTGACTGATAGCTTAATTGAATATTGCATTCTGGATAAAGTTGTTTAGCCTGAACTTTGATAGCTAGAAAAAGAAATTTGCAAGATATGTACATGTCCAAAATTGCTTCCAGTAATCTTTTGATTTATTCTATATAATATAGTCAAGTGATTAAACTTAATGCACTAGTGTAATCATGACATTTCTCTACTTTCTCACCTGTGGTGGCATCCTCATTGACCATTGAATGAATTCTCCTTCTCCTGTTTCTCTCATTTAAGGCATTCTATAAGTTGTTTACAATCAAAATTTTCCCCATTATTCTCCATGAATGCCCTTCATTTTTATTATGTTCCTGACATACTGTATCGCTCCCTATTTCTGAAAGTTGGCTCCATTGCTACTTATTCTTGCAGTATAGTTCATTTCCTATTTTTTTGAAAAAAAAATCCTCCCCAAACTTTAGTCTCAATTCATATTCTACTCCTTTGCAACTTTTCCATGGTTCTCTCTTGATATAATTATCTAAACTTTTCTCCTATGTTTGAACTTTCTTTTTTCCTTTAAATTTATTTTTACATTGTTACAATAATCTTCTGATGAAAGTAAACATAAACCTCTCTCTCCCCACAAAAAAAAGATAGATATACCACAAGATAAATGAAGTGAGAGGGAAAAAATGTTCAGTCTATGTTCAGATTCTATTGGTTCAGTCTCTGGGATGGGTTGCCTTTTTTAGCATAAGTTCACCAGAGAAGTTGCTTCAATATCTTTTTTCCCACAGTTGCTATCAGTAACTGTAATTCTCTCCATTCTATTCCTTCCTACTACCATTTAAACCATTCCCTGTCTCCTTTCACCCTCTCCCTCTTCAGATATGTATTGTATCTGATACCTTCTCCCACAGTCTTCTGTCTCTTTTATTACCTATTCTCCTGGTCCCCTCCCCCTGTCTACATGATCCCATCCCTTACCTCTATTTTTTCTCTAGGGCAAGAGAGATTTTTATACCCTTTTGAGTGTATATGTTATTTCCTCTCTGAGTCATTTCTAATGAAGGTTCATTTATTCCCCCTCACCTTCCCCCCTTTCACTCCATTACAAAAACTCTTTCTTGACTCTTTTGTGAAAAATATCTTAGTTTATTCTGCCTCTCCTTTCCCTTTCTCCCAGTACTTCCCTATATACCCACCGACTACCTCTTTATATTATATTATACCATTATATTCAGCTCCCTCTTGTGCCTTTTCTATATATGCTCTTTCTAACTGCTCTTATAAATCATAAGGCTCATATGAATCAGCAGTATTTTCTTCCCATGCAGGAATACACACAATTCACCATCATTAAAACCCTCATAATTAGCCCTTTTTATCCACTTGAGTCCTGTATGTGGAGATCAAACTCTCTGTTTAGCTCTGGTTGTTTCAACAGGAGAATTTGAAAATCCACTGTCTCATTGATTGTCCAACCTTTCCTCTGAAAGAGGATATTCAGTTTTGCAGGGTAATTGATTCTTGTTTGTAATTCAACCACTTTTGCCTTCCAGAATATCATATTCCAAGCCCTGTGAGCCCTTAATGTAGACTCTGTCAAATCCTAGGCCATTCTGACTGTAGGGTCATGGTAGTTAAATTGTTTCTTTCTGGCTGCTTGTAATATTTTCTCTTTGACTTGGGAGTTCTGGAATTTGATTATAATATTCCTGAGAGTTATTTTTAAGATCTCTTTCAGGAGATGATCAGTAGATTCTCTCAATCTCTATATTACCCCCTGTTTCTAAGATTCAGGGCAATTTTCCTAGAGAAATACTTTAAAAATGAAGTCAAATATATTTTCCAGGTCTTGACTTTCAGGTAGTTCAAAAATTTTTAAATTGTCTTCCTTGGATATGTTTTCCAGGTCAGCTGTATTCCTAATGAGATCATTCATATTTTCTTCTAGTTTTTTTTTTTTATTTTTATCATTTTATTTTTTGATTCTTAATTTCTTGCAGTCATCAGATTCCTTTAGCTCCATTCTACATTTGAAGGGATTATTTTATTCAGAGAACTTTTTTATCACCTTTTCCAACTGGCCAATTTTGCTTTTTTAAGGCATTCTCCTCATTTGCCTTGTGGGCTGCTTTTTCCATTTGACCTAAACTGATTTCTAACATTTTATTTTCTTCAATATTTTTTTTATTTCCTTCACCAAGCTTTTGACTTGGTTTTCATGATTTGCCTTCATTGCTTTCATTTCTCTTGCCAGTTTTTTCTCTATCACCCTAAGTTGCTTTTTTGAACTCTTTTTCTGAGTTCTTTCATAAACTGAATGCAATTCCTATTTATCTTGGAGTGTTTTGGATACAGAAGTTTCAACTTTATCATCTTCTGAGTGTGTCTTTTGATCCTCCATGGGACCAAAGTAATTTTCTATAGTTAAGTTCTTCTTTTTCTGTTGTTTGCTCATTTCCACAACCTATGTTTGATTTATTGCATTTTCAAAGCTTTTGGAGATTTTTGGCACACCCTCCTCGGACCCCAATGTCTGCAAGGTCTAATGAGAGTTCTGACCACTCTCATGGCCTGTGGATGACCATAAGCACTCCTCTCTGCCCTGGACCTGTGAGGAGGGCCCCTGCTCTCCCTATAGGGCCCAGACTGTGATCTGTAAATGAGTAAGGGCAAAGCAGTAGAATCTTGCACAAGGGATAGTGGGGAGACCTCCATAGTCTCCTCTACCCCTTTATCATCTCTGAGCAGAGCCTTCTGGAAGCAGCTGCTGGGTGACTATAAGTTCCCACTATGGGGCTGTCCTGAGCTCAGCACTGTCCTGGGCTCCAAGATCACTCTAGTGGGGCAGAGTTCTCTAGTGGACCCTCCCAGTCATCCTGGGTGATCCCTGGGCAGAGAGCTCTGGAAACTGTCTTGCTGCTACAGACCCAGGTGGTCTTCACCCCCTACCCCCCCACTTAGGTATCCTGCAGTCCTGGGGCTGGTTTGCTGCTGCATAACTTGGCTGTGGCCTTGCTATACTGTAACTCATTCCAACCTCGGTCTGGTGTAACAGATCTTTCCTGAGGATCTTCCAAGTTGTCTTAGATTGGGAAATTGTATCACTCAGTCTTCCTTTGGGTTCTGTTCCTCTAAATTTTGACTAGAGTCATAGATTTATGGCTTTTGGAAACTTTTGGGGATGGTTTTCTGGAAATTCCTGCCCTCACACTGCCATCTTGGCTCTAACCTCCAATTTATGTATCTTTGAACTTTGAAAGGACTTTCTCTAATTTTTCCCCTTCTCACTCTATTACCTTTCTCAACTTCATTTTCTTTCACAGGGATTACAGAAGTACCTATTTCACAGAGTTGTGCTGAAGATCAAGTAATATATTTATTTCTTTTGGAAACCTTAAAGTATGGCATAAATATCATTGCTACTTTCATTACTTATATTACCTATAGTAAATATAGAGGAAAAGAATTGTTTTAGAATATATATTTTAAAAGGTATAGTATAAAAGGATTTCAAGATTGTCTAGAGGAATTGAATGATTCAGTGACTGTCCTAGTTAGTATATCCAAGAAACAGATTGTTTTGAACCTGAGGAAGTTACTATACCCACCACTACATGCTACATCTCACAGTGGATATTATCTCTGTTATTGAAATAGAAATAGTCTCAGGTAGATTATAAGACTTGATCAAGGCAACACAAAATAGTAAAGGTCCAAGGTATCTGAATAATAGTTTTTTTGGTTGATTTTTTAATCCATATTTCAGCAACCTATTATATATCACACTGATGCCCTGACATTGTCTATTTACCAAATAATGTGACATCCATCAAAATACTTTAAATCTGCTGCTCTAAAAATCAATTTCCAATTCAAATATTTCTCAACCACATCCCTTAAGGAAGAAAAGAACAATTATTTCACACCTGCTATATCAATGGCATCAATAAAGCATAAAGATGAGAAAAATCTAAAATGTATCTGCCCCTGCTGAATGCTTTGTAATATTGATAATCAACTTCTGGAACAAGTTTTTTGAATCTGAATCAAGACTAGAGAAGGGAATCTGCTCAGTTGGTTGAAAGTGGATTGTAAATCTCTGTGGAGGATCCAGGTGTTTTCCTTTAAAAAAAAACATCACACAGTAAAAGGCAGTACTGTGACAATTGAGCAAATTTAACTAAAATAGACATTCTGTCTATGTTTTCTCTACTTTATGCTGAAAGGTTAATTTAGAGAATTCAACCTTAAATTTCTACATTTACAAGCTTTTGCATTTTGAAGCAACAAATTAAATTGAAACCTCAAAACACACATTCTAAATTAGAGGTACTTGTGGACAAAATAATCCTCCACCTAAGGTATTTCTACTCTCCCTGGAATCACATTATGTAGTATAACTTTGAATTTTTTTCTCATTTATTTCTATATATTTTCTCTAACTCAAGTAAATTTTAAACTCCTTAAGGGGAAGAACTATCACATTTTTCTATGCCTTGCACATGAAATTTTTTGTGGGGAAGGAGGAAGATTGATTTATAATTTCTTAAGTGAAGGGAAATTCTTTCAAATAATGTGAAGTGACAATTTATTTGTAATTTAGTCTGAAAGTTGCTTGATGATACAAGAGAAGAGACTTATCCATGGGAACAAAGCAATTATATGCTTAAATAGTACTTAAACACTGATATCTCTGATGCTGTTATTCAGTTTGAAAGCCATCTATTCCACACTAGTACTCACTTTGCTTTAATATATATATATATATATATATATATATGTATATATATACATATATATATATATACACACACAGAGCTTTACATATATGTGTGTGTGTGTAAAGACATGATATTAACATTTTTATCCATCATTGCCAAAACATATTGTGTATATATGTAGAGATAACATATTAACATTCCATCCATCATTGCCAAAACATATTAAGAATTCTTGCTCTCATCAGATAGCTACATTTTTCAGAATGATCTGGAAATTATCTTAGAGTGAACAACCATGATGGTTACAGAATCTTATATTTAGAATTTCATTGAATCTAAGTACCCTATTTAGGTGAAGAAACTGAGCCTCAAGAAGGACTTGCCAGATTCACATAGGATTTGACTTATTCGAAACCTAGCTCCCCTTACATTGAATTAACATACATTTCTAATTAAAATAGAAAATGAAAACTGGTAATGATAAGAACAGACTAAATAAGACTGGAAAGTTAAGGACCTTAAGTCTAGGGGAAAAGCATTCAATTTGCTTTACTTAAAATTGGAATTTAGGATCATTGCTCATAAGAGCCATTATTTATAGTTGTATTTATATAGTTCTTTTGTTTCTTAGAAGGTAGATTCCAAAATATTTAATAAATTGTTCAGTCATTTTAAAAAAAATCTTTTTTCTGTTTTGTCCAGGTTGGGCTTTTATTGATACTGTGAAATTAATTTTTTGTTAAATATTGCATTCACTTGCAGATGAGGCAATTATTATGCTATTAATATTAACAGTTTTACCTTCATCAAAGAGACTATATAATATGGGAGCAAACTATAAATAAAGATATTTTTAAAACTATCAATGGAATTAAAAGGGACAAAAAAAAGAAATGCTGTGGAAACTGGATAAAAATCATATAAGACTATTTTATTTTGTTGATAGAAAAAGTAAATATGATCCTAACAAAAACACAAAGTATGTTATGATGTAGTGGGTAGCACATCATTAAAACTCTTAAAGCAAAGTTTTAATGATTACTTTTCAGATATGATATAGAGAGGACTTTTCTTCAGACATGGTTTATATCAGATAGTCACCTACAATCTTTTCAAAATCTGTTGATTTTTTATTTATTTGTGAGGAGGTTCTAGAACCTAGAAAATGATGAAAGTCTTTGTGGAGAAGAAGGGAGAAAGGATAAGG